>NW_006399949.1:2289-16217 GCF_000299155.1 Elephantulus edwardii
CATAGGGTCGCTATGAGTCACAAGCGACTCGTTGGCACATAACAACAACAACAACAACAACCTCTACTCTCTTTCTTTGGGGCATCATAATTTGATAAAATAATAATCAACAATCTGCATAATACAGATGACACAGCCCTGCTTGGTGAAGCTGAGGAGGACCTGAAGCTCTTGCTAAAACGGTCAAGAACTACAGTCTTCAATATAGATTGAAGCTCAATGTCAAGAAAACAAAGATTCTCACCACTGGGACAATTGGCAGTATCATGATAGATGGTGAAGAGACTAAAGTTGTTAACAGCTGTAGGTTACTTGGCTCCACAACCAACACTTTAGGTATCAGCAGCCAGGAAATTAAAAGATGAACTGCACTGGGAATGTTTACTGTCAGAGACCTCTCCAAAGTACTGAAGACCAATGATGTCAGTCTGGAGGCTAAGGCCATAGTCTTTGCAATCACTTACTATGCATCGGAAAGCTGGACAATGACTTGGGATGATAGAAGGAGAATTGATGCCTTTGAGCTGCAGTGCTGGAGTATTGAATACACCATGAACTGCTAAAAGAACAAGTAGGTTCATACTAGAGAGGGAGAGACCAGGCTGCTCCTTGGAGGCAAGGATTCTGAAGCTTCCTCTGACATACTTTGAACATGTTGCAAGGGAGGACCAGTGCTTGGAGAGAGATGTCATTCTTAGGAGGGGTGGAGGGGTAGTGAAAGAAAGGTAACCCTCAATAAGATGGATTGATTCAGTGATTGAAGTAATGAGGGTAGGTGTGTCAGTGACAATAAGATTGGCACAGGATAGAGCAGGGTTTAGGGCTATTTTACGGAGGGTCGCTATGAGCCACAGGTGACTTGATGGCACATAAAGACAACATTAATTTTGTTAAAGCAGTAAATGACCTAGTAGTATGACATTTTTATTTCTTTATTTCTTTCCTTACCCCCACTTCTCCTGATGTGGACAATGTGTATTGAATAACCAAAAGTCACTGAATATCAAATAACTAAATCCACTTTTTTTCCCTCTTCCTTCTTTCCAGTGGTAGTTAAGCATGCATTAGAATCACCTAGAGAGTTTTGTTAAATCTGATTCAGTAGATATATGAACCTATTGAATGTGTGGACTGAGAATTCCTATTTCTCATCATATATGAAGTATGGCTGAAAATTTCTATTTTTAATAAGATCCCAAGTGCTAGTAATGTTGCTGGGCCAGTGATCTCAAGCTGAGAACCAAGGATCTACACCCAAAATAAAAAAGCCAAATATTTTACCTTCCTTTCCTAAGATATCTAATCTGTGTGGCTGGCTACTTGTCATGAGAGGTTTTATTAATGTTGCAACAAAATATAATTGTCAAATATGTCACTTAAAAGAACTAAGATACACTTTTCAAATCAAGTTGAATGCACAAGTAACTCTGGGATCTAGACATGTATTTTTAATCTCTGGAAATGATACTGAGAAAATGAGAGATATGAAAGTAAGACAACTTGTGTTCTGGGCTATTAAATGATACAACAATGTTAATGTTAACACACATCATTTTCAAATGAAAATATAAATATATTCTATTTCCTGGAATATAACTTGCAGCATCTGATTTCTAGACTTGGAGGTGCCACTGAAAGGAAATGAACCTGCGTATTTGTGAACAGTTATCATAGTCATCATAATGATAAAGATTGTGTAATTGTGAAGGAGCAGTCAATGGAATATGTAAAAAGGGAATGAGGCAAATAGGTGTTATAATTCTACATTTTGGCACAATTTTTCCTAAGAAAATATACTGAAGCCTCATGAACTTTCTGCAATAATTTTATCTCCCTTTATCCTTCAACTGAGGCTGGAAGAACTGCAAAAATTTGTTCAAAACACAAAACATATAAAAGAGGAAATTTGGTTTTGAACTCTAGTCTTCTAATAAATCATGGGTTCCTCTCCTTTTCCTCTTTCTTTCTTCCTTCTCCTCGCCAATTACAGTGTATTGCCAAAAATAAACTAGTAGAAATCATCTAGGTGAGAGTTATTTTAGACAGATGCCTCATTGTATTTCAAGCTTCTTTCTCCTCTCATTAGTTACATGTCCCCTAACCCCACCCCAGCTCTTAGTTCCTCAATCATCAGCATCAGTAACACCAGGAGTTCATGAAATATAAAAATTTTCAGGAAGAGGTGGGGAGAAGAGCACGGCTGACATATCATTTGTCCAATAAAGGAAGTAATATGTGCTTACTGATATTAGCAGGAAAATAAAATACAAATAAGGCCCCAGGAATAGATGGTATACCAATTGACATATTCCAGCTAACAGATGCTGCCCTGGACGTGCTCACCAAGTTTTGCCAAGAAATCTGGAGAACAACCACTTAGCCAACGAACTGGAAGAGATCTATATTTGTTCCCACTCCAAAGAAAGGTGACCCAACAGAGTGTGGAAACTATAGAACAATCTCATTGATGTCACATGCAAGCAAGATTCTGCTGAAGATTATCCAAAAAAGACTGCAATAGCACATCAGCAGAGAACTGCCAGAGGTCCAGGCTGGATTTAGAAGGGGTCATGGTACTAGGGATATTGTAGCTGATGTTAGATGGATCTCAGCTGAAAGCAGGGTATACCAGAGGGATGTCTATCAGTGTTTCATTGACTATGCAAAGGCAATTGACTGTGTGGATCATAACAAACTGTGGCTGACTCTGAGAAGAATGGGAATCCCAGAACACTCGATCTTGCTAATGCAAAACCTGTACTTGGGCCAGGAGGCAGTCGTCAGAACAAAGCAAGGGAACACTGCATGGTTCGAAATTGGGAAGGGCGTACGCCAGGGATGTGTCCTATCTCCACACCTTTTCAAGGGAGGCTGGGTTCTATCAGGAGAAATGTGGGGTCAGGATTGGTGGACAATCTATCAACAATCTGCATTATGCAGATGACACAACCCTGCTTCCTGAAACTGAGAAAAACCTGAAGCACCTGCTTCAGAGGGTCAAGGACTGTAGCCTCCTATATGGATTAAGGCTCAATGTCAAGAAGACAAAGATTCTCATCACTGGGCCAATTGGCAGCATCAGGATGGATGGTGAAGGGATTGAGATTGTTCTCAGCTTTAGTTTGCTTGTCTCCACAGTCAACACTCTTGGCACCAGTAGCCAGGAAATTGTAAGTCGCATCGCCATGTGAAAGTCTGCTGTTAGGGAACTCTCCAAAGTACTGAGGAGCAATGGTGTCTCTCTGGAGACTAAGGTGCATCTAATACAGGCCATGGTCTTTGCAATCACTTGTTATGCATCAGAGAGTTGGACAATGACCAAGGAGGACAGTGGGAGAATTGATGATTTTGAGCTGTGGTGCTGGAGAAGAGTATTGAGAATACTATGGACTGCTAGGAAAACAAACAGATTCATTCTGGAAAGGGTTAAACCAGATGGGTCTTTGGAGGCAAGGATTCTGAGGCTCTGTCTAACATACTTTGGACATGTTGTAAGAAGAGACTGGTCCTTGGAGAAGGACATCATGCTTGGGAGGGTGGAGGGGCAGTGCAGGAGGGGAAGGCCCTCTATGAGGTGGATTGATTCAGTGACTGGAGTCATCTGGATGGGAGTGTCAGAGGCAGTGTGATTGGCACAGGATAGAGCAGGGTTTAGAGCTGTTGTACATAGGGTCGTTACGAGTCGCAAGCGACTCGATGGCACATAACAACAACAACAACAACAACAACAACAACAACATGTGCTTGCTGAGGTGCCTTTAGAGCATCCACCCAAATGTAATGGAAATGAGCTTTGCTAATATCTGAAGAATGAGCATTATTGCCAGAGGAAAAGGACACTGTGGTGAGAATGTTTTGTGGATAAGCAAGGCTACAGCAATTAGTATGGAGTGAAAAAGAGAAGATCAACTAATAGAGGTGGTCTGTTGTTGATGTTGTTAATTTCCTTCAAGTCAAGCATGACTCAGAAAGACCCTATGAGTAAAAGGCCTGAAGCCCCTCTACAACTATTGACATTTATCAAAGTTCATAGAGTTTCTGGAGGTAAGATGTTTAGGAAGTAGATGCCACTCCTGCTTCCAAACCTGTCATAAAATGTTATTGGTTAAGAATGTTATTGGTTGCTATACAATGCATAACGACCCAATATACAGCAGCTCTGAACCCTTCCCCGTCCTGAGCCAGTCTCACTAATTCTCACACACCAACCCCCATTGTCCCAGTTACGGTATCAATCCGTCTCTTCTGGGGTCTCCCTCTCCTGAGTGGTCCATCCACCTTTCTGAGCATGATGTCCTTCCCTAAGGACCAATTTCTCCTGGTCACATGTCCAAAGTAAGTGAGGCGGGGCTTCAAAATCCTAGCCTCCAATGAGAGACTTGGATTTCACCCTCTCCAAGACAGATCTATTTGTTTTCTTGGCAGTCCATGATATGTACAGGACTCTTCTCCAGCACCTCAACTCGAAGGCATATATTCTTCTTGTGTACATCCTCAGTCATTGTCCAACTTTCTGAAGCATAACAAGTAATTGAGAAAACTATGGGGCACACCTTTGTATCTAGACTGACAGACACCATTGCTCTTCAGTACTCTGGAGAGCTCCATGGCAGTGGATTTTCCCAATGCAATTTGTCTTTTGATTTCCTGACTGCTGGTGTTAAGTTTGCTGATTGTGGATCCGAGCGAGGTGTAATTGCTAACAACCTCAATCTCTTCTCCATCTATTATGGTGCTGCCAATTGGCCCAGGGGTGAGAATATTTGTCTTCTTGATGTTGAGCTTCAATCTATATTGAAGACTATGGTCTTTGACCTTTTGCAGCAAGTGCTTTAGTTATTCTTACGTTTCAGCAAGCAAGGTTGTGTCATCTGCATAGTGTAGGTTGTTAATGAGTCTCCCTTCAATCTTGATGCCACATTCCTCTTCATAAAGGTCTGCTTTCCAAATGATCTGTTCTGCATACAGATTGAAAAGGTAACAGGACAGGATGTATCCCTGATGCACTCCTCTCTTGCTTTTTAACCATTCAGTGTTTCCTTGCTGTGTTCTGAGGACTGCTTCTTGATCTACATATAGGTTTTGTACAAGCATAATCAAGTGTTCTGAGATTCCCATTTTCCTCAAGGTTAGCCATAATTTATTGTGATCCACACAGTCAAATGCCTTTGCATAGTTATGAAACACAGATAGACTTTCTTCTGGTTCTCTTTGCTTTCTGCCAAGATCCATCTGAGAATGGCGATACTGTCCCTTGTGCCATGACCGCTTCTAAATCCAGCCTATATTTCTGGTAGTTCTCTGTCAATGTACTGCTCAAGTCTTTTCTGGATAACCTTCAGCAGGATTTTGCTAGTGTGTGATATTAGTGATATTGTTCAATAATTTCCACACTTTGTCAGGTCCCCTTTTTCTGGAGTGGGAATAAATATGGATATCTTCCACTCACTTGGCCAGGTAGTTGTCTTCCAGATTTCTTAGAACAACATGGTGAACTCATGAAGGGTAGCACCTGTTGGCTGAAATACATCGACTGGTATTCCATCAGTTCCTGGGGCTTTATTTTTTCCCAAGTCCTTCAGAGCAAGTGAACTTCTTCCTTCATCACCATTGCCTCTTGCTCATATGTTGTTTCTTGAAATTCTTCTGTGTCAGCCAATTCTTTTTGGTACAATGACTCTGTATACTCCTTCCATCTGCTTTCTAGAAAAATTTTATTTAAATGTGAGCCATTGGAAGTTTTAGATAAGCAAGGAACATATTACCTCATTACATTTTCAAAGGATATCTCTGTGAGCTAAGTGGAAGGCATTCTGAAAGTGAGAGGAAGGGGTGAGAGAGAATTCTGCAGATTAAGAAAGAGAAAGTTCAGAGACGATTTCAGAAATCTAGGTGGCTCAAGGGAGGTAGTAGTTGTGAACAAGAGATTGAAATTAGATTATATGTTGAACAAAATAAGTGACTTTTAAGACCATTTAAAGGTCAGCATAAGAAAATAATTGTCATCAATGCCTCAAAGATCTGAGCAATTGAACTCAATGGAAGAATTGGTGGATGGAGAAAAGGACAGGAAGACTCAAATGGTGAGTTACAGCCAAAATTAAAAAAAAAATATTGTACACAAGTGTGAAATGCATGTTAGATATTCAGGACCTCCACCTAGTATAAGAGTATACTCTAGAACCTTCCACCAAACCATCGCAGAGAATGGAGAAGAGAGTTGGGATCCTGGCTGTGCAACTTCAAAGACCAAGGACAGTTGACAAAAGAAACATTGCTTACATTGGTGTTACTAGTTTCCTCCCACTTCTGAGACAAAGGATGACAATTAGGAAGACTTTAGGAAAGAGGACATCCTATCTGAGCTGCCAATAAGGAAGACATGCAGCTCAGGAACACCAAGGTCACAAGAGAGTGGAGAAGTAGAAGGATAGAGGTGGATGGAGGCTTGAGTCATCAAACAAGAATTAGCTATGGGCTAGGGATTTGAGGTACTGGACAGACATGAGAGGGAACTGAGCTGGATGCAAGGGTTGGGAGTGGGAATAAGATATATGTGCTTAGAGGGATAGTGAGTGGGACCAATACCTGATCTGTTATCTGAATAATGGGAAAGGTCTCTCATCTGTTCTTTTGGACAAAATTCTTGTCTGTCAAATAAAGCTCTAGAGTTGAACATCCGAATTACTAGGGAAAAGGATTGACCATCTATTTCCGAAATAACAGGCCTCAGAAAACCCTATGTTTGATAGAGCACTTAGAGTATACTAGCAGATACCGCACCTGAGGCAGAGACTTCTTCCTGGGAATCATAAAGGTAGAGGAACAGTTGCAAACGAATAATACTGACTAGGACATGGAATGTGAGAAGTATGAATGTAGGAAAATTGGCCACTGTTAAGAAAGAAACGGACTCATAAATGACTTGACAGCACTTAACAACAATAACATCAACATAGAGAGAGATCAGCTGGCCCAGTGGACAGGAGGCGATGCTACCAAGCCAAAGGTGGGTGACTTTTAATCCACGGCCCTCAGATCTTTCATTGTTTTTGTTCAGACATTCCTCTAGGTCCTATAACCCTGGTATACAAGTTGCCGTACAGCGGTCACTTATGGTTGCTGTGAGGCTGAACACTGTGACACTGATGTGTCAAATGCATTAATGGTTGGTCACCCAATGCGGACAGAGAGTGGGGTGGAGCTCCCCAATCAAAATAAGCTTGGAAGGAGGAGTGGCATCCGCTTCAGTAATAGCTTGCCTCTGGAAACGCTATGAACCTGGAGAGAGGATGAAAAACACCCAAGTGTTGAGGACTTTTTTTCACAGGGTCGCTATGAGTCGCCTGCAACTCGACGGCACTTAACAACAACAACAACAACAGGCGTTAATGTAATGAAATAGGTTGGCATGGGACATTTTAAATCAGATAATCATTGACTAAGTAAAATAGGAGAAGGATTACTACAGTTGAGTTGTGATGTTGGAGAAGAATCTTGAACATTATACAGACTGCAAAAATAAACAAATAAGTCTGTCTTGGAGAGGGTGAAAGCGAGTTTCTCCTCAGAGGCTAGGATTTTGGAGCTCCATCTCACCTACTTTGAGAATGTGACCAGGAGGGACCAGTCCTTTGAGAAGGACATCATCCTTGAATGAGTGGAGAGACAGTGCTGGAGAGGAAGACCCCAGATTAGATGGATTGATACAGTGCCTGGGGCCATGAGGGTAGGTGTGTTGGAGTCAGTGAGACTAACTCAGGATAGAGCAGACTTTGAGCTGTTGTACCCAGGGTCACTATGAGTTGCAGCTAACTGGATGGAACATAGCAACAACAATCATATGATCTACTATGCTGGAAATGAAAAGGTGATGATAAATGAGCTTGTGTATATAGTTCAAAAGACCATTTCAAGATGCATCTTGAAATACTATGCTGTGAGGGATATGGCAATATCAATATGTACACAAAGCATCTGTTAATGTCACTATTGTTCAAATACATACACCCACAACTAGGGCAAAAGAGGGGGAAAAATTACTTCTACCAACTTTTGTGGTTGTAAATCAATGGAATATACAAAGAAGATATCTTGATAATAATGAGTGACTCAAATGCAAAAGTTGGAAGTAGGGAAGAAGGATCAATAGTTAGAAATCAAGCACTTGTTGACAGAAATGAAGCTGGAGATTGAATGATCAAATTTTCTACAATCAATGAGCTAGTCCTATCAAATATCTTTTATAAGGAACACAAATGGTGACTATATAATGGAATTCATCTCATAGTCTACACAGGAATCAAAGTGTGTGTGTGTGTGTGTGTGTGTGTGTGTGTGTGTGTGTGTAGGTATGTATCTGTGGAAGAAATCCCTGGAGAAGTTCAATATCAGCTGTGAAAACTAGGCCAAGTACTGACTATGAAACAGACTATCAACTACTCATATGCAAGTTCAAACTGATGATAACGAACATCAAATCCACAAGAACCAAAGTATGATCTTGAGTCTATCCCACCAGAATATAAAGACCATCTCCAGAACAGGTTTGGGGCCTTGAATACTAATAAGCAAAGACCTGATAAGCTGTAGGAGGATATCAATCAAGAATATAATCCATGGAGAATGCAAAAAGTCATTACAAAGACAGAGGAGGAAGAAAAGACCAATATGGATGTCAGAAGAGACTCTTAGTATTGCATTATAGCACTGAGAAGTCAAAGCAGAGGGAAGAACTCAAGCAGTCAAGGAGCTGAACAGAAGATTTCAAAGGGCAGCTCTGGAAGACAAAGTAAAGCATGATAATAAAATATGCAAAGAGCTGGAGTCAGAAAATCAAATGGGATGAATTCAACCGGCATTTCTTAAACTGAAGGAACTGAAGAACAAGTTTATAAACTGCAAATTGCAATACTTAAGGATTTTGTGGGCAGTATGTGGAATGACCCAGAAAGCATCAAAACAAGATGGAAAAAACAAGATGAAAGGAGTATTCACAGAACTGGCTGACACAGAAGAACTTCATGAAACAACATATGGCCAAGGGCAATGGTGATGAATGAGGAAGTTCAAGCTGCAACGAGGTATTGGCAAAAAACAAGCCTCCAGGAATTGATGGAATACCGATTGACATATTTCAGCAAACAAATGCTGCTTTGGATGTGCTCACCAGCTTATGCAAAAAAATCTGGAGTATTAACTGAATTGACTGGAAGAGATCTATATTTATTCCCATTCCAAAAAAAAGGTGACTCAACAAGAGTGTAGAAATTATTGAATATTACTAATATCAAATGCAAGAAAGATCCTGCTGAAGATTATCCAGAAACAATATATTAACACAGAAATGCTTACAACATGACAACAATGATTGAGTAACATTAAAATCAGTTCAGACTTGATATTTTGAATTCTTTTCTACTAGCATCCCTATGGTTTCCAATAGTTCTCTCTTTTAATGTGTTTAACTACATACTGTTCTAGATAAATCTTGTTTTAAGGGATACAGATTAATTTTCTATACTCCCTTGATAAGTTATTTGATAATTCTATATGATCATAAACCTAAACTTATTTAAAAATAGCTAGATAATATTAGCTTAGGAAAATTCCCCCACCCTTCCTTTCAGATAGCTCAATTCTGTAGAAAATCAAGATCAATCTTCCTAGGAAAGAAAACAAATAGATATTTAAAAACTGAGTAACACAGTCTCATCTCATTTGGTCTGAAATCTTCTCCAAATAGTCAAAGATCGAAGTTACTTTGTTCACTTGTCAACCCTTGGTTGTTTCAAAAATTATCTCCGTTCTAATAAAGTGATAAAAGTTCACAACATCGAGCTGAAAAATTTGAGCTTCCTTTTGTCTGTGTTTGGGTTTTATGGGGAGCTCTGGTGGCCTACTGGTAAAAAACTGTGCTGCTCTCAAAAGCTATGCGGTTCAAACCCACCAACCGCTCTTCAGGGGAAAGGTGAGCAATCTCCTCCCATGTGATTTATTACCTTTGAAAACCTGTTGGAGGCTCAGCTATGGGATGGTTATGACTCAACATCACAAACCTAAGAACCTCTCAGACATCAGAACTTGTGAAACCCCAACTCCTTATATAAAAAATCATCATCATATATCATTTGCTGAGTGTGAAAGGAGATCATGGCATTCAATATCTGCAGTCAAAACAAAGTCCCGAGCTGACTGTGGAAGAGACTATCAATTACTCATATGCAAGTTCAAATTAAAATTGGAGAAAAAGTAAACAAGTCCACAGGAGCCAAAATAGGGCCTTGAGTTTACCCCAAATGAATTTGAAACCATCTCAGGAATAAATTTTGATATGATTTAGTGCAGCAGTAGCCATGAGGGACATTTTTCTTTCTTCACCACCTGCGACCTTCATTGAGCAACCATGTCCAAGGGCACTTGGCATTGATCTCGGCACCACCCATTTCTGTGTGTAGTTCTTCAAGCAAAGGAAAGTTGAGATAATCGCAAATGACCACCCCAAGCTATGTCTGATTTATAGAGACTGAATGTTTGGTGATGAGGCAAAGAATCAAGTTGCAAAGAATCCCACTAACACAGGAGGTGTCAAACGTCTTATTGGTCAGAGATTTGATGATGCTTTGTGCAGTTTGATATGAAACACTGGCCCTTCATGATGGTTAATGGTGCAGGCAGGCTCAAGATCTAAGCAGAATATAAAGGAGAGACCAACAGTTTCTATCCAGAGGTGGTGTGATCAATGGTTCTTACAAAGATGAAGGAAATTGCTGCATCCTGTCTTTAGAAAACTGTTACCAATGGTGTTGTCACTGTACCAATCTGCTTCAATGACTCTTAGAGCCAGGCAACCAAAGATGCTGGAACCATTGTTGGCCTCAATGTCCTCCAAATCATCAGTGAGGCCACTGCTGCTGCCTTTGCTTATGGTTTAGACAAAAAGGTTGGTGCTGAAAGGAATGCACTGATCTTTGCCTTACGAAGTGGTACTTTTGATATATCAGCCCTCACTATTGAAGATAGGATATTTGAGGTCAAGTCTATAGCTGGAAACACCCACTTGGGTGGAAAAGACTAACAGCAGAATGGTCAACTATTTCATTGCAGAGTTCAAGTGCAAGCATAAGAAAGCCATCAGTGAAAACAAGATGGCAGTTGGATACCTCCACACTGCTTGTAAGTGGGCAAAGCACACACTTTCTTCCAGGACCCAAGTTGGTATTAAGATTGATTATCTGTAAGAGGGAATCAATGTCTAGACTTCCATTACCAGAGCCCACTTTGAAGAATTGAATGCTAAGCTTTTCTGTGGCATTCTGGATCCTGTGGAGAAAGCCCTGAGGGATGCCAAGCTAAACAGGTCACAGATCCATGACATTGTCCTGGTGGGTGGTTTTACCAGAATTCCTAAAATTCAAAAGCTTCTTCAGGATTCCTTCAGTGGAAAGGAATTGAACAAGAGCATCAACTTGGATTAGGCTGTTACTTACGGTGTAGCTCTCCACATGGCTATTATCTCTGAAGACAAATCTGAAAATATCAAGATTTGCTGTTCCCAGTTATCACTCTACTTTCCCTTGGTATTGAAACTGCTGAGAGAGTCATGACTGTCCTCATCAAGCTGAATACTACTATTCCTACAAAGCAGACACAGACTTTGACAACCTATTCGGACAATGGCCTGGTGTAATCATTTTGGTCTATGAATGTGAGTGTGCCATGACCAAAGATAATAACCCGCGTGGCAAGATTGAACTTAATGACGTACCACCTGCACCTTATAGTGTTATTCAGATTGTAGTCAAATTTGATTTTGATACCAATGGTATCCATCATATTTCTGCTATTGATAAGAGCGCTGGGGAAGGAAACAAGACTGCCGTCACCAATGACAAGACTTGCTTGCATAAAGAAAGCATTGAACCAATGTTAATAATAATAAAAAAATAAGCGAAACTAAAGGCATACACAGAAAAATCTCCAAGAATTGATGGGATACTATTTGATATATTTAAACAAAATGGTGCTGCCTTGGATGTACTCACTAGTCTATGCCAAGAAATTTCAAAGGCAGCTGCCTTTCCATTGACTGGAAGAGATCCATAGTGTGTCAATTAAAAAAAATATGATCCAACAGAGTGAAGAAATTATCAAACAGTATTATTATTGTCACAAGTCAAATCTTGCTTAAGATTGTTTAAAAATAGCTAGAACTGCCAGAAATCCAAGTTAGATTTAGAAGAGACTGTTGAAGGAAGGATATCATTGCTGATGTTAAATGGAATTCTGTTGAAACCAAATACTACCAGAAAGACATTTATTTGTGCTTTGTTGACTATGGAAAAGAATTTTACTTTGTAGATCATATAATAAATGATAAATAACAATGAAATTAATGGAAATCCCAGAACACTTAATTGTGTTCCTGAAAAATCTAAGCATAGTTCAAGAAGTTGTTATCAGAATACAGTAAGGGAACATTGCATGGTTGAAAGTAAAAAAAGGTGTGCATTAGGTTTGTATTCTTATTCCAACTCTATTCCATCTCTATGGCAAGTAAATAATTCAAGAAGCTGGACAATATAAAGAAGAATGTCACATCAAGATTAAAAGAAGATCCAACAACTTATATTATGAGCAGATGACATATCATTGGTCATTGTTTTGAGAAGAAAACTTGAAACATTAGCACAGAAGTCAAATACTGCAGCCTTCAATATGAATCACATTTCAACATCAAGAAAACAAAATTCTCACTACTGGATCGTAGATAACATAGTGGTAAATCAAGAAAAGAAGGGAAGTCATCAAGGATTTCATTTTACTTGGTTTCACAAGTCATGCCATTGGTAACAACAAAATTTGCTCTCAAGATATTTTAGACAGCTAAAGAAAAAAGGTGTCAGTTTAGAGACTAAGATTATCCTGATCCAAGTCATGATCTAGTCAATTGCTTGCTATATCTAAAAGTTGGACCATAAATAAGGTGAAAGAAGAAGGAGGGTTGCCTTTGAAATGTGTTGTTGAAGAAAATTTATGGATATATCAAGAACTGACAAAAGAACAAACAAGCCTGTCTTGGAGGAATTGAAACCAAAGTGATTCTTAGAGACAATGATGGTGAAACTTTTTCGCACATATATTGGGAAATTTTCAGGAGGGGCCAATTCTTGGGGAAAGCATCATACTGGGAATGGTAAAGGGTCATTAAAACATAAGAAATCCCTCAAGGAGATGAATTGACACAGTGTAACTATGGGCTTGTACATAGTAAATATTGTGAGAATGGAACAGGATAACACAAGCTTTTGATCTGTTATCCACAGAGTTTTTATGAGCCCTTGTTAGCTACAAGGTACCTAACAATAACAACAAAATGGTTGCTATAGCAATGTATACCGACTATAATCATCTTAAGGTAGTTCTTATATTCTTTTTCTCTTTTTTAATCTGCGGCCCTCAGGCCAAGAAAAGCCTATCTACACACCAGTTCTACAGGATGCATCACCTTTGCTCGGGAAACATTATGACTAAACTTCAGAGACATTGATCCCAATATAAGGAACTACCATCAGCTGACATGTTTGGAATCACAGAAGTCATGGAAGCTTCATATATACATTATTAGATGGAGGGCTGGTCAAAGTTAGATAGATGTGAAGGGAGGGGGTAGAAGTGGATGGGTATCCTGGTGGATGTTGGAGCAGGGAAATAAGTGGGTAAAGACGCGTATGAGAAAGGCAGGGACAACACTGACACTAAAGTTAACTCTGCAATAAGGGATATACCTTTAACTTGCTGGTCTCTCTGATACTGCTCTAAATCTGAACATTCACATTAAGACAGACTAGGAAGAAGGACTGGTCATCCACTTCTGAAATAGCCGGCCTCTGAAAACCCTATGTACAACAGAACACATTTAGATAACA
>NW_006399949.1:22729-24692 GCF_000299155.1 Elephantulus edwardii
TACATGTATGATCCTGGTGAGATGAGAGCAGAGAAAATGAAATTCTACACCTGCTTAAATTTAAGTTCCCCAAAATCACAATTCCTGTGTGTACCAACACAATTTGGACTCAGTTCAGAACTTCTGCTACTACAAAGTCTTAATGATGTAGTACATGTGACTCAAAAGAAATTCTTAAGTCTCCTCTTGCTTATGACATTGTGGGGTTCTGTACATAGGATGACTAAGAGTTATAAGCAATGCAATAGAAATTCTTAAGTCTCCTCTTGCTTATGACATTGTGGGGTTCTAAGTCGGTAAGCAATTGCTTTCCACATCTATTATTCCTTTATGATAGTGGTTACTCAAGGTCTTTGGAATCATATTTTACTCTTTGTTGTTGTTAGGTTTTGTATAAACAGTTACAACTCAACAACTCAATATACAATAGAACAAACCACTGCATGGTTCTTTGTCAAACCTATTCTAGCTGTCATGTTTAAAATTACTGTTACAGTCACTCTGTCAACATCTGATAATAACAATTTAAGGCTAGTATTGGGAAGAATGAGAATTCCAGAACCTTTAATTATACTCACGCAAAACCTATACCTAGACCAAGAAACCCTCGTGCAAATAGAACATGGGAACACTGCACGGTTTAAAATGAGGAAAGGTGTGTATCAGTGCTGTCTTCCTCCTTTAAGCCTCTTTAATCTGTATGCTGAGCAAATAATTCCAGAAACTGAACTTTATTATGAAGAACATGGCATCAGGATTGAAGGAAGCTTTATCAACAACCTGTGGTATGCAGATAAATAACGTTGCTTGCTCATTGCTAAGAGGACTTGATATGCTTGTTGTGAAAAGATCAAAATCTATGTTTTCAATATATATTACATCTCAACATCAAGGAAACAAGAACTGTCTCCACAGACCAATAGGCAACATTATACATGGAGAAGAAAAAGAAACAACTGAAGTTGTCAACAAAAGCCTGGAAGGAAGTGGCCATGTTGTTCCTGGTTTAGCTGGTGCCTTAACAGGCTCATGGGAAGCTCTCCTTGCCAGAAGGCAGGAGCATGGTGGTGGGGAGTGCAGGAATCTTTGCAAGCTTTGGAGTGGACTGCTTTTCTGGGAATGTATTTGATGTGCACATTTGCTCTTTCCCTGGAGTGAGGCTAGCCAGCCTGGGCCTAGGGTTTGAACAACAAGGCGATCTTAAGATGAAGGAAGCCAGGAAGAAAGTGACCATGTTGTTCCTGGTTTAGCTGGTGCCTTAACAGGCTCCTGGGAAGCTCTCCTTGCCACAAGGCAGAAGCCTGATGATGGGGAGTGCAGGAATTGTGGCAAGCTTTGGAGTGGACTGCTTTTCTGGGAATGTGTTTGATGTGCAGATTTGCTCTTTCCCTGGAGTGAGGGTAGCCAGCCTGGGCCTAGGGTTTGAACAAGGAGGCAGCCTTAAGCCAAAGGAAGCCAGGAAGAAAGCTGCTATGTTTTTCCCAGTTCAGCTGGCACCTTAACAGGCTCCAGGGAAGCTCTACTTGCCAGAAGGCAGGAGCATGGGGAGCATGGTTGTGGGGAGTGCAGGAATCTTGGCAAGCTTTGGAGTGGACTGCTTTTCAGGGATTGTATTTGATGTGCACATTTGCTCTTTCCCTGGAGTGAAGCTAGCCAGCCTGGGCCTAGGGTTTGAACCATGAGGCTGCCTTAAGAAGAAGGAAGCCAGGAAGAAAGAGGCCAAGACCTCTGCCTGTCAACAACTTAAGAGTGATGGAAAAGGGGCGGGGACAAGGAGAAGAAGTGGGCGGTTTCCAGATTATCAATGTACTCTTCTTCCTTAATCACTTGCTAAAACACTCTCCAACGTAAATCATTTTATAGCTCAATCTCTGTGTGTTCATTTTAAAGTTTTGTGACAAACATTTTCAAAATCATAAAAATAATATCAGAACAATTAACATTTCTTAATCTTGGAATATAC
>NW_006399949.1:26659-28127 GCF_000299155.1 Elephantulus edwardii
GTTGTTGTTGTTATGTGCCGTCGAGTCGTTTGCGACTCATAGCGACCCTATGTACAACAGCCCTAAACCCTGCTCTATTCTGTGCCAATCTCATTGCCACCGACACACCCATCCCGATTAAACCAGTCACTGATTCAATTCACCTCATAGAGGGTCCACCCCTACTTCGCTGTCCCTCCAATCTGCCCAGCATGATATCCCTCTCCAAAGACCTGTCTCTCCTTACAACATGTCCAGATTATGTCAGGCGAAGCCCCAGAATCCTTGCCTCCAAGGAGCAGCATGGTTTAGCCCTCTCTAGGACGAATTTATTTGTTTTCTTGGCAGTCCATGGTACATTCAGTACTTTTCTCCTGTGCCACAGCTCAAAGGCATCAATTCTCCTTCTATCCTCCCTAGTCATTGTCCAACTCTCTGATGCGTAACAAGGGATTGAAAAACCATGGCCTGTATCAGGCGCACCTTAGTCTCTAGAAAGACACCGTTGCTCTTGAGTACTTTAGAGAGGTTCCTAACCTAAAGATTAGTGGTCCATACATACTAGCCCCTCCACGGAAGAATGAGGTAAATACTGATAAGTGAAAGATTAGCGGTCCATGCCTACTAACCTTTGCATATTATGCCTTTGCATAGTCAATGAAATACAGATAGACCCTATGGGACTCTCTGCTTTTAACCAAGATTCATCTGACATTTGTGATAATATCCCTAGTACTACATGCTCTTTCACACTCAGCCTACACGTCTGGCATTTTTCTGTTGATCTGCTTGCTGTTCCAATCATATTTGCATCATTTTCAGCAGAATCTTGCTTGCATACGAGATTAATGATATTGTCCAATCATTTACACAAGCTGTCAGGTCATCTGTTTTTGGAATGGGAACATTTATGGATATTTTCCAGTTGTGGTTGTCCTCCAAATTTCTTGGCACAACTCGGTGAGCACCTAGAGGGTAGTGTCTGTTTGTTGAAATATGTCAATTGGTGTGCTGTCGATCCTTGGGGCCTTGATTTTTGCTAATTCTTTCACATTTTCTTTCTTGAACTTCTTTATTTATCACCACAGATTAAGTAGAGAATTGCTTTCTATGTATGTTTGTCAATAGCCCTTTCCCACTTTGAGTTACTTTTCTCAGCAAAAAAAAAAAAACAAAACAAAACATTATTTTAGAAAATGCCTATTAATAAAATCAAATTGGCAGAGCAGCAATTAGGTACTTTCCAAACTACCTGATGAAGAGGGTAGTTTGCCAACAAATGTAGAAAATACCCATTGCTTGTGTAAACATATGATATGTGTGTAACTTCAGTTTTATACTTTTTATGTTGGAGAGTTAGAGAGTAACTCATATGTCACTCATAGTAATTGAAATTAGATGTTAACCTAGCCACAGTTCTCTCGTTTGGCAGTTTCTAATGATGCAATGTCTTCGTTATAAAACATGTAGTCACCCGCATTGATGTGTT
>NW_006399949.1:31832-43398 GCF_000299155.1 Elephantulus edwardii
CGTAGAGGGTCTTCCCCTCCTGTTCTCTCCGTCCACTCTGCCCAGCATGATGTCCCTCTCCAAAGACCTGTCCCTCCTTACAACATGTCCAAAGCATGTCAGGCGAAGCCCCAGAATCCTTGCCTCCAAGGAGCAGCCTTGTTTAACCCTCTCTAGGACGAATCTATTTCTTTCCTTGGCAGTCCATGGTACCTTCAGTACTCTTCTCCAGCGCCTCAGCTCAAAGGCGTCAATTCTCCTTCTATCCTCCCTAGTCATTGTCTAGCTCTCTGATGCGTAACAAGGGATAGCAAAAACCATGGCCTGTGTCAGGCGCACCTTAGTCTCTAGAGAGACACCGTTGCTCTTGAGTACTTTAGAGAGGTTCCTAACCGAAAGATTAGTGGTCCATACATACTAGCCCCTCCACGGAAGAATGAGGTAAATACTGATAACTGAAAGATTAGCAGTCCGTACCTACTAACCTTTGCATATTATGCCTTTGCATAGTCAATGAAATACAGATAGACCCTCTGGGACTCTCTGCTTTTAACCAAGATTCATCTAACATTTGTGATAATATCCCTAGTACTACATCCTCTTTTACACTCAGCCTACACGTCTGGCATTTTTCTGTCGATGTGCTTGCTGTTCCAATCATATTTGCATCATTTTCAGCAGAATCTTGCTTGCATACGAGATTAATGATATTGTCCAATCATTTCCACAAGCTGTCAGGTCATCTGTTTTTGGAATGGGAACATTTATGGATATTTTCTAGTTGTGGTTGTCCTCCAAATTTCTTGGTACAACTCGGTGAGCACATAGACGGTAGTGTCTGTTTGTTGAAATATGTCAATTGGTGTGCTGTCAATTCTTGGGGCCTTGATTTTTGCTAATTCTTTCACATTTTCTTTCTTGAACTTCTTTATCACCACAGATTAAGTAGAGAATTGCTTTATTTTTTTATTTTTTTTTTTTAAGATAAAACTGAGCGTTGAAGATAGGGGGCCAGCAGTTCCAGTGACTCAAGCCACGCCTTTCTGTGTATTTATTGAGAGAATCATCAGGAAGGTAAAGAAAGGAAAATCACAAGGGAGAAGTAAATGTAAAAAGGATCATGGGGGGGGAAGGATCATGGGGAAGTCTTTTGCAAATAAGGCCAAGTTCTTCTCATTTGTTTACCTTATGTTTATCTCAGTAAATATAAATTAAGAATTACTAGTAGTCGCAAAAACAGCGCAACATGCTTTCGGCGGGCCGCTCAGAGAGGGGGTACAGGCGTCTGACTAGCTGAAAGCTGGGCAGCTTAGAGGCCAGTCTCAGTCCCCGCCCATCTTCCCAGGTAATAGTTCCGGCCCTTGGGCCAAGAAAAGCCTGTCTACACACCAGTTCTACAGGATTCATCACCTTTGCTCGGGAAACATTACAACTAAACTTCAGAGACATTGATCCCAACATAAGGAACTACCATCAGCTGATGTGTTTGTAATCACAGAAGCCATGGAAGCTTCATATATCAGTTATTAGATGGAGAGCTGGTCAAAGGGAGATAGATGTGAATGGAGGGGGTAGAAGTGGATGGGTATCCTGGTGGATGGTGGAGCAGGGAAATAAGTGGGTAACGACGCGTGTGAGAAAGGCAGGGACAACAGTGACACTAAAGCTAACTCCACTATAAGGGATATACCTTTAACTTGCTGGTCTGTCTGATACTTATCTAAATCTGAACATTCACATTAAGACAGACTAGGAAGAAGGATTGGCCATCCACTTCTGAAATAGTAGGCCTCTGAAACACTATGTACAACAGAACACATTTAGATAACAGAAAAGGCAAAGGAGGTTGAGTTTTCAAGTATGGAAATACAAAGGAAGAGGAACAGTTGTAAGCAGACACTGGTGATTGGGACATGGAATGTGAGAACCATGAATGTAGGAAAATTAGATATTGTTAAGGAAGAAATGAAACGCATAAATATCGACATGCTAGGCATTTATGAGATGGAATGGACTGGCATGGGGCATTTTGAGTCGGATGACCATATGATATATTACTCTGGAGATGAAAGGTGAGGAACATGGAGTTGCTTTCATAGTTAAAAAAGTCATTGTTAGATCCATCTTGAAGTCCAATATTGTCAGTGACAGGATAATATCTATATGCATACAAGGAAGTCCAGTGAATACCACTATCATTTTAATGTTGATACAATTATTAGGTTCTCTGTCTTACTACAATATTTAGGGTTTTGTTTTGTTTTTTTAAATCTTATGTCCTTTACTGAAGAATTTATGATAGTTTTATCAAACCCATTTTGTATGTACAATAACATTTTTCTTGGTTCTAATAGGTTTCTGAAGTTGGGCATGGTTATTAATTTGCACCATTTAATAATATGTAAGGTGTTTTGAGCTCTTTAAGAAAAATGCATTGTGGAAGTAGAGGATATCATTATTCACTGCACTGATGCATAAATGCACAAGGCTTCCAGGCACATTCATCTTAAAGGAAGTATTAACTTAAAAATCATCATGCACCCTATAAAGCGACACTTTATAAACACTTATAATTTATCTTTGTTTTTTCACTTTTTTGTTAAAGGTAAAAGCAAAAAAAAAGTTAATATAAAACAATTTATGGCAAAATTATAAAATTTTATAACTCGGATGTTTGGTTATTATTTTAACAAATTAAAGGGAGGGAATTATATCTAGAGTCTTGCCAGTATAATACAATAAAACTCTTGTGTACAATCATTTGAAGCGTGTAATACTCTTATTAAGGAGTCCTGGTGATGCGGAGGTTAAGAACTTGGCTGGTAATCTAATGACAGGTACTTTAAACCCTCCACTTCCTCTGTGGAAAGAAGATGAGGCGTCTGCTCTTATAGGGAACAGTGTTGGAAACTCTGTAGGGAATATCTGCTCTGCTCATAGAATATCTGCTCTCTCTGTTCTATATGAATTAGAATTGAATTAAAGGCAGTAGATTTGCTTTTAGAATGTCCTTATTAATATTTTGTTGTTGTGTATTGTCAAGTAGGAACTAACTTATAGTTGATTCTACAGTGGGTTTGCAGAGATGGCAAATCTCGGAAGAGGAGATGGTCCCTCTTTCTTCCATGGAATAATTGGTGGATTCAAACCATGTGTCTTTGGGTTGGCAGCACAACTTCTTACCACTAATCCACCAGAGCTTCCTAATTAGGATACTAGTCACTTTAATTTTTTTTTAAAACAAACAAACAAACAACAACAACAACAAAAAACTATAGCAAAGAACACCTTGAGTGGCTTACATTTTATATCAGTCTGGTAAAATACACAGAGATCATTTAATTCTAAAGTAATATTTTGAGAAGAAACTCAGCACTTAACACATTTTCAGCCAGATATGTTTGCTCTAGGAGTTTGTCCTGTGTGTTGAACGATGCTAAGCACTCTCCTTGCCTTCTAGTCACCAGATGCCATTCTTCCCAGTTTTTACAACCAGAAATGTGTCCACACATTGCTAGATTTTCTCAATGCTCGCCAAAGAATCTCTGATGACTTCTTGGCTGTATGGTCATTTCTGTACCTGTTCTGTTTAATTTTGTCTTTTTTTCAGAGATCCATATATGTTTAAATTTTCTAATTATGGAAGTATTTGTAATTAATTTACTTCACTTTTTTGTTTTTTGGCTTAATATATTATGATAAATTTAAATAAATTATAATATTTTAATGCTTTTTGTGAGGCTATATCTACATTGACAGCTATAGATAACTAAGGAGAGTTCTAGTGGACATTTACTATAAACAATTCCTTTTAGTTTGGGCAGATGATATTCTACATGTACAATGCTTCTAAATTGCTTTTTGGATGCCTCTTACTTCCTTCTCCTGCCTTATTGTGCTAGCTAGAACTTCTAATACAATACTGAATAAGAGTCGTGATAGTGGACATTCTTGCCTGGTTTCTGCTTGCAAGGAGAATGTACATTGACAATGATTTTGGCTCTTGGTTTTGTATATATGCTTTGCATTATGCTGAAGCTTTTCCTTTCTATTCTTCCTTTGCTGAGTGGTAAAGTGTGTTGGATTTTGTCAAAGAGTTTTTCTGTTATCAGTTGATAGGATCATGTGGTTTTTGTCCTTTGTTTGTTAATGTGATGAATTATATTAATTATTTTACTTATGTTGAACCACCCCTAATCCTGTTATAAATCCCACTTAGCAGTGTTGACTTTTTTTTTTACTTATATTGTTGGCTTCTATTGGCCATGAATTATATAAATATTTTTGTATCCAAAAATATTTTTGCCTCATAGAATGACTTTGGAAGTGTTCCTTCTCTTTGTATTTTTAAAAATAAATAACTATTTAAAATAAATCATGCTACATTCCTATTCTTTATGCACTTGCCTTTGTGAGTAATATTTAAATAGTTAGGAATATAATTTTACAGAACTCTGAGAGTCTACCCCTTAAGAGTTGCACTACTATTTCAAAGGCTTCATATCCAACCAGGTCAAATCCACCAGTGCCTCCACAGAAGAAATATTAACAGTTTCCTCTTTGCAATTTACAGCCTCAGGAATCTGATGGGGAACTGCTATAAGTTGTGATAGACTTGCAGTGGTGAATATGGTTATTTTAAATGAAATGGTTAACTAATATGCATTGTATTAAGCTCTTGGCAAATGTTAAGTCACTTTTATGAAATGTTTGTATTGATTTTAGCATGGTACAGTTATTAACTAGGTACAATGTGTAATCAGACCACACGAGTCAAGGGTTCCAATTACCTCAAGTTCACTGTGTACTTGGACAAGTTCTTAATCTCCAGCTTTCATTTTCTTTCTTCCTGATGAGTGAGAATAATATATTTCATGATGATGTTTTTCATATGTAATAGAATAATATAAATTTATATTAATATGCTTAAAGTAAAATATTTGAAGCAATAATTATTAGCAGCAATGAGTTGATGCATTAAAAGAATATTGTATGAAAATTAACATATGTATTTTATGAAATATTTATTAATATCCTAAAGGACGAATTGCATTGGGAAAGTCTGCCATCAGAGCCATCTCCAAAGTACTGAAGAGCTACGATGTCAGTCTGAAGATTAAGGTGTTCCTGATAAAGTAATCGGTCTTCACAATTACTTGCTATGCATCAGAAAGCCAGACAATGACTAGGGATGACAGAAAGAATTGATGCCTTTGAGCAGTGGTGCTGGAGGAGAGTATTGAATATACCATAGACTGCTAGGAGAACAAACAAGTTCATCTTGGAGAGGGTGAAGCTAGGCTGGTCCTTGGAGGCAAGGATTTTGAAGCTTCATCTGACATACTTTGGACATGTTGCAAGGCTGGATGAGTCAGTCCTTGGAGAGGGACGTCATGCTTGGGAAGTTGGAGGGACAGCACAGGAGAGGAAGACCCTCAATGAGATGGATTGATTCAGTCAGTGGGGTAATGGGGTTAGGCATTTCAGAGACAGTAAGATTAGCAAGGGATAGAGCAGAATTTAGGGCTGTTGTACATAACGTCGCTATGAGTTGCAGGTGACTCGTTGGCACCTAAGAAAAACAAAAATACAGATAAAATAAGTATGGAGAAAGTATATAACTCTGATCAACATTTTTTATGCCTTTAAACAATTAAATATCCCCTTGTTCTGTTTGAATTAATATTTCTTACTCTACGCATGGGATTCACAAGAACATAATTACTTCTTTAGTTCTAAATTTCAATAACCCATTTATCACAAAGAGAAAAAAAAAAATCTCTTTTCCTCCACCCAAATTACTTTTTTGTGAGTTGCGTGTTCCAATATTTTGTCTATTATGTAATATTTTATAATAGAAAACATTGTTTTGGAATGTATATTCATTTCCTAAGGGAGCTCTTGTTGCACTGACAACCCAAAGGTGGACAGTTTGAATCCACCCACTGCTCCAGTGAGGTAAGATGGGCAATCTCCTCCCATGTGATTTACAGCCTCTTAAAACCCAATGGAGGGTCAGCCATTAATCAGCTCCCACTAGATGGCTCATAGGAACAACAATAAAATCCTTCATTTCCTATGTTTACCTTAGTAAAGTACCACAAATCACACACCTGTCAATATAAAAGAAAGACATGATGTCACAGCCTGGACAGGAGTGATCTAAAAATCAATGCATCAGCTGGTCTACCTCTCTCTGAAGGGTTTTAGCGGGGGGGGGGGGGTGCGGAAACTTTTCTGGTATCTTTAATCTTCTCCTGTTGTTGTTGGTTGTTTTTGTTTTAAGGTGCTATCAACTCACAGTGTTCATAATTCAATAGTTGGAAATCCTGCCTAATCTTGTGCCATCCTCACAGTCTCCATTGTGTCCATTATTGAAGTCAGATGCCACTCCATCTCATTGTTTCACTGACTGAACTTTCCAAGCATGATGTCATTCTCCAAATGTTGGCACTTCTTTGTAATAAAACTGAAGTATGTGAGACAACATTTTTTCCATTTTTACCTCTAAAGAACAAAGAACACTCCGGATGCATTTTCAAGACAGATTTGTTTGTCCTTTTGGTAGTCCATGGTATATGTCCTACTTTTTTGCTCAAACCACAATTCAAAGACATCAACTCTTTTTCAGTCTTCTTCACACAGTATCAACTTTCACATATGAAACAATTGAAAAGTATTTCTTATAGTCCTTGGTGTTCCTCAGTTTATGGAAGCATAACTCCAGTCTCTGCTCTCATCTACACATGGCTGTCATCTCTACATCTGTTTCTCTTTTCATCTATTTACATCAGCACACTTCTCTGGATTAGGACTCACCGTATTGGTGAAATACTTATTAACTGATCATGTTTTCAAAGTCTAGATTTCCTTACAAAGTTATGTTCACAAGTATCAATGATTAAAACATCAATATTCATTTCTGGGGAACAATTCAATACAAATAAAATAGTTTTAATTTCTACTGGGTTTTGTAAGAAAGGACAATAGGCAAAAAGGAGAAATAGGTAAATGTGATGTCACAGATCATTAGAAAGTTACTGTACAGAAAAACAAACAAAATACAAAAAAAAGCTACTGTACAGTTTAAAAATATAAAGCTTATTTTTCAGGTTAGTGGAGCCTTTTCTCCCCAGAAGTGTGAAAGCAAAAAAGTCTAATGACTATTTTTTAATAAGTTATTTGATACTGTCCATATGATTTTCTGTCAGAATATGGAACATATGGTTAGTAGCATATGATAAACTTTCCCTCATAATTAATGTAGTTAGAGTAAAATCTCGCAGGATTTTGGCATATGTTTTCCTCCTTATTTAGTTTATAGTCTTATTGCTATTTTCTTTCTTTTGTTTCTCTTCATACTCATTTTTATAAGATTGAGGGTAAACTTCGACCAAATTCCCCTGATACTCAGCCTAGAATTTCTAAGCTAGCATAGTTGTTTATAGTACAAAATAACCCTGAATTTTTTGTTTAGATATCAGATTATTTGACAAAATATTATTTTTTTATCAAGAAAATCAATTAAGACAAACACCCTTGTGAAGCAATGTATAAAATGCATAGATGATTGAAAATGAGTATGTTTGTTCCCTGGGATAATAAGTATCCTAGAAAAGATTCTACACTGCGGTGTTTTAAAAAAATAAATTGGGAAACATGTCATACACTATTACAGTGATTTGTATAATGACAAATCAACTACAAATTATAATGTTAATTTGAAAATTGATCAAGTACCTAATCCTTGGGGTTTGTTTCTCATTTTTTTTTTTTAATTTCTCTCCCTGTCTTTCTTTATATTTTCTCCTCAGTCTTTTACATGTGATAGCTTTAGGAATTAATAGAATAAAATTCACTTACTTAAATGTAATATTCATGTTTATTATAAGCTTCCTTGTCTATAATTACATTTCATCTTTCAGTCAACTTTGAGATCTCTAGGGAGCTAAATACTTATTAATTTGTTTGTCTATTATTTTTCATGTTTTTTATATTATTGTTAGGTGCCATCTAGACAGTTCCAATACATAGTGAACCTTTGCATAGTAGAACAAAAACATAGCCTGTACCATACTCACAGTCTCTGTTCTACTTAAACCCATTTATTTACTCTGCCAGTTCATCTTCTGAAGGGGTCTTCCTCTCCTTAACAAATCCTGTAATTTTCCAAGCATGATTTTTCCCCCCACAAGGACTAACCTTTTTGATAACATACCTAAAGTATGTAAGACAAAATCTCATCAACCTTGTCTCTAAGGTTTGGCTGACTTCCTCCAAAACAGTTTTGCTTGTTCTTTTGGCAGACCATGGTTGTTTAATATTCGTCATCAGCACCATAGATTAGTGAACCGAAATTTAGATACTTTTACATAAAACTACTTCTAGAGTTCTGATAAAATTCTATATATTTGGATTTTAACTCAACTTTTTTGAAAAATTTCTATTTCAAAGTGAAGATTTTATTATCTTAGATGTTTCCATGTTTAAACACTATTAAAAGTTATTTTATTCATATTAAAATTTGACTGCTCTGTCATGATTCCTGCAAAGACTGGTGAACACATACAGGGCTTCATATATTAGTTTAAACATGCCAATTGGTATCTCAGTTCTTGGGGCCTTATTTTTACCAATGTGTTTTGTGTAATTTCAACTTCTTCCTTCATTACCGCTGCCTCTTGTTCATAAGGTACACCCTGAAAGTTTTCAATGTCAGTCAATTCTTTTTGGTACAGTGTCTCCCTCTATCTTCTTCTGATTTTTGCTGGATCATTAAACATATACATTCAGTATTATGGCTTGAGACTTAAACTTGCTTTTCAAATTTAAAAAGAATTAGTTTTTAAAATATGGTCATGTGAAACCTGTACTTAGACCAAGAAACTGTTCTGTGTGAACAGCAAGGGAACTATGTGATTTAAAATTAAGTAAGTGTGTGTCAAGGCGGTATCCTTTTTCCATACCTATTCGATATGTATATTGAGTAAATCATTTGATAAGCTGGACTCTATGAGAAATACCAATCACTAACCTTTGTTATGCAGATTAAATAGCCTTGTTTGCTGAAAGTGAGGAAGACTTGAAGCACTTCTTGAAGAAGATCAGAGAATATAGCCTTCAATATGGATTGGATCTTAATGCTAAGGAAACAAAAATTCTTACCACTGCACTGATAGACAACATTATGATAGATGAAGAAAAGATTTAAATTGTCAATGATTTCATCTTACTTGGATCCACAATCAATAATGCCTTGATATCAGCAGCTAGGAGGTCAGGAGATATATTGCACTGGGACAGTCTGCAATCAGAAACCTCCCCAAATTATTGAGGAACAATGACATCACGTTGAGGACTAAAATAGTCTCATTCACACCATAGTTTTTCTAATCACCTGTATGTATCTGAGAGCTAGACAATGAATAAGGATGAAAAAAAGCAGATCTGATTCCTTTGAGAGAATACTGACTATCTCTTATACTTCCAAGAGAACAAACAAATATGTTTGGAAGAAAGTACAGCCAGAGTTCTCCTTCGAGGTAAAGACAATAAAGCTTCATCTCACATGCTTTGGGCATGTTGCTAGGAGACACTATTCCTTGGACAGGACCACCATGTTTGGAAAGGTAGAGTGTCAGTGAAAGGAAAACCGTCAACCAGATGATTGACACAATGATTGCTGCAATGGACCCGAGGATGTCAGAGAGGGTAAGGGTATGCAGGATAGGATAAGGTTCAGATCTGTTATTCATAGGGTCCTTATGGGTTATACTGGACTTGATAACACCTAACAACAACAATTATGGTTGGTCATAATTCTAAAATAAAATAGTGAAATATTTTTTACTATTTGAAACAGTCTTATTTCTTTAGTTGTAAAGGGCAATTAGAAGAAAAGGACAGTAGAATATTGTCATGCTATTCTCTTGAACGAAAAATTTATATTCATGTCCTTTTTTGCAGGGCTACGATTTCTTTTCATGCTGAAGTGAGATAAGAGCTGTGTACCTGGAAGGTTACTCTTGTGCACTTTCAGTCAGAACCATCCTATAGCTGACCCTACCATGGATTTTCAGAGGCAGTACATCTCACAGGATCAAATTGCCCATCCTTCTTTCCTAGAGAAGCTTGTAGATTTGAAGTACAGATGTTTGTGTTGGCAGCACAATTCCAACAGAAACAATACACAGATTTCCCTTTGGTTAATTTAGGAAATAACTTCCTTCAACATTATATTCCTCAAAACACTTAAGGCTGTGTTAGAATGTTTGAAAGAATGAAATCTAGTTCACAGGTATACAGGACATACCTACAGAATAACTAGACCAGGAGTGACCTAAAACTTTTCATCAGAAATAATGTAAGCTTGAGGAAAGTAGAAGGAAATATTCCATGTAGAAAAAATAACTACCATGCTAGATTTCTATATACAGAAAATAGTATTTTAAAAATTAAAGAGAAAAAGATACTTTTAAATGAACAAACAAAAACTTGGAGGGATTCAATCAATAAGCTTTCCCTTCTCCAGGGATCTATGCTTCCTGCTGCCATATTCAAACTCATTGAGATGGAGTCTTGTCAAATAGGTTCAAATGTTTTATTATTTTATGAAAGCAGAAGAGTATTTGTGTTAAGATATTAGAGAATATATACAAAGATGAACTGAAAAAAGGAATAAAGCATAATAACAGAAATAAATTAATGAATTTAAAACAGTTAATTTCAAAGCATATACTTTAATAATAATGAAATTGGCATGACAAAAAGAAATCAGCAATAAAAAAATTAAAATCCACTTATAAAAATAAATGATCAGAAAATTTTATTGTAAAGAACAAGATCGTAAATACTTTAGGCTTGAGAACATAACTTTTATTTAATCATACCATTTCTGTCACAACATTTCAACACTGATATTGTAACACAAAAGTAATAACAAACAATATACAGTTATGAGAGTGGTCACATTTCAGACAAATATTATTGGCAAAATCATGCAAGACCTGGATTTGGCTTGCAAGCTATAGGTTGCTAACTCTTGGTACAGAGAAATAGTGGTAGCAAGGAAAATGTATCTCACATCACGTGTAGAAACTAGCTAGTCAACAATGATAAAACAAGCTTGAAAATGTTGAAGGAAAACTACTGTAACCTAAACACTTTAAGAGATTCTACTGTAGACACTGGCACAGTGCAGAAGTGGGTCTATTGATTAGTTGAACAAATAAACATTAACTTATATTGCAATATTTTGGTGTGGTACTTATTATTGTTAAGGCATCAGAGAGCTGGACAATGACTAAGGATGACAGAAGAAAAATTGGTATCTTTCAATTGTGGTGCTGGAGAAGAGTCATGAACATAATATGGACTGCCAAGAAAACAATAGAGAGGGGGAAATCAAGTTTTTCCTTGGAAGAAAGCAGTTTGAAGCTCCAATCACATACTTTTTGCATGCAGTTAGGAGGGATCAGTCCTTGGAGAAGAACATCATGCTTGGAAGGTTGGAGGAACAGCACAGTAGAAGAAGACTCTGTGTGCGATAGATTGATACAGTAAATGGAGCAAATGGGGTTAGGTCTGT
>NW_006399949.1:44319-45605 GCF_000299155.1 Elephantulus edwardii
TTAAAAGTGCATGAGTCAAAAATTGAAAAGCAATAATATTCTGAGCAGAGGTTCTAATAGTGGCACAAATCAAGTTACAGAGGTAAGGTGGTTCCATTGCCATCCTTACTCTAACTTAATTCTTTTTTTTTTAATTTAAATTTGTCATTAATTTCCGTGAAAATTTACAGAGGCTTTGGATTTCCATTCATTCATTGTTGTAGATTTGTCCCATCCCAAGGCTGCCCCCCCCCCAGATATTACCCTCTTAGAAAAGTAAAAGAAAGGATTCTTTCATTATTTTACAAACCCTCCCCCAGGTCCATTCCACCAAAGGACTAGAACCTCCTGAAAATCAGCTGAAAGTACATAAGTTGAAATCTCACCATTCTTGCCTCTGAGAAGCACCCTGGTTGCATGTACTTTAAGATAGACCTGCTTATTCTTTTGGCAACCTATGGTATATTTAACCCTTTCTGCCAATACCATAATCAAAGGTATCCATTCTCTTTCAGGCTGACTTGCTCATTGTCAAAATATCACATGTATATGAAGCAATTGAAAATGTTACGGTTTTAGTCAGACACAACTTAGTCTATAAATGGATATTTTTGTTCTTTAGCCCCTTAAAGATGTACTTGACAGCAGATTTTTTCCAATGCAATATATCTTTCGACTATTTGATGTAGATTGTAAATCAAAGCAAAAGTAAATCTTTGACATCTCCAGTCCTTCTCCTTTTATTGTAATATTGTCTATTGGTTCAATTGTGAGCCTATTTACATTTTTTATTGAGAAAATATTGATAATATTGAGGCATAATCCAAACAAAAGATGGCAGGGTTGTTTTTGTTTTTGTTGTTGTTGTTTGTTTGTTTTTTCTTCAGTAAGTACTTAAGGTCATAAGAAATGTCCTAAATGTTCCTGGCAAGGAAACGATGAAAAAAATTATGTATCTATGATATCAAATTCCACATGGCTGTTAAAAGAATGGTTAAAATTGTGTTTGGTTTTCATTTTTATACAATGTAGCAATATAAATAGCTAGCTATGAAACTTCAAGAGATAAATTCTTGTGCCTTCCTCACAATCTCTGCCACATTTGAATTCATTATTCTATCACTGTGTAAATATATCTTGTTGATGTTCTTCCTCTTTTTCACTGATCTTTTACTTTTACAGAACTTTTTCTCTTTTCTTGTTGTTATTGTTGTTATGTGCCATCGAGTCGTTTCCGACTCATAGCGACCCTATGCACAACAGCCCTAAACCCTGCTCTATCCTGCGCCAACCGCACCGCCTCTGAC
>NW_006399949.1:46985-72265 GCF_000299155.1 Elephantulus edwardii
CTTCAATTGGTATGCCATCTATTCCTGGGGCCTTAGTTCTCCTTTCTTAACATGTCCAAATATGTAAGATGGTCTCACTATCCTTGTTCTTAAGGAATATATTGGCAACACTTCTTTCAAAAGATTTGTTTTGGGCTTTGTTTTAGTTTTGAAGTTTTTTTGCATTTTTTTAACCAACATTACAAGTCAAAGGTATCAATTTTCTTCCGTATTCTTTGTATATTTTTCAACTTTCATATGAATGAAACTATAACCTGGGGGAGGGTTTGTAAAATAATGAAAGAATATTTTCTTTTACTTTTCCAAGAGGGTAATGTCTGGTGGGGGGTGGAGCTTGGGAGGGGACAAATCTACAACAATGAATGAATGGAAATCCAAAGCCTCTGTAAATTTTCACTGAAATTTATAACAAATTTAAATTAAAAAAAAGAATTAAGTTAGAGTAAGGATGGCAATGGAACCACCTTACCTCTGAAACTTGATTTGTGCCACTATTAGAACCTCTACTCAGAATACTATTGCTTTTCAATTTTTGACTCATGCACTTTTAACTTGTTAGTTAAATTTGTATCTTCTAGGCTGCAACACTTCCATGATACATCTTCAAGGATATGAACATGTACGGCTAAGCACAATTGATAACAGTGCATCTAAATTCCAAAATCAGTCTCCATAATAGTCTATGTGTTTCCTACTGCCAAAGGGGCCCTTTAGAGTAGTGAGAGAAGACATTCACCCTGAAACCCACAGCGTCCCTTTTCAGCAGGAAGTAGCTAAGAGAATACGCCATCCCCTTTTCCTTATGAACCAGGGTGAAGTCTCTCTCAGGGAGGAGTGATAGGGAATGGCAAGGGACACACTGAGAAAGGAGATTAATCAGAACTGGCTTTGACAAGCACTGTGGCAATTGGACAATTAAAACAGACATTGGGGGGGGGAAGAAGAACGAACTGAACTGGGGATGAGGGTGGGGAAAACAGTGCAACAATGAATGAATGAAAACCCCAAATCTCTGTAAATGTTCATTAAAACTAATAAAATTTAATAAAAAAAAGAAACTATAAAAAATGTCCTAGCTTGGGCCTCATGTGTTTTAGTTTTTGCAATGGTATCCTTTCTTTTTGACACCCTAAAGAGCTCCTTGACAGTAGATTTGCCCAGTGTAATACACCATTTGATTTCTTTACTGTTATTTCCATGGCTGATTATAGATACAAGAAAATGAAATGATGGTCAGGTTCATTCTTGTCTCCATTAATCTTTGGTCCTGTGTTGTTAGATGCCATCAACTTGAGTCTGTGAAGGATAGATTTGAACCTTGCCCATCCTCAAATCTATGATATGTTCCAGCTCATTGTTCCAGCCACTGTGTCAATACATCTTCTTGAGAAGGTTCCTCTATTTTTCTGACCTTCCACCTTTTTCAACCTGATGTCTTTTTCTAATTACTAGTCCTTCTTGATAACATGCCCAAAATATGTGAACCAAAATTTCACCATCCTGACTACTATGGAACATCTAGGTTACACCTCCTTCAAGAATTTTTTATTCTTTTGGCAATTTCATGGGATATTCAGTAATATTCTTTGACACTGCAGTTCAAAGGCATTGATTCTTCTTCTGTTCTTCTTATTTATTGTCTAATTTTCAGATGTATAGAGAACAACAGGAAAGACTATATTTTGGATCAGATGTGCCATAGTACTAGCAATTAGAAATTTTTTTTCTCAATATATCTGGACAATATGTGATTGTTATTGTTCTTGATTTCAGCGAATTATCAAAGAGTGAGCCCATATGTGAATAATTAATAAATAGTAAAATAAGAATTTGAATGCATGACCAGCTGATTGCTGAGTCTTCACTAACTATCTGCCTTTATTCTGTGGAGTAAAGCTTTGCATCCTCTCAGCCAAGCATAAAAGGTGGGCCAAAAGTTAATCAGTACATTTCTAACAAATCAATACACAAATATGCTTTATGCATTGTGTTTTGAGAAATAAAAATTAAGATAGGCCTCTGCCTTTCAGAAATCTATTCTACAACCCAAAGAATCATAACACAAAATATTCCACATTATGTGAAAAAAACAGCATTTTGTTATGTGATGCCAGATTTTTTACCATAAGTCAAAAAAGAGGAGGAGCAGTTGAAAGATGTCATAGAAATGGCACTAGGATAATCACTTGATAATTTGGCAGGATTTTACCATATATAAATGAAGAAGTTGGGAGGTTATTCAGGATAAACAGAAAGGCTTTCTAACTTAAAAAAAGGCACATAAATAAAGAAAATGTTGTGAAAATTGTAAATAGTGCTCTCCAACAATTTGACATAAAGCAGTAACTTTAAAATCAGGTCAGGGAAATTGAATCTGGTCCTTTTGATAAATGGAAGAGATTGAAGTCATTTGTACCTGGGGGACCTGACCAGAAACTGTGTTTAAGACATTTATCCTAGCAGGGGTAGACTGTATGGGCTGAAGTGGAGGAGGATATGAGGATGGAATCTACTGAGACAGTGGTCTTTATCATTGATATGAAAAACAATTGAAGCTAGACTAGAAAAAAGTTGATATGTATGGGTTTAAAAAAGCCTATATTAATTAGGAGAGATAATCAAACAGTTTACTTTAATAACCTCAAATTCCATGTTTATGGTTAAATCTTGATGTTTTATTGTACACAAGTCATTATATAAACTTTGCTTCTGCCCCAAAATATCACATTTTACGCATTTGCATGAAAGAGTCAATATTGTTCATATATCAAATTGTCAGTTCCTTCTCTGAAGTAGTCTACACTTTCCTAGTAAAAATTTCTAATACATAACAAAAATTTTCTAAAGAAAATGAGATAAACAACTCAAGATATTGCTTGCATTCATACACAAGACATTAACTTATTTATAATTAACTATAAATGCGATTGAAATGATTCATTTCTATACTACATGGTATTTACAACAAAAAATACTTCTGTTTTCAGAGAGTCAGGTTTGTGATAAATTTTATAAAAAAACATGGTTGATAACAACTGTGCAGAAACAGATGGACTGGAAGATTTCCAAATGCCTTACATAAAATATTTGGTATAAAAGCATGAAGAGAATTTGCCCAGAACACAGATTTTAAATTTATTGCTTTGTTGATGCTTAAAGAGGGTGGATTTTGGAATTCAAATTTTATTCACTTCCTTCTATATGCCATATATTTTCCAGATTTTAAATGGAAGAGATTCTGATTGGAGAATCCCTTTGTTACTAAGAGTACTGATTTGGACCATGAAAATGGTTATCAAGGGTAGAATAGAGATGAAGAGGCAAGAATGAAACTATCTGCAGTGCTAAATTATATTTCGCATTTTACTTTGTTTTTTTTTAAATAAGAGTGTAAAAGGAATCTGTCGTGTACTTAGAAAAATTAGAAAGATAAAATAATATCTTTTGAACTCTTACTGAAAAATTTGATTACTTTTAGGAAGGAACACTTTTACATTCAATAATTATTTTGGTGATGTTATTGGAATTTGGTGAACACTTTTGGGGACTATTTTGTATGTGCAGGCAAGAGAGATTGTTAGTTTCTCACATTTTGGCAAAGAAGAGTGGATGAATATAGCCAGAAATTCTTGATTTTAGGATATTTTACTTCTATGAATACTGGTTGTTGCACTTAGAAAAACTTCTGGTGCAACTTACCAAAAGAAAAATCTATTAATCACTTTGGTTACTGAAGACCCATTAAGGGACCATCTGGACCATAAAAAGTTGTTGTTACTTGCTTCAAGTCCTAGGCGACTCACAGCAACCATATTAATGAAAGACCTGAACATTTGTATAACTTTCATCATTTCTCCAAGTTCATAGGGTTTCCAGAGGTAAGCAATTTTGGAAGTGGTGCTACTCCTGCTTCCAAGCTTGTTTTAATCCAGGAGCTCCACCAGTTAAACACTGTCCACCATGGGTAACCATTATCACATTTGACATACCAGTGCCACAGTGTTCAGCATCACAGCAACCATGAATTACCTCTGTACAGCAAATGGACAGACCAGTGCTTAGAAGACTGTTTGATCAAAACCAATTAAAATCAGGCCAAGGGCCACAGGCCTGAAGGCCCAAATTTCTTTTCCTATAGGAGGCCGAATACAATCAACTCATATCCAATGGCAAGTAATCATTCCACCCTAATCCTCATCAGAACCAGAAAACCTCTATAGAATCCATTTGCTCCAGATGATTTCCTAACCTGGATTCTGTTCTGCCCATGAAATGCCCCTCAAAGGAGATCCAATCATACGTTTGAAAATTTCAAAAATTTCTGACCTCTTCATCAATTCTTCTTTCACTTTATTTTTTTACATTATAGAGGAAGTTTCAAAAGTCTCTCATGGTATCCATTTGACTTTTTTTTTATTTTTTACTTTCTGAATTGTAAATAACTGCCTTTTCATGCCTGATAACTCATCTGACCTTTGCTCTTTGATATTCAAAGCATCAAATCTATTCTTGAGATCATCTCTCAATTTTGGTGGGAAATAGTCAAGGTTTTATTTGACTCTTATTCTTTCAAATTCCTTCAGCTTCACTTTGAACACGAATATGAGAAATTGATAGCCTGTTGCACAGTTAACTCCTGGTCTTGTTGTGACTGCCTTTCATCTGACAAGCTAAAGGCTGGGCAGCTTAGAGACCCCTCCCATCTCCCCCAGGTAATTAAAGAAGAAAAAACCGCGAGACATTCATTCTGGCTGGCCACACAGAGGAAGGGGTAGGCATCAGACAAGCTGAAGGCTTGCAGCTTAGAGACCCCTCCCATCTCCCCCAGGTAATCGAAGAAGAAAAAATCGCGAGACATTCGTTCAGGCTGTCCGCACAGAGGAAGGGGTAGGCATCTGACAAGCTGAAGGCAGGGCAGCTTAGAGACCCCTTCCATCTCCCCCAGGTAATCAAAGAAGAAAAAACCGGGAGACATTCCTTCTGGCTGGCCGCACAGAGGAAGGGGTAGGCATCTGACAAGCTGAAGGCTGGGCAGCTTAGAGACCCCTCCCATCTCCCCCAGGTAATCGAAGAAGAAAAACTGCTAGAGACATTCGTTCCGGCTGGCCTCACAGAGGAAGGGGTAGGCATCTGACAAGCTGAAGGCTGGGCAGCTTAGACTTCATGACTATAACCTTTATATCACATTTGTTTACTCTGTTTTTGAAGCTTATATGTAGATACATTTTCTTCTCATATTAAAAACATTTTACCAGGAAACTATGTGTAGCTATTGTATAACTGTAGATCCAATTGACGTCTGGATTCTAGATTCTTTTCTTCCTTGGTATATCTCCACTTGGATATATCCAAAACTACAAATGTAAGTTTGGCCCCATTCCATCTCTTACCTAAAATTTTCTCCTACTATCTCCTTTCTCAGTAGAAGGTTATACCATCCACTCAGTCATACAAATTAGGAACTTTAGTATCACCCTTTTCTTCAACAATTACATAACATTTGCAATATATTATCAACTCCTTTCTTTTCTACTATACAAACTACTCATTAATCTAGCCACTAAAGTCCATGACCACAAATCTAATTTAATCTACTCAAATCTTAAAAAGTACCCTTTAATCTATCATTTTTGTCGTATTTTGTGGCTCTAATCTATATTCTTAAAATAATATAGTGTTTTACTCATTTTATAAAAATACGTAAGCAAAGGTAACTATGTGGTCTGGCTTCAGCTTACTTTTTTTTATTGTTTGTCGTTCACATCACGAGCAGCACATACACATTTTTCATTTCTGGAAGCGCTGATTATAGAATCTTGTTTTCTCCTTGTGAAGTATGCAGTGATCTCATGATCATCTTACACTTTATTCTAACAATCAGCATGGTAACATGCACAACTGCAGAATTGCTTTCAATCTTAGGTGTTGATATTGATCATCTTGAAATTAAGGTATTTTCTCCATTTCTCTACCTAGTGCTTTATGCAATTACTTTTGCCATCACTCACTAATTTATTTTTTAATTTATTGAAAAGGTAACTATTAAGCACTAATTAGTTAATATTTTTTGAGGTTCTGATTAAGGCTGCAGATCCAGGTTGGGGAAACTGAATCTAACAATGGGTTCTTGTTGTTGTTATTATTATGTGCCATCGAGTCGCCTATGACTCAAAGTGACCTTATTCGAAACATCCATAAACCCTGTTCTATTCTGTGCCAATCTTATTGTCTCTGACTCACCTATCCCCATCATCGCAGTCACTGACTCAATCCATCTCATCAAGGGTCTTCCTCTCCTGTGCTGTCCCTCCACTTTCCCAAGCCTGATGTCCCTCTCCAAGGACAAGACTTTCCTTGCAACATGTCCAAATTATGTCAAATGAAGCTTCAGAATCCTTGCTTCCAAGGAGCAGCCTGGTTTCACCCTCTCGAGGACAAAACCTGTTCGTTCTCCTAGCAATCCATGGTATATTAAGTACTTTTTTCCAGCACCACAGCTCAAAGTCATCAATTCTCCTATCATCCCTAGTAATTGCTCAGCTCTCCTGTATCAGGCGCATCTTAGTCTTCAGACTAACATCGTTGTTCTTCAGTACTTTGGAGAGGTCTCAGACAGCACACTTTCCCATAGCAATACATCTTTTAATTTCCTGGCTGCTGGTGCCAAGAATGTTATTGTAGAGCCAAGCAAACTGAAACTGTTGACAATCTTAATTTCTTCACCCTCAATGATGGTGCTGCCAATTGGCCTAGTGGTGAGAATCTTTGTTTTCTTGATGTTGAGCTTCATTCCATATTGAAGGCTGCAGTCCTCGATCTTTTGCAGCAAGCACTTCAGGTCCTCCTCAGTTTCAGCAAGTTGAGTTGTGTCATCTTCATAACACAGATTGTTAATGAGTCTTCTTCCAATCTTGATGCCACATTTCTCTTCATAGAGCCCAGCATCCCAGATAATCTGTTCCACATATAGATTGAAAAAATATGGAGGTAGGACACATTCGTGGAGCATTCTGTTCCCAACATTGAACAATGCAATATTTCTTTGCTCTGTTCTGATGACTACATCCTTGTCTGCATAAGCACAGTCAAGTGCTCTGGAATTCCCATTCTTCTCAGAGTCAGCCACAGTTTACTGTGATCTACATAGTTAACTGTCTTTGCATAAACAATGAAACACAGACAGACATTCCTCTGATAATCTCTGCTTTCATCCAAGATCCATCTGGCATTAGCTAAAGTATCCCTAGAACCATGGCCTCTTCTCCATGGCCATTTTCTCTTGAAGTGGTGTATGTAGCAAAAGCCCATAATAACTCCTATACTTGGAAAGAGTGTAGCCTGAGTGCTCTTTGGAGGCAAAAATAATAAAAAAATAAAAATGATGGTTTCCCTCATATGTTTTGGAAATGTTACTAGGAGGTGCTGTTCTTTAGAGAAAGACATGATGCCGGGAAGGGTAGAGGGTTGGCAAAGGAGAGGAAGTCTCTCAACCAGGTGGGTTAACACAATGGGCTCTTGTGTGTCAGTAAGTGTGAAGATGGAGCAGAATAGAACAGAATTCAGATCTTTTACTCATAGGATCGCTGTAAGTCATGCTTGACTCCACAGCACCTAAAACAACCACCATCACAACAACAACTATTGGTTTCTTGTTTGCACATTTCAGAGCCGTCTACTTGTTTTACATTCACCGTTCAAAGAGAGCAGGAAGCATGGAGGCAGTCAAACCTGACCTCTTCTAACTTCAGAAAGGCAAGCAGTTTACACAATACAAAACAAACTCTCATAAGGTCATCCACGCTACTTTGCTTATTTCTACAAACGATGTTATTACCCAATCACACTACTCTATGACTGGTCCCCAAACCCCTTGAAATAGCCACTCATGTCTCACAGAATCTTAATCTTAGTTATGGAGTTTATTAGGAAAACTGTAGACAAGCTCTCAAGTGTGCTCCTGGACCTTTTAACCATCAGTCTCACAGCTCATGTCCGTGTTTCCTTGGCCTTGCCCATTATGGTATCTTCGGATTCCATAGTTTTCAGTACAAGTCAGCTCTCACATCTTTGGTTCTCTGCTCAGGTTGCCACTGCTCTTGTGTAGATCCTACCCTGATCTGTGCACAAAACTATGGCCTTGAAGGATGCACATTGCCATTCTCTTGTTCTTTTCCTTGCTGGCAGTGAGATTCGCATTTTTGCTGTTAAACTTGCTCAATTCAAACTTGGTATAATGGAGAAAACAAACTAATCCCATAATGATTTAGTTTTACACACCTTTGTGTGGACTTCCACAAAGTCATCTTATCAACATTGGGAAGGGTGTAGGCCAGGGATGTGTCCTATCTCCATACCTTTTCAACCTGTATGCAGAGCAGATTATCTGAGAGACTGGGCTCTATGAGGAAAAGCGTGGTGGTAGGATTGGTGGAAGATCTATCAACAATCTGTGTTATGCAGATGACAAACCATGCTTGCTGAAACTGAGGAGGAACCCATGCACTTACTGCAGAGGGTCAAGGACTGCAGCCTTCAGTATGGACTGAGGCTCAACATCAAGAAGACAAAGATTCTCACCACTGAACCAATCGGTAGCATCAGGATGGATGGCGAAGAGGTTGAGATTGTTCATAGCTTCAGTTTGCTCAGGTCCACAGTCAACACTCTTGGCACCAGCAGCCAGGAAAAAAACCCCAAAAAACCAAAAAAAAACCCAAAAAACCAACAATGTATTGCGATGGGAAAGTCTGCTGTTAGGGACCTCTCTAAAGTACTCAAGAGCAATGGTGTCTTTCTGGAGACTAAGGTGCACCTAATACAGGCCATGGTCTTTACAATCACTTGTTATGAATCAGAGAGTTGGACAATGACTAGGGAGGATAAAAGGAGAATTGACACCTTTGAGCTGTGGTGCTGGAGAAGAGTATTGAATGCACCATGGACTGCCAAGAAAACAAACAGATTCATCCTGGAGAGGGTTAAACCAGGCTACTCCTTAGAGGCAAGGATTCTGGGGCTTCGTCTGACATACTTTGGACATGTTGTAAGGAGAAACTGGTCCTTGGAGAGGGACATCATGCTTGGTACGGTGGAGGGACCGCACAGGAGGGGAAGACACTCTATGAGGTGGATTGATTGAGTGACTGGGGTAATCGGGATGGGTGTGTCAGAGGCAAATGCCATTGGCCCAGGATAGAGCAGGGTTTAAGGCTGTTATACATAGGGTCACTATGAGTCGCAAAAGACTTGAAGGCACATAACAACAACAACAACATCTTATCTGAACAAAACAATGGAATGCTGCATGATTTAAAACTGAGAAAGGCATACTTCAAAATTAGATCTTCTCTCTAAACCTATTCCTATAGGGAGTTCTGGTGGCCTAGTAGTAAGAAGCTGTTCTGTAATTCTGGTGCCACATGGTTCAAATCTACCAGCTGCTCCACAGGAGAAAGATGGGCAATCTCCACTTGTGTGAATAACTAAGTGCCTCTGAAAACCTGCCAGAGGGTCACCTGCCAGAGGTGGCTTTGACTTAACAGTAAACAGCAACAAAATTTAATCTGTATGCTGAGAAAGTCATTAGAGAAGTTAGACTTTTATAAAGAATGTGACATCAGGAGTGCAGGAAACTTTTCCAATAGCCTGTATTATGCAGATAGCACAACCTTGGCTTGCTGAATATGATGAGGACCTAAAATGCTTACTGCAGAGAATCAAGGACTCCACTTCGATATGGATTACATTTTAACATCAAGAAAACAAAAATTGTCATTACTGGGCCAATAGACAACAGCATGATAGGTGGAGAAAAGATCAAAATTTTTAATTATTTCATCTTACTTTGATCCACCTGCACTCAGGAGATCAGGAGATGTATAGCCCTGGGAAAGTCAACTGTCAAGACCTCTCCAAAGTCCTGAAAAATAATATCAGTTTAAAGACTAAAGTGTGCGTTATTTAAGCCATGCTCCTCCCAGTCACCTTCTCTACATCTGAGAAATAGACAATGTATAAGAATGACAGGAGAAAAATCGATGCATCTGATTTGTGGTGTTGAAGAAGAGAGCTCAAAATATCATGGGCTGACAAAATAACAGATACATCTTGGAGAAAGTGCAACCAGAGTGTTTCTTGGAGACAAAGATGATAAAGCTTCATCTCACATATTTTGGACAGGTTGTTAGGAGGAATTATTCCTTAGAAACATCTTAAACCTGAAATGTCATGGGCAGCAAAGGAGCGGAAAACCTTCAACGTGATGGATTAATACACTGTTTATGGCAATGATCTCAAACACGTTAAGGAAGTACAGCATAGAAGAGTTCAGAGTGGTTATCATAGGGTTGCTATTTATACTTGACTCGACAGTATTTAACAACAGCCCCGTTATCTGGTGAAAGCCAAAGCTGATTGCTAGGAAAGCTATTTTGAACAATAAACTCAAGATACCATAATCACATACTACATCAAAAGATTCTTGCTTTCATATCGATTACAGTGTTTTCATCAGACTTAACCCTTGTCCATCAATATACCATCTCACAAATTCTGTAATGCTCCTTTTGGTGACTGTGATTGTGACTGTGAAGAGGAGAGTATTTGCCTGTACCTGTGTAGGAATCCTACTATAGTTGGCGAGAAATATAACTAAGTCCTACTCCTAAAAAAGCGTTCACTGTTGATGCCAAAATCACCTTGTTTAATACAATTATAAAAATCCTCCAAATACTTTAAAAAATACATTTACCTGTGTAAACATTCTTAATGTTTTAAGGTGTATAACAAGTTGCAATGCTAGCTAAAATGTCAACAATTTAAAGTCCTCAGCTCCATGGAGGGGAAGAAAGGACAGGGCCCTCCCATTATAGATTTGCAACAGCAGAAATGCTCAGAGGGTTCAGAAAGGTCAGAAAATGCTCAAAATGCTCAGAAAACTTCAGAGGATTGATCTCAGTTGGAACCAACTCATGGACAGGAGGTAGGTTTGACCTCATTCTTAGCTGTCATCCAACATTACTTGTACCTTTCTATGACCTATACTTGAGGACTGTTATCTCTCAGTTCTCCAAAATATATGTTATTTTGCCACTGCTGACATTTTCCAGTTTCTCTCACTTTAAAAAAGAAACAAAAAATAACCCCCTAAACACCTCTTCTTCACTGCTTCACTGCTCTCCAAGTATACCATGTCTTTTAACACTCTGGTACCTCTGAACATGATGTTCTGTTTGTCTGAAAAGTCTTGCTCTCTTTCTTCTGCACTTGATAGACTCCTACTCACTCTTCAAGATCAAGACCAAATGTTACCACCTGTGTGAGGCTCTAAGCAGAGTTAGTCATTCCTTCATGACTCTCCCCAAGTTGCATGGTGTACTCATTTATAAGGGTGCTTGTACAAAGCACTGTCACTTAAATTGTAATATTTTTTGCCTGTGCTGTGAATTCTGTTTTTAACACAGAAAGCATATTGTCTTGAAAAGAGTTAGTACTCCAGACATGCTGACTAAATACATAAATGTATAAAAATTATTTAAAAGATGACATCTAAAAAGTATTATCTAACTTTCTAAATCAGAAACCTGAATAAAACAAAACAAAACAAAAAAGCTTAATTTTTTTTTAAAAAAGCAAGATGTCCACCCATAGAGAGTTAACAAAATATTGATTATTGGTTATATTTTTAAAGAAATAGTATCATATACAGATACTTCCTGAGGAATATCAAGGGAAATTCCATTGGTTGAAGAGACATCTGCTCAAAAGCATTAACAAGTTTGCTCTTTTAGAAAAATGAAAAGTAAACTCAAATGTACTTTCTGATATTTGAGTCATGAATGACAAAATTTACCAAGACTTCAATTTTTCTTTTTTTTAAACTAACAACATTAGGGTATTCTTTTCAAAGATAACTAACCAATTTAATCAGAGTTTAGTTCTTTCCAATTCAAGCAGAACAAGAGATTCAATAGCATCTATGAAATTACAACCACACTAAAATAAGTGTACTTTGAAAAAGAGTAATAGAAAGGTGTAAAATTGTATAGTATTGTATACATTGATTAAATATCATAAATAATTTTCTTTTATATCATGAAAAGAATTTATGTGGTTTGGTCCAGGTCAAAATATGCATTGTGTATTAAGAAGACAAAGATATAGCACTTTCTGGTGCAGCGGAGATAAGGATCTGAAACTCTTCTGAAGAAAGGTTCCTGCATTTAGGGATCCCTGCCACCATTGGCCATCTCAGGAACATAAGAGGACAATAGAGTTTGGGACAGGGTATAACAAGTAGGGAGGAAATGAATTTTCTCAGATGGTGTGTTGAGGTGATAGAAAGAGAGCTGCCTTCAAACCCCTGCAGCAGAAACTGCTTAAATTGGTGTCCCTGTTCTCACGCCATTCCAGAGATAAAGGAGAAATTAGACTTTAGGAGAGGAAACATCATCAGGTGAAAAACATTGTTCCAGAGCCAGCACATTTAGATGCACGGAGAGAAGGGCCTGAAACTCTCTTAGACAAAATTTCCTTCATTTGGGGATCCCTTCAACTTTGGGGCCATCCCAGGGGCCCAGGAGGACAACAGAGTTTGGGACAGGAAGCTACAAGCAGGGGAAATACTCACTTTCTTGATTGGCACACTTTGGTGTTACAGAGAGAGTTGCCTTCAAAGGTCCTTGAACAAAAATTGCTTCCAAGAGAGTGAGTGGTGTACCCCATACATAGATTGAACATTTTAAGCTGACAAATAATCAATAACACCATAAAGATATAAGCTGACAAATAATCAATAACACCATAAAGATAAAAGCTATCAATGACTGTGCAGACACATTAGAGACAGCCTATCACTTACCAAGAAAAACGTCACATAATGTCAAGAAAGTAGGCAGACTCAAATACTCTGAAAAAAAAATAACATAAGCCTTCCGCAAAAATAAGCCAAGCATATTGCAGACCCAACTAATACCTCAGATCTAGAAAAACAGCATATATATATTTTGATATGGAGATATTCCAACAGCTATAGAAGTAGGTACAAATAATGGAAAAAAATAATAGAAGCCAGAAATAAAAGGAATAAAGGCAGAGAACCAGAAGAAATGTATCCATGAGGAGATTTTTGAACAGCTACAGAAGAAAGTGCAAATGATGGAAGAAAATAATAAAAGTCATTAAGAAAATTACTGCTCCAGAGACAGGGAGCCAGAAGAAATATATAAAAGAGGAAGAAATTGAACAACTATGGAGGAAAATACAAAATATGGATGAAAGAATTAAAACTATAGACAAAGAGGTATAAACAAAAAAATCATCACAAGACAGAGAGGTTACACAGAACTGGAAAGAACAGAAGTGCATGAAAATGCAATTCTGAACAGTAAGTCTGAAATGGCATGTGTCCAACATGCTGAAGGGACTAAAAAGTAGCATGGAAGAGATGGAACAGAGAGTCAATGGGCTAGAGGAGACTCAATGCAGACGTTGGTGGTGGTGTTATGTACCACTGAGTCAACCACAACTCATAGTGACCTTATGAACAATAAGTCTTTACCCTTCTCTGTCCTGAGACAATTTCACTGTCTCTGACACACCTACCCTTGTTACCCCAGTTACTGTGTCAGTGGAAACATACTAGAATAAAAAAAATCAGAGATAAAACATAAAAAATAATAATGAAGAAAACATTAGGATTATGTGGGATTACATCAAAAGGAATAACATAATTATGACTGGAATTCCAGAACTTGAGAGGGACAGAAGAACCACTGAGAAAATTGGGTAAGAGATATTTGAGGAAAATTTTCCAGGTATTATGAATAATGCAGAAATCCATCTTTAAGAACTTCAGTGAACAATAAATAGACTAGATGCAAAAAGAAATAATTTTCCCCCATGCTTTTTTCTTACATTACACATAATCTTCATGGGAACACTAAGTAAATTTGACTCTGTTCTCAATCCACTCTAACAATTTCTTAAACAAAGATAATTAATTTAGTTTTACTTTAATACCATATAGTAATTGACAAATTTGGGGTTGTATGTTTTTCATAATTTTCTGTGATTTTGTCATAATTTGTGGCTTGCATGTTGCTATGTAATTCAAACTATGTCATGGTTATTTCAAATATCAGTAGGGTCACCCATAGTGATAGGTTTTAGCAGAGCTCCCAGACTAAGACTGACTAAGAAGCAAGATCAGCATTTCATTTTTGGAATAGCTAGCTTATTAAAAATGTTGTAATAGCAGCAGAACATTATCTAATGCAGCACTAGATGAACTGACCCATTAGTGATCCCCCAGTAAGTTGTCAGAGGCAATAAATTGTATAGGAAGAGAGTACCTATCTTTTTGTTCTATGGAACGACTGGTGGATTCAAACTACTTATTTTTGCATTGACAGTCCATTTCCTAACTACTAAGCCACCAGAGTTCCCACAGGTTTAGATGCACAGTAAGTAAAACCGGGAGAGCTGCTTTGCAGTGTAAACTCTACCTTAAATTATGGTTGAAATAGAGATTTAAGTACTTTCTTTTGCATTTGGGCACTATCCATGTGTCACTACTCATCAGGAGGCTTCTCCAGCTGCAAAACTTCATTAATAATAAGAACCTATAATACTGAAGTGTGAATTAGAAAATTTAGAAGTTGTCAAAAATTAAACTGTTCTGTTTCATAAAAATCAATATCCCAGCACTAGTGAGCTGAAAAGGACTTGTGTTGGCCATTTCTAAATGGACAAATAATGGATGGCCTATTATGGTCCAGCTGACAAACTGAAGAGGAATAGCATTTTACTCATTGCCAAGAGAAATATTTCAAAATATATCCTAAAATACAATACTTTTACTGATAGGGTAATATCCTTGTATATACAAGGAAGATGTGTTACTAGTACTATATCAAAATTTATGCACCAACCATTAAAGCAAAAAATTAATGAATTCTCAAACAATATAATTAATTTCACACACAAATAAAATATTGGTTATGGTAATTTAAAAATAGTTGGAGCAATGCGTTGACAGGACACCACCAGAAATTCAAGCCAGAGTTGCAAGACAATGTAGAATGAGGGATATTATTGCTGATGTTAGAGGGTCTTGGCTGAAAGTTGAGAATATCAGAAAGATGTTTGTCTGTGTTTTGTTGACTATTCTAAGGCATTCAACTATGTGAATCATAAAAACTGTGAATAACATTGCAAGGAATGGGAATTACACAATATTTAACTGTGCTAAGCAATTGAGCAGAAACAGTGTGGGTTGCTGGAGGGGCAGGGATGGTTCAAATCTGACCTCCACTAACCTGACAAGTGGGAAGAATCACCATCAAGGATATCAAGAGCATGAAGCCAGTTTCTTTGAGGTGAGACATGCCTCATGCTCCTTCACATTCTCTATCACTTCTAACACCAACCGTCTTTCTCATCACTCTCATTACTCTTGCATTTGATTCATTAATCCATTATCATAGCCACATAGAATTCATAGACAATACTTACACTTATGAGGCTTGTTAGAGAAATATCAGGTTACCATTCAGGTTGTAAAGACTCAGCGTACTGTTTTTCATTCAGAACAACTTCTCTTGAAGCATGTTCTTAGTCAGGCCTTTGACCCTTGGCTTTAAGACCTGAGCTCTGGCACAAGTTCAAACAATCTTACCAGTCTCTTTATTCTGCCATTTATGTGCTTCAATTCCACCAGTAAGTCTAGCCACTGTCACTCCATTGGGCAGAATGTATGACTCAGCTCAGTTTCACTGTTGTCTCTGGTTTTCTGCCGTCTGTGCTGTGATAACTGTTGTCACTGTTGATGTGTGTCTTGCTTCATCTTGCAAAGGAATCTTTGACTCAAATGATGCAACCACTCTGCTGCTGCTTTCTTGATGTTAGCGAAGTTTCCATTTTGTGCCTCTGAATTGGCTGTACTTAAGCACAGGTGTATGGGAAAACTGATTAACTTCTTTGCACAGGAATCAAATTGATTATATCTGTGGAGAGAATCATTGGAGAAGCCCAATTATCAGACATTAAAAACCAGAACAGGTGCTGGCTGTGGAAAAGATTACCAACTACACATGTGCAAGTTCAAACTGAAGTTAAATAAAAGAAAATTCACAAAACCCAAAATATACATTGTCTCTACACTACCTGAATTTAAAGACAATCTCAAGAAAAGGTCTGAGCCATTGAACACTAATGAACAAAGACCAGATGAACTGTCAGAAGATACCAAGAATTTCATCCATGAAGAAAGCAGAAAGTCATTACAGAGACAGAGGAGGAAGAAAAGACCAATATAGCAAAGGGTCTTACAGAAACAGAGGAGGAAGAAAATACCTATATGGATGTCAGAGGAGACTCTGAATATTGCACTAGAACACTGGGAAGGCAAAACAAAGGGAAGGAATGAGGAATTTAACAGTTGCAGTTTAACTGGACAACAAACAATAAAATTTGGAGACTATGTGGAAAGACTGGAAAATCTCATATACTGTTGGTGATTTACAATCACTCTTGAAGGAAGTTTTGGTTTTCCACAAAAAGCCAAACACTAGAAATTCCATATAATCCAGCTATTCCACAGCTAAGAATATACCCTGTGGGAAATAAAGCTGAAACTCAAATAGAGATTTGTACACAGATGTTCATAGCAGCATTATTCACAACAGCAAGAAAATGAAAACAGCCCGAATTTTCATCAACAAATGAATGGCATGAGAAATTGTGGTTCATTCATATTATGGAATACTATGCAGAACTCAGGAACAACAATTTTTTAAAAAATACTATATAACTTGGGAGAGGCTGAAGAGCATTATGCTAACTCAGCTAACTCAGTCTCATAATGACAAATATGGTAAAAATAGGAGCATAACTAGTAAGATGTGTATGAGAGTGTAAAAGGGGGAGGGGAGAATGCATTGAGGGCTGAGGATGGGAAGGGGGGGAGTACAGTATTGCAGAGTTTGGTGTGCAAGGGGAGGAAGTAAAGGAAGTAGGAAAGATCCAGTAGGAACCTGAAAAGATGGGGTCATAGTGGGAATAGATTAATTGCGATTGGTTTTATAAAACAACGTATGGGAATGATAATATTCAAATACAATGTGAATAGACGATTGTGTGAAACACAATGCATATGAATGAACTATTAGGTATATAATTTTTAATGCAAGCCTATATAATTTTTTTAAAAACTCAACTCTTATAAATCTGGAAAAAAAAGAAAGAAAAGATTTTAAGGGGCAGCTCATGAAGACAAAGCAAAGTATAACAACAAAATGTGTAAAGAATCGGATTCACAAAATAAAAAAGGAAGAAATAACTGGGCATTTCTCAAGCCAAAGAAACAAAAGAATAAGCTTAAGCCACAAGTTGCAATACTTAAGAAGGCTATGAGGGATGCATTGTATGATCCAAGAAGTATCAAAAAATATGAAAAGAAGATAATTGGCTGACAAATAAAAACTGTTTCAGGAAGTAGCATATTATCAAGAATTCATGGTGTTTCCCCACTTAACTGATTTTATCCCCTTGCCAAAAATCAGTTGACCATAGACAGACGGGCTGATTTCTGGGTTCTCAATTCTATTACATTGATCTACGCGACTGTCATTGTACCAGTACCATGCTGTCTTAACCACCACAGCAGTTGAGTAGGATTTTAAATTGGAGTGAGATGCCTCCTACGTTTTTTCTATTTTTAAGTAGTGCTTTGCTTATTCAGGGCTTCTTTCCATTCCAAACAAAACTGGAGATTGCTTTTTCCATCTCATTGAAGAATGGGATTGGTATTTGTATTAGTATTGGATTGAATGTGTAAATTGCCTTTGGTAGTATTGCCATTTTCACAATATTGAGTCTTCCTATGCAAACGAAAGGATAGAGAAGCCGTAGTATATTCACACAATAGAATACTGCACTGCATTGAAAAATAAGGAATTCATGCAGTATTATTCAAAATGGGTGACCCTGGAGGACACTATGGTGAGTGAAATATCTTAGGCACAAAGGGACAAATACTGCATAGTGCCACTGCTGTAAAACAGGACTGACATTGGGGTTGGGGGGAGACAGAGTAAGATGGGATACATAATGTATCCTGCATTGAAACATATGAGGGAGAAAACTGTTTAAAAGGGTTATGTGATAAGGTGTTATTGTCATGACAGGAGTCCAGAATGAGGCTGCATAGTGGAGTGGACCTGGGGTGAGGGATTGTAAAACAGTGGGGAAACTTTCCTTTTACTTTTAAAAGAGAAGAGTTTACTGGGTAGGAGAGGGGTGGACAGGGGGAAAAGTGCAACAATGAATGCATGGAAATCCAAAGTCTTTGTAAATTTTCATTAAAATTAATTTTAAAATTATTAAAAAAGAACCAATTGTGATAAAAAACAAAGTTCAAGCTGCTCTAAAGGAATTGGCAAAAAATAAGTCTCAGGAACTGATAGAACTCAATTGAGATATTTCAAGCCAATGCAGCTCTGGATATGCTCACCAAGTTGTGCTAAAGAATCTAGAAGACAGCTGCCTGGCCAAATAATTAGAAGGAAATCATATTTATACCCATTCTCCAAACAAGTGATCCTAGAGAATGTGGAAATTCTCGAACAGTATCACTAATATCACATGCAAGCAAAATCTTACTGAAGAGTCTAAAAAAATTACTAGAACAGTACATTGACAGAGAACTGCCAGAAATATAAGCTGGATTTAGAAGAGGCCATGACACTAGGGATATCATTGCCAATATTGGATGGATTGCTGAGGAAACTAGAGAGTACCAGAAGGATGTCTATTTGTATTTTATCAACTATGTAAAAACATTTAACTGTGTGGATCACAAAAAATTATGCCTAACATTGAGAAGAATGGGAATCCCGGAATACTTGATTGTATTCATGTGAAACCTATATCTAGACCAGGAAGGTGTTGTCTGAACAGAACAAGGGAACACTGTAGTTGTTATGTGCCAGTGAGTCACCTGTGACTCATAGCAACCCTATGTACAATAGCCTGAAATACTGCTCTATCCTGTGCCAATCTCACTGTCTCAGACACATCCACCTGCTTAACCCCAGTCACTGAATCAATCCACCTCTTTTAAGGTCTTTCCCTCCTACACTGTCCCTCTACCCTCCCAAGCATGACATCCCTCTCCAAGAATTGGTCCCCCCTTTGGTTTCACCCTCTCCAGCAGTCCATGGTATGTTCAATACTATTCTCCAACGCAACTGCTCAAAGGCATCAATTCTCCTTCTATCCTCCCTAGTCATTGTCCAGCTCTCTGATGTATAACAAGTGATTGCAAAGACCATGGCCTGTGCCAGGAACACCATAGTCTCCAGACTGACATCGTTGCTCTTCAGTACTTTGGAAAGGTCTCTGACAGTAGACTTTCCCAATAGAGCACACTTAGGGTAGCATATATGGCAGCTGAGGCTGAACCCTCAGGTATGGAAATACAAAGGAGGAGGAACAGCTGTAAGCAAACACTAGTGATTGGAACATGGAATGTGAGAACCATGAATGTAGGAAAATTGGACATTGTTAAGGAAGAAATAGAACACATAAATATTGACACACTAGGTATTGCTGAGATGAAATGGACTGGAATGGGGAATTTTGAGTCAGATGATCTACTATGTGGGAGAGGAAAAGTCGGGTTGCTTTCATAGTTAAAAAAGTAATTTGCAGATCTGTCTTGAAATACAATGTTGTGAGTGACAGGATAATATCTATATGCATACAAGGAAGTCCAGTGAATACCACCATCATTCAAATATATTCATAAATAACAGAGCCAAAGAAGATAAAATAGATTTCTACTTTTGTAATCAGAGATTAATAAAATAGGCAATCAAGATGCATTAATAATAATGGATAACTGGAATACAAAATTTGGGAACAGAGAAGGATCAGTAGTTGAAAACATGGACTTGGTGACGGAAATGAAGTTGGAGATAGAATGATAGAATTTTGCACAATCAACAACTTTTGCAAATACATTTTATAAGAAACATAAACATAGGCTATAAACATAAATTTCACCTGATGGTATGCATAGGAGTCAGATCTATTACATCTGTGGAAAGGGAACACTGCATGATTCAAAATCAGGAAAGGAGTGCATCAGGGATGTATCCTTACTGTGTACCTTTTCAGTCTATATATGAAACATTATTTGGGAGGGTGGACTTTATGAGGAGAAAGGTAGCATCAGGATTAGAGGAAGATTCATCAACACCCTGTGTCATGTAGAGAACACAATCTTAGCTTGCTGAAACTGAAAAGGACTTGAAGTGCTTGCTGCAGAAGGTCAGAGACTGCAGCTTCAATATGGATTGAAGCTCAACATCAAGGAAGCAAAGATCCTCACTACGAGGCCAATAGACATTATCATGACAGATGGAGAAAGAATTCAGATTGTTAATGATTGCATCTTGCTTGTACCTACAAACAAAATTCTTGACACAAGCAGTTAGGAAATCAAAAGATGAACTGTGTTGAGAGAATATGCTGTCAAAGATCTCTCCAGAGTACTAAAAAGCAATGAGGCCAGTTTAGAGACTAAGGCGCACCTAAGTCAAGCCATCATTTTGGGGCTGTTGTGGGTTTTTTGTTGTTGTTGTTTTTCCCCAATTGTTTACTATGCATCTGATATTTAGACAATTACTAAGGAAGATAGAAGAATAATTGATGCCTTTAAATTGTGGTCCTATAGAAGAGTATTGGACATACCAAGGACTGCCAAGAGAACAAATAGTTCTGTCCTGGAGAGGGTAAAACCAGGTTGTTAGTTGGAGGCAAGGATTTTGAAGCTCTGTCTCACATGCTTCAGGCAAGTTACCAGGAGATACCAGTCCTTGGAGAAAAACATCATGTTTGAAAGAGTAGAGGGTCAGCGCAGAAGAGGAAGACCCTGGATAAGATGGACTGATACAGTGACGGTGGCAATGATTTCAGGTGTATCTAAGATGATGAGATTGGCTCAAGATAAGGCAAAGTTCAGAGCTGTTGTTCTTAGGATATCTGTTAGGCCTTGGTCAACTCAGCAGTATGTAACAACAACAATAATAGTGGTTAACACAACCTACTTGCATATTCTCATGAAAAGGTATAATTACTATACTTACATTATAAACAAGCTATGCTTGTAGATAGTTAACAGTCTTGCTTGCAAAAAGTGAAGCACTTACTAAATAAAGTCAAAGACTGTATAGTATAACCTTCAATATAGATTACACATCACAATCAAGAAAAAAATTCTCATGATGGAAGCAAGAGACAACCTCATAAAAGATGGAGAAAACGTTGAAGTTGTCATTGATTTCATTTTACTTGGATCCATAATCAACACACATGGTAGTAACAGTCAAGAAATCAAAAGGTATGCTATGTTGGGAAAATCTGTTTCAAGGACTTCTTTAAAGTGCTGAAGAGCAAGGATGCAAATATAAAGAGGGAAGTACACCTGATCTAAGTCAGAGTATTTTCAATTGCTTCATATGCTGGACAATGACTAGGATGATAGAAGGAAAATTGAACTTTGAGCTATGGTGCTTGAGAAGAATATTGAATATGTGATGGATTGCTAGGAGAACAGTTAAACCAGACAGCTTCTTGAAGACAAGGATCTGAAGCTTCATCTGACATACTCTGGACATGCTGCAAGGAGGGACTATTCCTTGGAAAGGGATAGCATGCTTGGGAGGGTGGAAGGATAGCACAAGAGAGGAAGACTCTTGATGAGATGGATCAGTTCAGTGACGGGGGTAATAGAAGTAAATGTGTCAGAGACAATGAGCATAGAGTATGGTTCAGAGCTGTTGTAGAGAGGGTTGCTATGAGTTGCAAGAGCAACATATGCACAAGTCTTATATACATCAGAAAGTTGGACCATAAGACAGTCTCAAAAAGAGTCTATGCCTTTGAATTATGGTGTTGGTGAAAAGTATAGAATATACCATTAACTTCCAAAAGAATAAATTAAACATTTTTGGAAGGTGTGTAAACAAGATGCCCATTAAAAGGTAAGTATGATAAAACTTCATTTCACTTAATTTGGTCATGTTGTAAGGGGTGGTCAATCCCTGAAAAAAGACATACTGGGAGCAATAGAGGTTTAACAAATGAGAAGAAGACACTCAGCAGTATGGATTGGAATGGTGACTACAACAATGGATTTGAGCATTAAGAAGATTATGACCTTATACCAACAGGTCAGAATAATGTATGTGATAGAATTGACTCAAGAGCTTAAATGCCTCATTGAAGGTCAACAATTGCTCACTTATGTGGTGAAGTGAATGTTTAGGAAAGCCAAATTGACTAATCTGCTAGGTGACTGTTGATTGTCTTCAAATTGAGCATGACTCATAGTGAGCCTATGAACAAAAGGCCTAAAGCCCATCTAAAACGATCAACATTTATCAAAGTTCATAGTTTCTGTAGGCATGTTTTTTAGGAAGTGGATGCCACTCCTGCTTCCAAAACTGTCATAGTATGTTATTGTTGGTATGTGTCATTGAGTGGCCTGCAATGCATAGTGACCCTATGTACAGCAGCTCTGAACCCTTCCCTGTCCTGAGCCAGTCTCACACCAATTCCCATTGCCCCAGTTACTGTATCAATGCATCTCACCTGGGGTTTTCCTCTCCTGCATTGTCCATCCACTGTTCTGAGCGTGATGTCTTTCTCCAAGGACCCATCTCTCCTGGCCATGTACCCAAAGTTAGCGAATCCTAGCCTCCAAGAAAAGACTTGGCTTCACCCTCTCCAAGTCAGATATATTTGTTTTCTTGGCAGTATATCATATGTTCAATACTCTTCTCCAGCACCACAACTCCAAGCCATCTATTCTTCTTCTGCCATGTACATTATGAACACTGTGTTCCATACAGTCTTTCATTTTCATTATATTTGGAAAACTTAACAAAAGGGAAAAAAAGAGAAGACACAATGACTCAATTAAGAAATTACAGAGGTGACATCACAAAACAACTAGAGAAAGTGAAATCTATAATATCAGAATACTATGGAAAGCTATATTCTGAGAAATTTGAAAACTTAGAAGAAATAGGCAAATTCCTTGAAACTCATGCTTTACCCATATTTACACAAACCAATGTAGAACACTTGAATAGACCCATCACAAAAGAAGAAGTTGAGCAGGTCATAAAAAGACTCCCCTACCAAAAAGTCTTCAAGGCTGAATTCTACCAAACATTCAGAGAAGATTTATCATCAAAATTATTTCTAAAGATAAAAAAAGAAGGAACACTCCCAGAGTCATTCTACAAATCAAGCATAAACCTAATATCAATAACAGGCAAATATATTTCCATAAAAGACAAAAATGCAGATCAATGTCTCTCATGAACATAGATACAAAAATACTAAACAAAATCCTGTCCAAAATAATCCAACAGCACATAAAAAAAATTCACTATAATCAAGTGAAATTCATAACAAGTATGCAAGAATGGCTCAACATAAGAAAAACTATCAATGTAATTCATCACATTAAAAAAGCAAATAACAAGAACAGTATGATCCTAGCAATTTGGGAGGGACTGAAGTGCATTATGCTGAGTGAACTAACTCAGTCCAGCAAGGATAAATACTGTATAAGACCGTTATTGAAGAATGAGTATAAGAATCCAGGAGTGGTGGGAGAGGCTAGAAGTAGAGAGATGTGAATGTACAAGGGGTTGTTTTTGTTGCTGTTAAGTACCGTCAAGTGACAGGCGACTCATAGCCTATGAAAGAGAGTCCTCATCATTTGTGTGTCTCTCATCTTCTCTCCAGGTTCATCTGGTTTCCGGAGGCAAGCTATTACAGAAGAGGATGCTGCTCCTGCTTCCAAGCTTGTTTTAATCAGGAAGTTTCACCCAACACTGTCCACCATGGGTGACCAACCATTATTGCATTTGACATATCACCGTCACAGTGTTCAGCCTCACAGCAACCACAAGTTACCACTGTATGGCAAGTGGACAAACCAGGGCTATATGACCTACAGGAATGTTTGAACAAAAACAATGAAAGACAGGCCTGAGGGCTGGCAGATTAAAAGTCACCCACTTTTGATTTGGTAGCATCACTTTCAGTACACCAGGCCAGGTGATCACTCTCTATGTTGATGTTATTGTTGTTAAGTTCTGTAGAGTAGCAGGTGACTCATAGCGACCCTATGAAGGAGAGTTCTCAACACTTGTGTGTCTCTCATCCTCTCTTCAGGTTCATAGGGTTTCTGGAGGCAAGCTATTATAGAAGTGGATGCCGCTCCTGCTTCCGAGTACAAGGGGTAGAGGGGATTAATCATTGGATTATACAATTTGATGGGTGCGGAGTGAGGGAAATGGAAAGAATTTGTTCAAATTTGCATTGAAATTTTGTAAATAAACTAGTAAAAAAAGGAGAAAAAATGCATTTGACAAAAACCCAGTTATTATTGTTGTTGTTATTAAAAACCAATCAGTCAAAATCAAGCCATAGCTGACCCTGCAGCAGGTTTCCACAGGAGGAGAGTGCCCATGGAGAAGCTGGTGGATTTAAACTATGCACCTTTGGGATTACCATATGGGTGAGAGTGTTTCTCTGTCATTTCCATTTTCTGTTGGCAGAAATCTTGAAACCTAGCATATGCATGCTTTTGTTTACAATTAGTAGATATTCTTAAAGATCTATTTCCATATTTTGAAAGAGTGAAAATATCAGAAGCAGATTTCAAAAAGCCTAAGTTTATCAAAGTTGCCTTTTAGGAACCTTACTTTAATTAGCAAAAATGCAAAGATAACTGGACATTTAGTTTAATAAGAAAAAATTTACTGTTTTTAATTGGTACTGCATTTCCCCCCTACCATTTAGGAAGAATTCATCACAATTTTTCTAAATTTTCGTTTGTGGTCACAAGGCTATCTTGTACTTACACGTTCTGCCCCTTTCTATGCATTTCCACAGTCCTGTAAGGTGTCACTGATGCTACACACACACACACACACACACACACACACACACAGAGAGAGAGAGAGAGAGAGAGAGAGAGAACACGTGCTAGACTTGGTTGTGCACATAGAAGGGATTCTTCACCCCGAAACCCACAGCGTCCCTTTTCAGCAGGAAGTAGCTAAGAGAATATGCCATCCCCTTTTCCTTATGACTCAGGGTGAAGTCTTTCTCAGGGAGGAGTGATAGGGAATGGCAAAGGACACACTGACAAAGAAGATTAATCAGAACTGACTTTGACAAGCACTGTAGCATTT
>NW_006399949.1:72365-85638 GCF_000299155.1 Elephantulus edwardii
GGGAGGAGGGTAGAGAGAATGGTGCAGCGGTGAATGAATGGAAACCCAAAATCTCTGTAAATGTTTATGAAAATTAATAAAATAAAATTATAGAAAAAAAAGAAGGGATTCTATGTAGGTCAAATTTGTTGTTTCAGAGAAAAATTAAAATTTCTGGAATGTGAAACTTTAAATGGCATATAGTCTAGGTTTGCTTGCTAAATTTCAGAGACTTAAAACTTTAATATCAGTTATTTGTATCCTCTAAAATAAACAACTAATCTGCTTCTGTCAGCAAGGATTTGGAGTTCCAAGAAGTGTTTTGAAAATAATGAAAAGAAATTTAAAAATACTATCCACTTCCTAAACAACAACCTTCTGGAAACTCTGTGAACTTTGATAAATGTTGATTATTCTAGAAAGGCTTCAGTCCTCTTGCTCATAGGGTCACTATGAGTTGGGCTTGACTCAACAGCAATCATCAACAACAACATGTGTTTTTAAGTTATTGAAAAATGCTGAAAAATGTGGACCATTTGAAGAAAATGCTTACTATATATGTAATGATATGTCTGATTTTTGGCCAGTTATGACTTTTACTTCCTAGTAAAAAAATATTTAATTTGAAAGTATTTTTGCCATGTACCTGGCCCACTTGAAAAGAAGACACTTGTGATAGAGAATATTAGTGAAAATTACCGGTATGAATGGCATTGATTTTCAAAGGATGGGTAAGTTTGATCCCTAAAGAACTTAGCAGAGTGTTTAAAGGGTTGCTCTACTGAGTTAAGTAAAAATTAATACCAAATTCCACCATAGTTCTTTTTCTCTTAAAGGTAGTTTACAAAACATAAGAAGGTAATACAGTGTCCAACCTCTGAATGATTATCCTAGCCTGAGTTCTTAATTTACACTTCAAATAGTTCTTAAATTGGCTTATACATTTTTAAAATATAATTATCGTAACTTTAATGAAAGTTTACAGAAAGGTTGGGTTTTCATTCATTCCTTGTTGCTCTTTTTCCTACCTATCCTGCCATTGTCCACTTTGCAATACACCTCTTGTTCCAGATTGTTGTCATATATATAATGCTTAATCACACATTCCTTTCAGACAGTTCTTTCCTTCAACTGTTCTAATGCACTGTTCATTAATCCACCATAGTTGCCAGTGTTTTATAAAAGGACCAGAGGATGAGTCCTTTGAGCGTCTTTCCAATTAAGAGTTGCTATTAAATTTATTCTTTAAATATGTGTCTTTATTGTGAAAACACAAAAAGGTCTGTTGAATCCACTTTAAAAAATGAAAAAATACTGATTAAATTGAAATTGTGTGAATTGTATATTCTGTACCTGACACTGTTTAGCAGAATGTTTTATTTCCTAGGTTCAAAAGTAATAATAAAACATCATAAAATCTGATATCCTCATTCATAAAATTTAACTCAAAATAGAAGGTGAAATTTCTAGAAGATAATATAAGAGGAATTGTAGCTGACATAGATTGTGGGTGAATTTTTTTACATGAACAGCATAATATATAAAATAATTTCTAAATTAGTCCATTGAAATTTAAAACTTTTACTCTACAAAAGATGCTACTAAGAGTTTGAAAAAGTAAGTCATAGTGTGGGATAAGATATTTGGAAAGACTATATAACCAAAAGACAATGAACAGTTTAATTATTGCATAGACAAAAAGATCTGAACAGAAACTTCACCACTAATGATAAACAGATGGAAAATATCATAAGAAAATATGTTTAACTTTATATGTTAATAAAAATTCAATATTAAAATAACAATAAAGTGTCATTACACACTTACTGTAATGACTACAATCCAAGACATTAATGATACAAAATGCTGATAAAAATTTGGAGCACCAGCACTTCTCACTTATTACTGGCAGATAAGAAATGTTTCTTCCCTTTGGAAGATAGTCCAGCAGTTTTGTAAAGAGTTAAACCTAGGCTTATCATCTATATTGTTGTTAAGTGCCTCCAAGTCGTAGAAGGCTCCTAGCAACCTTATGAACAAAAGACCTGAACACTTGTTTAACATTGGTCCCTTCGCCATGTTCATAGAGTTTCCAAGGCAAGCCATTTTGAAAGTGGATGTCACTCCTGCTTCCAAGCTTGTTTTAATCCGGAAGCTCCACCAAACGCTGTCCAGCATGGGCAACTATTATCGCATTTGGCATATCAGTGTCACAGTGTATTGAGGACCTAAAGGGTTTTTAAATGGGAGGCTGAATCACATCTCACTCCCCTTAGCAAATCAACATCCCACCCTAATAATCACCAGTCCCAGCCAACAAGCTTCTGTAGAACCCAGCGCCTGCAGATGACTTTCAAATGGAGATTCCAGATGACTTTCAGTATGGGGATTCCAGCCCCATATTGCCAACTGAAAGGAGGTCATCTATATAGGTTTATAATATAATCTAGCGATTGTGAACCTAATCATTTGCTCAAATGAGTTAAAAACATGTTTAAGCATTCCAAAAGGATGGGGTCTGCAAACAACTAAATATGAATGTTTACAGTAAGTTTTGTCTTGTCTTGCTTTTTAGAATTGCCAACCCTTAACAGTAACCAAAACATTCTTCAATAGGTGAATGGATAAGCTAGTTATGGTATAGTCATATAAAACTAAAATGAACAAACAAACTCATTGCAAAACAAAAGCCAAACTGACTGCTGCTGAGTTGAAATCAACTTATAACCAACCTTCTATCAAGTTTCAGAGGCTGTAAATTACAGAAGAGGCTATAGCCCATCCTTCTTCTCCTGTGTAATTACTGGTGGATTTGGACCACTGGATAGGTTCTGTGTTTGGTTAGCAGTGCAAATTCCTTGTGGGCTATGTCACTAGAGCTCACCCCTATTCATATCATTTGATATTGATCAGCAATAAAAAGAAATGAGACAACTAACTATGGAGAAGAGGACCCACAAAGTAACCCTAATGAAATACTGGTAAATGAAATTGATAGATTAAAAAATAAAGCAAAACTTGGTACTACTAAGTAAATTCTAACTTATGGTAACCCTTCAACAGATAAATAAGGTTAAACTTTAATGGGAGAAGACTACCTTTTCTCTCTCACACAGAGCAGCTGGTGGGCTCAAATTGCTGACTTCACATGTAACTTACTGTCTCACTAGGACAAAAATATGTACGTCTTTTATTACTTTAATTATATGATAATCTGGAAAGACGAAATTACCAGACTGTAAAATGATAAGTGGTTTCGAGAGACGCAAGTAGGATAAAGAGAGAGATGAATAAGTGGAGAACGGAGCATTTTTAGAACTGTGAATCTATGCTAGCTATATGATATTGTAATGGAGGACATATGGCATTATACATTCATTAAAATCCACAGGACTGCACGATGCCAAGAGATGTTGTTGTTTTTGTTAAGTGCTGTCAAGTCGTAGGTGACTCATAGCGACTCTATGAACAAAAGTCCTCAACACTTGTGTGAGTTTCATTCTTTCTCCAGATTCATAGGGTTTCCAGAGGCAAGTTATTACGGAAGTAGATGACACTCCTGCTTCCAAGCTTATTTTAATCGGGGAGTTCCACCAGACACTGTCCACCATGGGTAACCATTATTTCATTTGACACATCAATGTCACAATGTTCAGCTTCACAGCAAACACAAATTACCTCTATACGGCAAGTGGACACACCAGGGCTATACGACCTAGAAGAATGTTTGACCAAAACCAATTAGAAACAAGAGTTAACTAAAGGAAAACTATAGATTTGGTAAGCTTCTCTAGCTACTCTCCTGGAAAAAGATGTGCAATCTCCTCCCTTGCAATTTAGTCTCTAAAAACCTGCAATGAGTCAGTTCTGCCTTGACAACAATGAGTACTAATAATATTTCCAGATAGATTCATCATTTGTAACAAGTGTGCTTCAGAATTAGAAGATATTAGTAATAAGAGAAACTGGAAGGGGAGCTCTGGTGACCTAGTGGCAAGGAGCTGCAACTACAATCCCAGAGGCGCACAGTTCGAATCCACCAGATGCTCTGCCGGGGAAGGAGGGACAATCTCCTCCTGTACCAGTCAGATCTGATTTGACGGTACACGCACACAAAAATAATAAAAAAATTAAAAAAATTTTAAAAAGATTCTTTCTTTAAAAAAATAAAAAAGAGAAACTGGAGTGGGAAGGAAGATTAAAGAAACTCTCTGTATTTCTTGTACAATTTTCCCTAACTATAAAACTGTTCTAGTAAGTTCTACACATGACAATACAGGTGAAATCTCTATAGCCATAGCCACTGTACGCAGTTGATCTTCATATAAATGATAATAATAATATATAAATATACCTAGTAAAAACATAGAATTTAGATTTTGTTTTTGTTTTTTACTTACTTAGACTAGTACAGCTCAGGGTCAGTAAATGGCTGATATCACACTTGACTTCTTCCAACTGAATGTAGATTTGTACAGGCAAAGTCATTGCCATCAAATTTAAATCAACTCTAGCTGACCCTCTGAAGTTGTAAACAGCACCAGAGAAGATTTCTCATCTTCCTCCTGTGGAACAGTTGGTGGATTTAAACTTCCAAAGAGGTGCCACCTTCGGGTTAGCAGTGCAACTTGCCACAAACTGGCTTACCAACAGACAATGTTATTGGGTGGAAGACCAAGAAAAATTGTGTCATTGAAGATGTTCTACAGAGGGAGAGCTGTGGACAATTACTATAAGCTGAAGGCAGGGTGCTATAATGTCTACAAAAAGATTCTATATTTTCAGAGTTGAGAAATGACAAACTTCTTCCTTTGGCATTGTTGTTAGATGCTTTTGAGTTGATTCCAACTCATAGTGAGGTTAGATCCAGTGGACAGAATACTGTCCAGTTTTTTGCCATCCTCACAATTATTGCTTTGCTTAAGTTTCTAGTTGCTGCCAATGTCAATCCATCTCATTAAGGGGACTTACTCTTTTTCAAAGACTTTACAAAGCATATTGTACTCCACATATTTGCCCCCCTGATAACTAGCCCAAAGTACAGGAATTGAGATATGTTCATTTAACTCCTAAAGAATATCTGGCTGCACAAATCAAAGACAGATTTGTTCATTCTTCTAGAAGGCCTTGACATACTCTGTATTTTTCCCCCAACACTGTAATTCAATAGAATGTGGAACCTATCAAATAGTATCATTAATATTAGATGCAAGCAAAATACTACTGAAGATCATTAAAAACCGACCAGAACAGTACCTAGATAGGAAACACCAGAAGTTCAAACAGGATTTAGAAGATGCCATGTCACCAGAGATATTATTGCTGGTGTCATATGGATCCTTGCTGAAAGTAAAGAACACCAGAAGAATGTCTATTTATGCCTTATTTACTATGCAAAGGCATTTGACTGTGTGGATTATAACAAATTATGGCTAACTTTGAGAAGAATGGGAATCCCAAAGCACTTAATTGTGCTCATGCAAAATCTATACGAAGACCAAGAGACTGTTGTGCAAACAGAGCAAGGGAACACTACATGGTTTAAAATTAAGAAAGGTGGGTGTCAGGTTGTATTCTCTCTATAAACTTAGTTAATATGTATGCTAGCAAATTATTTGTGAAGCTGAATTCCATGAAGAAAAATGTGGTAATGAGATTGGAGCAAGACTCTTCAATAAGCAATGTTACACAGACAACACAACCTTGCTTGCTGAAAGGGAGGATGTGAAACATTTGACACAGATCAAAGAGCATAGCCTTCAATAAGGATTACGTCTCAATATCAAGAAAACAAAAATTCTTACCACAGCACCTAAGGCAACATCATGATAGATGGAGAAAAGACTGAAACGGTCAACAATGTCTTTTTATTTGGATACACAATTAACACCCTTGGCACCAGCAGTCAGGAAATCAGGAGATGTGTTGCACTGGGAAAGTCTGAAGTTAGGGACTTCTCCAAATTATTGAGGAATAATGATGTCAATTTGAGGACTGAGGTGTGTCTGATTGATGCCATAGTTTTTCCAATCTCTTGCTATAACTGAGAGCTAGACAATCAATACGGATGATGGAAGAATGATGTCTTTGGTCTGTGGTGTTTAGAAGAGTACTGAAAATCCATCTCATGGACTATGAAAAGAACAAACAAATCTGTTTTGGAGAAAGTGAAGCCAGAGTGCTCCTTGGAGGGAAAGATGATAAAGCTTCATCTCATATAATTTGGACATGTTGCTAAGAAGGGCTATTCCTTGGAGAGAGAGACATGATGCTTGGAAAGCAGAGTAAAGGTCAGTGAAGGAGAGGAACTCTCAAGAGTGACTCCTGTAATGGGCTCTAATGTGTCAGGAAGCATGAATATGGTACAAATAGGACAGAGTTTAGATCTGTTGTTCATAAGGTCTCTATGGGTCATACTCGACTCAATAGCACCTAATAACAACAGTAATTCAAGCTTTCTTTGTCACTGTGCAGCTTTTGCATCCATATGAGGAGACTGAAAATACCATATCTTCGATCAGGTGCACTTTTGTCTTCAAAGAGGCATCTTTTCTTTTTAAACTGTTCTTTTGAAGCATATTTGCCCAATGAACTTGCTTCTAAGAATGTCTTAAAGATGAACCAATTTCAAACAATCAAAAATAATGAGATAAAATACAAACTAAAAGCAGAAAAAGCCAATTCACTACCATCAAGACTATTCTACTCATAGAAACCATGTATGACAGAGTAGAAATGTCACGGAGGGTTCTGTGCACATCATTCTTCCTTGGTGCAACTGGTGGCCTTGAATCACCAAAATTTTTCTTGACAACTGGATACTTTAACCACAGCACAACCAGAAATCCCATAGAGTCACAATTCCTATAGACTAGAAAGCAAATAGAAAATGTAATAAGAATAATATACAGATGTGAAAAATGCTGCAGATATTCTCAGAGTTTGGATGGTGCCTAAAGAAATTGGGCCAATCAGAGAATATCTCTGTTATTTTGACAATTGATAAATATTATTTATCGTTGGTTCTTTACATTCTAGTTTTCAACTTTTAAAGGAAGAAATAGTGTGGACTCTGACTCATCAGATGTCATCTCTCATCATTTCAGTAAGATGGCAAATAATAGGTTTTCCTTTCCTTATTCCTAAGGATGGCCTTGATACTTGATAGAGAAAAATCTCTTCTTTACCCTTCAGTTTAAATTTTTTTATTGCTATGAAAATTTAGTTTATATATATAATGTTGCACTTTTCTCCCCACCCACCCCACCCCCACCCCTAGTTCGCTCCTCTCCTTGAAAAGCAAAATTTTCAAGCATTTTCCACCACATGAAAACAGAACAGAGATTATGCTATCATCAATCAAAAATATGTATGGTTGGTCAAGAAAGTGATTCTTCTAGTTACAAATAAATATTTTGAACAACATTCGGTCCAACATTTTCAGGCTCCTCATTTATGAACAACTCAAACTTGAGCTTTAATACTCCATAAACTTGCTCTCACATCAAAGGGATCTAACCAATGTCTACTCACAAATTCTATGTCACAGTCACTTTCATTTGCTGTATAGGCAGCTTTGAAATACTTGAGAAGGCTTTGAGTACTCCTCAAAACTTCAAAGCTCGCTGGTTGTAAATCCAGTTCAATTTAGGACTACCCTCCCTTGGATTGCCAAAGCTGTTAATCTTTCCAGAAGGAGAATGCCTCATTTTTCTCCTGTGAAATAGTTGATACATTTGAATCACCAATGTTTCACTTAACAGTACAACTGGTAAGCATTATGCTATGCTCCCAGAATTCCTTATAAGCATATTTACCCCCTGCCGTTAGCCAGTCTTGACCTACAGTAACCATCCATTGAGTTTCTGAGACTGGAAATCTTTATGAGTGGAAACTGTGCATCTTTCTCCCACAGAATAGGTTGTTGTTGCTGTTGTTCTTGTTAGGTGATGTCAAGTCGAGTACCACTCATAACAAACCTATGAACAGCAGATCTGAACCTTGTCTTATCTTATGCCATCATCATGGTCTCTGATACAATCAAGCCTTTTGCTGCAATGCCTGTGTCAGTGCACTTGGTTAAGGGTCTTCCTTCCTTTACCATCCCTTTACCTTTCCAAATATGATGTTTCTTATCAAGGAATAACCTTAGCAATGTGCTCAAAGTATGTGAGATGAAGCTTCATCTTTGCTTCCAAGGAGTATGCAGGTTACACCTTCTCCAAGACATACCTGTGTGTTCTTTCGGCAGTCCATGGGATCTTCAGCACTCTTCCCCAGCACCACAATTCAAAGGCATCAATTCTTCTGTCATCCTTAGCCATAGTTCAGCTCTCAGATGGATAGCAAGTAATTGAGAAGATCATGGCCTGAACTACTGACATTTTGGTTAGCAGTTCAATATTTGATATGTTACACTAAACTACTGTGACTCTACAGCTAACTTAGAACTGCAGACATCATCTTCTGACATACCTGCAATTTAGTTTTTCTCTTCAATTTTAAATAATTGTTTAACTAAGCATTTACAAGACAATTTAAAAAAAAAAAAAAAGATTAAACAGGTATGCCTTATCTGACCATTTAGGAAACTAGAATTTCAGAGGCCAGCTCTGTGGGAAGGGCATTTTATCTGAGATCTGGAGGAAAGTCCTTGTTTTCTTCACTACATACAGGCCTGCCATTCCCTGTGGATCTTCATGGGGTTTGGCCTTCCTTGCACAGAGATCTGAGTCGAAAAGGATGCACTCCATTCTTGGCAATTCCTTCTTAATCGTACTAATTCCTCAACCTTTCATGAGCTCATTTTCTATTTTTATCTCTGTTGAGATAAAAGGTATTATAGGCAACACTCAAGGAAATCTCTCCTTTCATGTGATCAAGGTTATGTTGCATCTTACTCTTAATCTTTTTGCAACTATTTAAAAGCAGGGTTTTTTTTCCATTTATTCACCTACCATTTGCTCTATAACATTCATTACAATACCCACAATATATTTCCATTAATCCATCTGTACTTTCCTGTGCCTTCCCTTTCCTTAGGGATAGTGTACGATCATCACTTTATTTAAAATTATCTTATTAATGATCTTATTATTTTATTAAAATACTCCTTAGGAAGCTGCAGTACTTACTCAAAGACGGTGGTTCCCTAGCAGCTTGGAGCCACCAGAAGCTCAGAGACAGGACATAGACAATCTCCTGCCTTACTCTTTATGGCCTCTGAAAAACCACTAGAAGGTCAGCTATGATTCGTTTCCAACTCAATAGAAAGAACCTTAATTTTTTTTATTTTTACTATCATCTATTTATTATTTTTTATTCTCTCTTTCTCCTTCATAATCCCTGAATGATTCTGTCCAAGAATGATTTTGTGTATAAATCTTACCTTTATAATAGTAGTATACAATTTTATGACTAATTTATTTCCCTCAACATAATATCTTCTAGATTCATCCAGGCTATGCAGTGTTTACTGAATTCTTTATTGTATTTTAGTGTTATATAGTACTCCACTGTGTGACTGTGTCATGGTTCATTTATTCATTCCTTGATAGACATTGGATTGTTTCCACGTATTTGTTATTGTGAATAAAGTTACAATGGACATGAGTAAGCATATAACTGTTTGCATCCCTGCTTTTATTTCTTTAGGGTATATAACTGCTATTACTATTGCTGGATCAAATACTTGTATTTCTATCCTTCTGAGAAAATATCAGATGGCTTTCCCTGGTGGTTACACTATTTTTCATTCCTATCAGCAGAGCATGAGAGTCCCAATTTTTCCATATTCTTGCCAGCATTTTCTTTTTGAACTTTGCAATTGTTGCTGCATTACCTAAAAATACTTAAAAACACAGCGAAGAGTCTTATTTGTAACTCAAGACTTCCTAGGTTGTGGAGTTCAGGAATTTCACAAGACATGACCATTGTGAAGGGACAAAGCCTGGAACATTGACTGTGCAGTGCAAATTAAACCTTGGAATAAAAGGGCATAGGATTCCAACTTGACATCCAGAAAGCAGATATGTCAAAACTACATTATATCTGAGCTATTATAATATCTATGTTGGCTGACTCTCTATTTGCCACAGATATAGAAATTGTCTATTATCTTCTCAAGGTGAAAGAATGCATTATGTGGGGTATATTGCAAAGCACAAGGAGATAGCCTACTGTTAGCAGATAGGTAATTGTCAGCAATAGACTCGACACTGTTAATGTGAATATAATACAAAGACTTGGAATTAAAAAAAAAAGATAACAACTTTAACCTATGCTTAAGTTTGAATGACAGGTCCATCACTATCTGTGTGACCTTGAGCAAAACCCATGAGTTCCCTGGGCTTCACTTTCCTCATCTTTCAAATACAGATAATAATTCTTGGCTGATCCATTTCAAAGGGTGTTGTGAGGGTCAAAGAAGATAATGGATTTAGAGTAATTTGGAAATTGTCAGCTGTTAGAATGAATAATTATGTTGAGCTATTTCAGTGTAGTCATCTATATAAATCCCAAGCCTTCTTTTAAATTACAGCTTGCTTGTGCGATCTGGATTAACTTTCTTATATTTTCTCTTTTTACTTCATTTTTCTCCACAATAATATGGGGATAATACTGATATCTTAGATTATTTTCTGAGTATTTAAGTTGAATAAGCACAGTGAAAGGATATAACCCTGACACCTTTCTGATTTAAACCATAGTTTATATTCCCTTTTACTGTTCGAACGACTGTTGGGCTAGGTACAGGTTCCTTATGAGCATAATCATGTGTTCTGAAATTCCATTATTCTCCACTTCTTCATTATGTCTTCACTTGCTTCAGTTTGAGAAATATCAAGTGTGCAACTCTGTTTTGGTTTTTCTAACTCCACATCTTTGCACAGTTTTTAATAGCACTTGACTTTGTCTTCTTAAGCTGCCTTTTGTAATCTGTTCTGCCCTCTTCATCAATTCTTCTTTCACTTTATTTTTCTACATTATAGAGGAAGTTTCAAAATGTCTTATGGTATCTAAATTACTTTTTTAATTTTTTACTTTCTGAATTGTAAATAACTGCTTTCTCATGCCTGATAACTCATCTGACCTTTGCTCTTTGATATTCAAAGCATCAAATCTATTCTTGAGATCATTGCTAAATTTTGGTGGAAAATAGTCAAGGTTTTATTTTTACTCTTATTGTTTTAATTTCCTTCAGCTTCAATTTGAACACGAATATGAGAAACTGATAGCCTGTTGCACAGTTAACTCCTGGTCTTGTTCTGACTAATGATACTGAGCTTCTCCACCATATTTTTCTGAAGATTTCTTTTGTATTTCATCTGGCAAGTCTACAAGTGTGTCACTGTCACTGTTTTTTAAAAAAGGTATTTGCAATAAATAATTCATTGTCCACATTTTTATTATGTTATGTCCAAACTCATTTCTAAGATCAAAGTTGTAGTTTCCAAGTATCAATCCTTTAAAATAGTTCAGCTTCTTAGGATCTAAAACATCTAGGGTATTTTTGAGAAATGCAAATTTTTTAAATATATCTCAAACTAATCCAATCATATTATTTTAAATTATATTCCTCAACTAGTTCTTACTACCAAACTGGATGTTATTTTTAATTTGCCTTCATTGTTAATGTAAATTTGCTTCCAAGTTTGCAGAAGAGGCGTTGGATTTGGGTATGGTTTCTTTACATTTAAAAAAAATTTTAAAATATATATAAAATGCATCATATAAAATGACAACGTAAACTTGTCTCCATTTTTTTTCCTTGATAATTTCCATAGTTTTGCGTTTTATACCTAGGTCCTTGATCCAAATTGTGTATGGATCCTGCTGTAATTTTCTTCAGTTTGTTATGCCATCACCATTTATTGAAGAGTCACTGTGTTCCCAACTTCTGGATTCTCAGTTTTATTCTATTGGTCTATGAATCTGTCACAGCATATTCATTCTTTGCATGTACTCATTTATTGAACAATTTAGTTATGCTTTCATATACTAATAAATTAATCTATATGAGAAAGAAATAGAGGTTGTGTAGGATTGTTTGTGAATGTATTTAGGGAAGAAGGGGTAAAGTTTGAGTTAAAGATTAAAATGTGGCATAAAAAAATGCAATGATTCACTCATAATGTGGCCCTCTAGAAAGTACTGAAATATTTTGTGCTGCTATTGTTGTTCTGCACCGTCAAGTTGCCTGTAACTCAGGGATTGCCAATTTTTGTGATGTAAATACTCTCTGAAATATTACTTTTAAACTACCCAATATTTAACAACCAAAGAGAAAATGGCTTTTTTTGTTTCTTCTGTGCTTAACATTATTTACCTAATGGATTTGTGGCTTCATGGAACACAATTTAAGAAATTAAAATGCTATATGAACATACATATAGGACTGGAATAACTACTGACAAGGATATTACAATAGGATACTCCACAATGTGTAACTGTAGGAAACTTTTGTTAGAGTTGAAGTGTTCTCAGGATAAGGCAGGAAGTGTAGTCTTTATCTTTCTTATTTCTCTTTTGTTAAATTATCTGTTCTTTATATGTATAATTTTCTTTATTTCCACTTTAAATATATTACTTTTAATATATGGTTAGCTTTGGGTTTTTTTGCATAACAACAGTCTAGAATTAGAGGTACATAGCAAATTGCACTGGGAGCAGAGGTTGGGAGGAAATTGCACAACAATGAAAGAAACTTTTTAAAGAGAAAAGAGAACTAGGAGTGGGGTGGAGTAGGGAGGAAAATGTGCAACAATGAAAACCCAAGTTTTCTGTAAACTTTTGTTAAAGTAGTAATGAAAGCAAAAAAATAAAAAAAAAATTACTATGCAGTATGGAGGCAGTGGCATCCACTTCCTTAATAGCTTGTCTCCCTATGAACCTGGAGAAAGGATGAAAGAATTAAAAAATGTCTGACCTGGAAAGATAGGAGAATAGTGGGTATAGGTTGATGGTGATTAATTTTATAAAACACGTACTTGAGAATGATCTTATGAAATACAATGTGAATGAAGGAATGTGTGAAATACAATATATACGGAAAAACAATGTATATAAATTTTGTATGTAAACCAATAGACAATAAAATAACCCCAAAAATATCATTTTTCCAGAAATGTCTTTTATTTCTCATGGAGTTAATTCCAATAAAGATATGGTGGAGAAGCTCAATATCATTAGTCACAACAAGTTGTTGTTGTTGTTGTTATGTGCCGTCGAGTCGCCTGTGACTCATAGCGACCCTATGTACAACAGCCCTAAACTCTGCTCTGTCCTGTGCCAA
>NW_006399949.1:92726-95839 GCF_000299155.1 Elephantulus edwardii
GTAGAAAGAGAGATTTCTCAAGAAAACCTCTCACATGATTGTTAAGGCTTGCGAGTTAGAAGTTCACTGGCCAGAACTAAGACTTTCCTGATTCGTGTGACTAAAGGGTTTGATAAACTTAAGATCAGTAGGCAAGACAATAGACTTCAAGCTTTGGATACTGGCAAATCCAAGAGGAGCAATAATATTGGCAGGCCGCTGGCTCAAGATCAGAAGTGACAAGTTAGATAGCAAATCTGGATAAAGCAAAATGCTAGACAATCTTTATATTGTAAAGCGCATGTATGACGAAATCCTCTCTCTATCATATCAGGACGGCAACCTGTTTTAATTGTATTGTCGCTAAACCTAAACCTTTTATGTTGAATTTGAACTAATCACATCAGAACACATCAATGCAGGTGACTACATTATTTATAACGAAAACATTGCATCATTAGAAACTGCCAAACCAGAGAACTGTGGCTAGGTTAACATCTAATTTCAATTACTATGAGTGACATATGAGTTACTCTCTAACTCTCCAACATAAAAAGTATAAAACTGAAGTTACACACATATCATATGTTTACACAAGCACTGGGTATTTTCTACATTTGTTGGCAAACTGCTCTCTTCATCAGGTAGTTTGGAAAGTACCTAATTGCTGCTCTACCAATTTGATTTTCTTAATAGGCATTTTCTAATATAATGTTTTGTTTTGGTTTTTTTTTCTGAGAAAAGTAACTCAAAGTGGGAAAGGGCTATTGACAAACATACATAGAAAGCAATTCTCTGCTTAATCTGTGGTGATAAACAAAGAAGTTCAAGAAAGAAAATGTGAAAGAATTAGCAAAAATCAAGGCCCCAAGGATCGACAACACACCAATTGACATATTTCAACAAACAGACACTACCCTCTATGTGCTCACCGAGTTGTGCCAAGAAATTTGGAGGACAACCACAACTGGAAAATATCCATAAATGTTCCCATTCCAAAAACAGATGACCTGACAGCTTGTGGAAATGATTGGACAATATCATTAATCTCGTATGCAAGCAAGATTCTGCGGAAAAGGATGCAAATATGATTGGAACAGCAAGCACATCGACAGAAAAATGCCAGACGTGTAGGCTGAGTGTAAAAGAGGATGTAGTACTAGGGATATTATCACAAATGTTAGATGAATCTTGGTTAAAAGCAGAGAGTCCCAGAGGGTCTATCTGTATTTCATTGACTATGCAAAGGCATTTGACTGTGTGGATCACAACAAACTGTGGCTAACTCTGAGAAGAACGGAAATCAAAGAACACTTGATTGTGCTTCCGCAAAGCCTATATACTTGCAGCTGGAGGCAGTCATCAGAACAGAGTAAGGAAACACTGTATAATTGAAAATGGGAAATTGTGTACACCAGGGGTGTATCTTATCTCCATACCTTTTCAGTCTATATGTGAATCAAATCATCTGGGAGGCTATGATCTATGTTGTAAAGTGTGGCATCAGACTTGCAGGAAGACTCATCAAAAACCTACGATATGCAGATGATACAACCTTGATTGTTGATTCTGAGGAGAACCTGAAGCACTTGCTACAGAAGGTCAAGGACTACAGCCTTCAAATAGATTGAAGGAAAAAATGGATTCAAAAAAACAAAGAATGTCATCCGATTGGCAGTTTCATGTTAGATGGTGAAAGAGATTGAGATTGTTAAAAGCTTTAGTTTACTTGGCTCCATAAATAGAACTCTTGAAACCATCAGACAGGAAATTAAAAGCTAATTGCATTAAGAAAGTCTGCTGTCAGAGACCTCTCCAAAGTACAGAAGAGCAATAATGTCAGTCTTGAGACTAAGGTGTGTTTGATCCATGCCATGGTCTTTGAATTTATGTTCACCAAAAGGAGCATTACAGAATTTGTGAGATGGTATGTTGATGGACAAGGGTTAAGTCTGATGAAAACACTGTAATCAATATGAAAGCAAGAATCTCTTGATGTAGTATGTGATTGTGGTATCTTGAGTTTATTGTTCAAAATAGTTTTACTAGCAATCACCTTTGGCTTTCACCAGATAATGGGGCTGTTGTTAAATGCTGTCGAGTCAAGTATAAATAGCAACCCTATGATAACAACTCTGAACTCTTCTATCCTGTACTTCCTTAACGTGTTTGAGATCATTGCCATAAACTGTGTATCAATCCATCATTTTGAAGGCTTTCCTCTCCTTTGCTGCCCATGACATTTCAGGTTTAAGATGTTTCTAAGGAATAATTCCTCCTAACAACCTGTCCAGAATATGTGAGATGAAGCTTTATCATCTTTGTCTCCAAGAAACACTCTGGTAGCACTTTCTCCAAGATGTATCTGTTATTTTGTCAGCCCATGATATTTTGAGCTCTCTTCTTCAACACCACCAATCAGATGCATCAATTTTTCTCCTGTCATTCTTATTCGTTATTTATTTCTCAGATGTAGAGAAGGTGACTGGGAAGACTATGGCTTAAATAAGGCACACTTTAGTCTTTAAACTGATTTTATTTTTCCGGACTTTGGAGAGGTCTTGAGAGTTGACTTTCCCAGGGCTATACAGCTCCTGATCTCCTGAGTGCTGGTGGATCAAAGTAAGATGAAATAATTAAAAATTTTGATCTTTTCTCCACCTATCATGATGTTGTCTATTGGCCCAGTAATGACAATTTTTGTTTTCTTGATGTTAAAATGTAATCCATATCGAAGTGGAGTCCTTGATTCTCTGCAGTAAGCATTTTAGGTCCTCATCATATTCAGCAAGCCAAGGTTGTGCTATCTGCATAATACAGGCTATTGGAAAAGTTTCCTCCACTCCTGATGTCACATTCTTTATAAAAGTCTAACTTCTCTAATGACTTTCTCAGCATACAGATTAAATTTTGTTGCTGTTTACTGTTAAGTCAAAGCCACCTCTGGCAGGTGACCCTCTGGCAGGTTTTCAGAGGCACTTAGTTATTCACACAAGTGGAGATTGCCCATCTTTCTCCTGTGGAGCAGCTGGTAGATTTGAACCATGTGGCACCAGAATTACAGAACAGCTTCTTACTACTAGGCCACCAGAACTCCCTATAGGAATAGGTTTAGAGAGAAGATCTAATTTTGA
>NW_006399949.1:96179-99408 GCF_000299155.1 Elephantulus edwardii
CCCTTCCCAATTTTGAACCATGCAGTGTTCCCTTGCTCTGTTCTGATGACTGCCTCCTGGTCCAAGCATAAGTTTTGCATTAGAACGATCAAGTGTTCTGGGATTCCCATTCTTCTCAGAGTCAGACATAGTTTGTTATGATACACAATGTCGTAGTTATGAAACAGATAAAAAGAAATACAAAAATATCCAAATTTTACTATCAATATTCTTCCTTTTTTTGTAAAATACCCAATTCCCCAAAAATATAAATTGATTACTTGTTACTTACAGAAGTCAAGGTTTGTGGTGCAAAATTCAACAGGGAAGTCATGTGGAAGTCTGCAATAACATGATGAACTATGTCTTAATTTATCCAGGTAAAACAAACTTGGAAGCAGGAGTGGCATCCACTTCCATAATAGCTTGCCTCTGGAAACCCTATGAACCTGGAGAAAGGACAAATGTTCTATAGGTGTCCAGGACTTCTGTTCATAGGGTCTCTATTAGTGGCCATCACTTGGAGTCCATCATTATGTAAAGGGATAATCTTTGTGAGAAAAGTACTATGAGAAGGATACCGCTAATGGTGCTGACTAGCTGTATTAACACCCTAGAATCTACCTTATAAAACTATAGAATTTATTTTCTCATAGTTTAGAGGCTAGAATTTGGAATTAAGATGACTTCAGGGCAAGCCACTTTCTTCTTTGTGTACCTATGTGTTTGAATGTATATTTTCTTTCTCTTATAAGGACAGGAGTAGTTAGTTACAGGGTCTACCTTTACCCACTCTGTCTTAAAATAATTAAGCCTGCAAAAACTTCATTCTAAGCAGTGGTTCTGAAGTTCTGCGTGGAAATAAATTTGGGAACTCCTTGGTGATGCTACAACTTGGACTACTAACCAAATGGTGTGGGACTTGAACCCACCAGTTATTTCAACGGATAAAGGTGGATGGTCCACTCCTGTAAATATTTACACCTTCAGAAACCCTATGGAGGGCTTCTTTGAGTCAGATTCCACTCATTGACAATGTTTTATTTCACTCTCTTTTTGGTGGGACAGTGGGTATGCAGTCACTTGCTAACTAAAATGTCGGTGGTTTGCATCTACCACCAACTTGGTGGCAAAAAAGATGAGGAAGTCTGTATCCATAAAGATACACAGCTTTGGAAGCCCTATGGGGAAGTTCTACTCTGACATACAGATTTACCATGAGACAGAGTGGACTCAACAAAACTCACAACTACAACAATAACCACACTGTTCAACCAATCATAAAGGCGATTGTACTTTTTCATATGCTGTGGTAACTTGGATTAATGAAGAACAAGCCAGAGCAAAAGAAGGTACTACCTCAGAATTGCAATGACTCTTGGATGAAAGTCAACCAAGCACATGATGAAGAGAAGGACACAGCATTCTGCTGGAGCTGAGGACACAAATCTTCCACTGAGATGCACACAGACTCATGCCTACAAAGTTTTTGTTTTCTTTTTAAAGGTGCACAAAGGGGAATAATACCCCACCAAAACATAGTAACAAAGACTTTAAGACATAATTCTGCAAAATGAAAGAGTGTAAATTAGACCCAGGATACGAGGTGCTTTGTGTTCCAGGGTGGTGACAAACAAAGAAGTTCAAGAAAGAAAATGTGAAAGAATTAGCAAAAATCAAGGCCCCAAGGATCGACACCACACCAATTGACATATTTCAACAAACAGACACTACCCTCTAGGTGCTCACCGAGTTGTGCCAAGAAATTTGGAGGACAACCACAACTGGAAAATATCCATAAATGTTCCCATTGTAAAAACAGATGACCTGACAGCTTGTGGAAATGATTGGACAATATCATTAATCTCGTATGCAAGCAAGATTCTGCTGAAAAGGGTGCAAATATAAATGGAACAGCAAGCACATCGACAGAAAAATGCCAGACGTGTAGGCTGAGTGTGAAAGAGGATGTAGTACTAGGGATATTATCACAAATGTCAGATGAATCTTGGTTAAAAGCAGAGAGTCCCCGAGGGTCTATCGGTATTTCATTGACTATGCAAAGGCACAATATGCAAAGGTTAGTAGGCATGGACCGCTAATCTTTCAGTTATCAGTATTTACCTCATTCTTCCGTGGAGGGGCTAGTATGTATGGACCACTAAGCTTTAGGTTAGGAACCTCTCTAAAGTACTCAAGAGCAACGCTGTCTCTCTAGAAACTAAGGTGCGCCTGATACAGACCATGGTTTTTGCAATCCCTTGTTACGCATCAGAGAGCTGGACAATGACTAGGGAGGATAGAAGGAGAATTGACGCCGTTGAGCTGTGGTGCTGGAGAAGAGTACTGAATGTACCATGGACTGCCAAGAAAACAAATAGATTCGTCCTAAGAGGATTAAACCAAGCTACTCCTTGGAGGCAAGGATTCTGGGGCTTCGCCTGACATACTTTGGACATGTTGTAAGGAGAGACAGGTCTTTGGAGAGGGACATCATGCTGGGCAGAGTGGAGGGACAGCACAGGAGGGGAAGACCCCCTATGAGGTGGATTTATTCAGTGACTGGGGTAATCGGGTTGGGGGTGTCAGAGGCAATGAGACTGGCACAGGATAGAGCAGGGTTTAGGGCTGTTGTATATAGGGTCGCTATGAGTCGCAAACGACTCGACGGCACATAACAATAACAACAACAACAACAACAACAACACCCCCGAAACATTCATGGCCCCTTGACATATACACATATGAGTGCATGAAAAAGCTTGCAATGTTCTGGAAGCCAAAACATTTTCCTAATAAAATAAGCTGCCATGTCTATTTAGAGTTATAAGAATCCAAAATGTGTCAGAGAAGACCATACTCTGTTGGGTTTACAACAGCAATGATCTTTCAGAAATAAATCCTTGGATCTTGTTCTCCTGAATCACATAATTCAATCATAATTAGCAACTAATAATCAATCGTAATCAAAATTCTAGTGATCATTATTAGTGATAAGTATATTCCAAGATGAAGAAATGGTAATTGTTCTGATATTACTTTTATGATTTTGAAAATGTTTGTCACAAAACTATAAAATAAACATACAGAGATTGAGCTATAATATGATTTCCATTGGAAGGTGTGTTAGCGAGAGATTAAGGAAGATGATTGCATTGATAATCCGGAAACCGCCCCCTTCTTCTCCTTGTCCCCGCCCCTTTTCCATCACTCTTAAAAGTTGTTGACAGGCGGAGATCTTGGCAGTCGT
>NW_006399949.1:106662-111662 GCF_000299155.1 Elephantulus edwardii
GCATCCTTCAAGGCCATAGTTTTGTGCACAGATCAGGGTAGGATCTACACAAGAGCAGTGGCAGCCTGAGCAGAGAACCAAAGATGTGAGAGCTGGCGTGTACTGATGACTATGGAACCCGAAGATACCATAATGGGCAAGGCCAAGGAAACACTGACATGAACTGTGAAACTGAAGGTTAAAAGGTCTAGGAGCACACTTGAGAGGTTGTCTACAGTTTTCCTAATAAACTCCATAACTAAGATTAAGATTCTGTGAGATATGAATGGCTATTTCAAGGGGTTTTTCGACCAGTCATAGAGTAGTGTGATTGGTAATAACATCACTTGTAGAAATAAGCAAAGTAGCGTGGATGACCTTATGAGAGTTTGTTTTGTATTGTGTAAACTGCTTGCCTTTCTGAAGTTAGAACAGGTCAGGTTTGGCTGCCTCCATGCTTCCTGCTCTCTTTGAACGGTGAATGAAAAACAAGTAGATGGCTCTGAAATGTGCAAACAAGAAACCAATAGTTGTGGTTGTGATGGTGGTTGTTTTAGGTGCTGTGGAGTCAAGCATGACTTACAGCGATCCTATGAGTAAAAGATCTGAATTCTGTTCTATTCTGCTCCATCTTCACACTTACTGACACACAAGAGCCCATTGTGTCAACCCACCTGGTTGAGAGACTTCCTCTCCTTTGCCAATCTTCTACCTTCCCGGCATCGTGTCTTTCTCTAAAGAATAGCACCTCTTAGTAACATGTCCAAAACATATGAGGGAAACCATCATTTTTATTTTTTTATTATTTTTGCCTCCAAAGAGCACTCAGGCTACACTCTTTCCAAGTATAGGAGTTATTATGGGCTTTTGCTACATACACCACTTCAAGAGAAAATGGCCATGGAGAAGAGGCCATGGTTCTAGGGATACTTTAGCTAATGCCAGATGGATCTTGGATGAAAGCAGAGATTATCAGAGGAATGTCTATCTGTGTTTCATTGATTATGCAAAGACAGTTAACTATGTAGATCACAATAAACTGTGGCTGACTCTGAGAAGAATGGGAATTCCAGAGCACTTGACTGTGCTTATGCAAAACCTATCCTTGGACAAGGATGTAGTCGTCAGAACAGAGCAAAGAAATATTGCATGGTTCAATGTTGGGAAGGGAATGCTCCACGGATGTGTCCTACCTCCGTATTTTTTCAATCTATATGTGGAACAGATTATCTGGGATGCTGGGCTCTATGAGGAGAAATGTGGCATCAAGATTGGAAGAAGACTCATCAACAATCTGTGTTATGAAGATGACACAACTCATCTTGCTGAAACTGAGGAGGACCTGAAATGCTTGCTGCAAAAGATCAAGGACTGCAGCCTTCAATATGGAATGAAGCTCAACATCAAGAAAACAAAGATTCTCACCACTAAGCCAATTGGCGGCAGCATCACGGATGGTGAAGAAATTAAGATTGTCAACAGTTTCAGTTTGCTTGGCTCTACAGTAACATTCTTGGCACCAGCAGCCAGGAAATTAAAAGACGTATTGCTATGGGAAAGTGTGCTGTCTGAGACCTCTCCAAAGTACTGAAGAACAATGATGATAGTCTGGAGACTAAGATGTGCCTGATACAGGAGAGTTGAGCAATGACTAGGGATGATAGGAGAATTGATGACTTTGGGTTGTGGTGCTGGAAAAGAGTACTTAATATACCATGGATTGCTAGGAGAAGGAACAGGTTTTGTCCTTGAGAGGGTGAAAACAGGCTGCTCCTTGGAGGCAAGGATTCTGAAGCTTCATTTGACATACTTTGGACATGTTGTAAGGAGGGTCCTGTCCTTGGTGAGGGACGTCATGCTTGGGAAAGTGGAGGGACAGCTCAGGAGAGGAAGACCCTTGATGAGATGGATTGATTCAGTGACTGCGATGATGGGGATAGGTGAGTCAGAGACAATAAGATTGGCACAGAATAGAACACGGTTTACGGATGTTTCAAATAAGGTCACTTTGAGTCATAGGCAACTCGATGGCACATAACAATAACAACAACAAGAACCCATTGTTAGATTCAGTTTCCCCAACCTGGATCTGCACCCTTAATCAGAACCTCAAAAAATATTAACTAATTAGTGCTTAATAGTTACCTGTTCAATAAATTAAAAAATAAATTAGTGAATGATGGCAAAAGTAATTACATAAGGCACTAGGTAGAGAAATGGGGAAAGTACTTTAATTTCAATATGATCAATATCAACACCTAAGATTGAAAGCAATTCTGCAGTTGTGCATGTTACAATGCTGATTGTTAGAATAAAGTGTAAGATGAGCATGAGATCACTGCATACTTCACAAGGAGAAAACAAGATTCTATAATCAGCACTTCCAGAAATGAAAAATGTGTATGTGCTGCTCCCGATGTGAACGACAAACAATAAAAAAAAGTAAGCTGAAGCCTGACCACATAGTTACCTTTGCTTACGTATTTTTATAAAATTAGTAAAACACTGTATTGTTTTAAGAATATAGATTAGAGCCACAAAATATGACAAAAATGATAGATTAAAGGGTACTTTTTAAGATTTGAGTAGATTAAATTAGATTTGTGGTCATGGACTTTAGTGGCTAGATTAATGAGTAGTTTGTGTAGTAGAAAAGAAAGGAGTTGATAATATATTGCAAATGTTATATAATGGTTGAGGAAAAGGGTGATACTAAAGTTCCCAATTTGTATAACTGAGTGGATGGTATAACCTTCTACTGAGAAAGGAGATAGTAGGAGAAAATTTTAGGTAAGTGATGGAATGGGGCCAAACTTACATTTTTAGTTTTGGATATATCCAAGTGGAGATATACCAAGGAAGAAGAGAATCTAGAATCCAGACATCAATTGGATCTACAGTTATACAAGAGCTACATATAGTTTCCTGGTAAAATGTTTTTAATATGAGAAGAAAATGTATCTACATATAAGCTTCAAAACCAGAGTAAACAAATGTGATATAAAGGATATAGTCATGAAGTCAAAGAATAATTCCCTAAAGCATTGGGTCACTGAAGCAACATGTGAGTTTCTAATGTGTGGACATTGTCAACTGTATAAATACTGCCAAGGGGCAAGTTATAGATGGACTGAAGAATTTATTTAGTGACATGAAGATCATTAGTGACCTTAGAGAGGGATGTTACAGGAGATTAATGAAACATAGTTTGGGATATATTTAGCAGACTTAGTGGGTGAGGATAAGTTCAGTGTAACAAACACTGAAGTATTTTAAATGATACTAAATATAGCATGGAAGAAAGGGAAGGAGTACACTAAGAACACAGATTCATGGGAAGATCTTTTGATTGTTGCTGTAATTTTTTTTTTAGTTGGAGGTATTGGAATACTTTTAAATGTCTACGAGAAGGATCCAGTTGAAAGTAAAGAGAAGTAATAGAGTGGCATTTTAGAGAAAGCCACTGGAAGTGGTATGGAGCATAAAGGGACAAAGAACAACTATGATGGATGGCATCAAGTGGGAAGCACATTCCCCTGAGGACACACATAGCATCGTCATTTAATCATAGTTGGCTAAAAAAATAAAAATCAAATATTTTAAGGAAAATAAAGCATAAATGTACATGAATCGGTTTCCACCTGTAATTTTAATACATTTAAAAATCCAACTTTATAAAAACCAACAACCATTAGGCTTTCTAATTAGTAACAATTACTTACAATGTCCTCAAAACCCATTATAGTTATTGTTATCACAATACTGACTGTGAGAATTGTGTTTATAATAATCAAGCCTGTTTTTGTTCTTATGTGCCTTTGAGTTGAGTACAACTCATAGTGACTTGTTGCCCAACAGATTTGAACCCTGACCTGTCCTGTGCCACCCTCAACCTCTGCCACACCTGTGCCCATTGCTGCAGTTATTGCGCCAGACCATCTCAGTTTAATTTCTTTTCCCAGACATCCAAATGTCGAGCATGATGTCCTCCTCCAAGGAATAGTGTCTCCTAGCAGCATGGTATATTATGTGAGACAAAGCTTTGTTATATTTGTCTTCAAGAAGTACTCTTCCTGAAACCTTCCCAAGGCATATTTGTTTTACTGACCATCCAAGCTATACTCAGTACTCTTTTCCAACACCAGAGCTCAAAGTCCTCAATCTTCTGTCAACCTTATTTATTGTGTGTGGCCCTCAGATGTATAGCAAGTGATTTAAAAGACCATGGCCTAAATCAGGCACATCTTAGTCTGTCTGACATCCATTTTGGTTTTTTCTTTTTCCTCTGTCTTTGTAGTGACCTTTGCTTTCTTCATGGAATCATCCCACAACTTATCTATTCTGAAAATGATTTTTAAATTCAGATAGGATAGTCTCAAGATCATAATTTGGTTCTCATTTTCTTGGATTTAATTTGGACTTATGCATGAGAAATTGATGGTGTGTTCTACCATCAGTTATTTCTGGCCTAGTTTTAACTGCTGAAATTGAATGTATCCAACAATTACTTCCAGAGATGTCATTAATCTGATTCCTGTGAAACAGGTGAACTTCAAGTGTAAAGTTACTATTTGTGTTTTTTAAAAAGGTATTTGCAATGAATAAATCATTGAATGTACAAATTTGATAATTCTATTTCCAGCCTTATTTCTGTCATCAAGTCCTTACTTTCTGACTACCATTTCTTATTTATTGTTTCTAATTTTTGCATTGCCGTAACCCGTTATTGTTATCATGTCTTTATTACATGTTTGGTCAATTTTAGACTATAAAATTTGGCAAAAATCTTTAATATTCTCCTTTGTTGCTTTAGCTGTTGGTATGTATATTTGAATAATAGTCATATTAGTATGTCATTTTTCTATGTTTACAGACAACACTACTCCTTGCTTGGTCTCTTAGATTGGAGCAGGAAAGACCTGGAAGCCTTTTTGATCTACTCTTTTTGTAATAAAGCCTAGGCCCCAAATAGTTTTAACAAACTCTCTAAAAATAGTAAACCTTCTAATGTTGTTGTTGTT
>NW_006399949.1:113653-125017 GCF_000299155.1 Elephantulus edwardii
GAAAGAAAGAAAGAAAGAAAGAAAGAAAGAAAGAAAGAAAGAAAGAAAGAAAGAAAGAAAGAAAGAAAGAAAGAAAGAAAGAAAGAAAGGGAAAGGAGAGGAGAGGAGAGGAGAGGAGAGGAAAGGAAAGGAAAGGAAAAAGTGTTAGTGCACATCATCTTTGATTTTAATCCATTGTATATTCCCTTGCTCTGTTTGCATAACAGCTTCTTGATTTAGGAATAGGTTTCATGTTGTTGATTGCCATCAAGTCTTACATGACTCAAAGAGACTCCATGAGTTAAGACCTGAAGCCTTTCCATAACTATTGTTTCTCCAGATTGATAGAGTTTCCAGAGGCATGTGGTTTAGGAAGTGGATGCCACTTCTGCTTCCCAGCCTCTGCTAAAACTGGGAGCTCCACCAAACACTTTCCACCCCGGGCAACCATTATGGCTTTTGAGACCTTGATGGTAAAATGTGAGCATCATAGCAAACCCATAGATTTGATGGAGTCATGCAATAAAAGTTGGATTTTATCGATATAGTTATGAATCACAACTTTGATGATTGCTGGTCAATAAAGAAGCAGCACTAGAGAAAATATTTTTAATCTACATCTTCCATATTTGAAAGAGTTAATGAAACTAATTATGTATTCTTTTATATTTCACATATATATAGACAATAAAAAAAGAATAGTTTGCTGAATCCTAAAAACATAGTAATAAGATAATACACTATTTTTTAATAAAAGGAAATTGTTATTTGTGGCCAGTCAAATGGGAGCTGATAAAGTGTTTCAGACACAGAAAAATTATTTGGGAGATTATAGGTAGTAAGGTAGCTGAGGTATCCAACTAGAGTTATGAACACTCTCATAGGATAAGGGATGAATACTATTTTGAGAAATGTAAAGAATCTAGAAGTTAGCCAAAGAGAAGACACAGTGACAGCAACAATGATCTTAAGCATAGAGGAGATTGTGACAACAGTGCAGTTTCAGACAATGTTTCCCTCTGCTATACAGAGATTATTGGAGTTGATGCAACAATTAACAACAAGATTTTAAACTTCATAATTCTTTGCTTCTTTAGAAGCACATTTGAAAAGTCATGCAAATTCTACATACATAGTGACCACATTATAAAAGAAAGTGACTTGTCCAGGCACATAACTGGAAAATGGCAATGTCCCAATTGGTTAAGCAATAATATGTAAGAGTCTCAAAACCGAGGAAATGGGCCAAAGATGATGGATGAATGTGTGAAATGAAGTTGTCAGTCTGTAACTGAAACATTGATCAAGTAGCTGACTGGCTAGCAAAAAGCAATCAGGCAGACCTTGAAGGAGAGAGGGCCTACCTTGAGTTTTCTATACAATTATTCTAATCCATAAATTTAAAATTTTAAACTTGCTATCTAATTTAGATGAGCCCAGTCTTATTAGCAAAAAGACAGTTGATTGTGATTTTCCCCCCAGTGATTCTCTAAACCACTTTGAACTCTCTTATTAGATAGTCCTTGGGAGATTTGAAAAGAAATGTTATGGCTGGCATTACCTGCGATTGCATACATCCCTAGATTTATGGTGTTGCCATGTGCTACAGGACAAAACTGCTTCACACAGTTTTATTGGTTGTAATAATTACTCAGAAAACTATGCCATTGCACTGTGGTGCTGGAAAAGAATGTTGAGTATACCGTGGACTGCTAGGAGAACTAACATGTTCATCCTCAACATGGTAAAATCAGGCTGCTCCTTGGAGGCAAGGATTCTGAAGCTCTGTCTGACATATTTTGGGCATGTTGCAAAGAGGGACCAGTCCTTGAAGAGAAATATCATGTTACAAGCATGAAGGCACAGGACAAGAGAGGAAAACCCTTAATGAGATGGACTGACACAGTGATTGGGATAATGTGGGTAGGTGTGTCAGAGACAATAATGTTGGCTCAGGACAGAGCAGGGTTCAGAGTTGTTGTAAAAAGGGTCGCTATAACAACAATCATTACACAGAAAGTTCATAGTTCTTTTCTCCTACAGAATGGCTCTATGCTCAATGCTAGTCTTTAAGTCTGAAGCTTACTTCTGTTTCTGTTTTGCTTCATTTGTTGGTTTTTTTGTTTTTTTGTTTGTTTGTTTTTATGGCGAGAGGTTGGTTTTAACTGAGTGAGCTTATTTTAGAAGATCCAAAGATCAAAAGTCTATTAGTAATGTTTGTTGTTGTGGTATACTACAGAGTTGGAATCGATTTATAGCCGACCCTCCAGTAGGTTTTCAGAGGCAATAAATCACTTGGGAGAAGATTACCCATCTCTCTCCCACAGCTTCTTGCCACTACGCCACCAGAGCTCCCTATTATTATTACATGTTGAATATTTTAAGCTTTGCTTAAAATATGTTGGGCTGCTACTCAAAAGACTAGTGGTTTAAAACCAGCAGCCCTTTTGAGAAAGATAGGTAATCTTCTCTAATAAAGAATTTTTGTTGTATGCAACATTGAATTGCAATAGACTCATAACTGACCTTCTAGTGAGTTTTCAGAAGCTGCAAATTGCACGAGAGAAGATTACCCATCTTTCTCCCCTGGAACAACTTGTGTATTTGAACTGCATGCCTTGAGGTTGTTAGCATAACACCTTACCACTAAGCTATGAGAGCTCCTTGGAAGCATGATGGAGGATCTCTGAGTCAAAAATCGATTCAACAGTAGTGAATATGGGCCTAACCTTGTTAGCCAGAAGATAGTTAATTCTGATTGTTTTCCACTGACTATACACTATTTTGAACTTTCTTACTAGATAGACCTTGGGAGGTTTGGGAAAACATACAATGTTTTTTCAGAGTCTGGGCATATTTTTTTCTTGTTACTAAGTTTTCACATATTGACTGACTTTTACTTAAAAAAAATTATAAGCTTTCTGACACCTGATTTTTCTTCTGTATGGCCATAGAAGAATGAAAAGAAGTAGGATGAGAGAAACAAAACACTGCTCTACACTGAAAAGCAATTGAAAACAAAACTCACTTACTGGTTTTCATTTTCTTTTTGGTGCCACAATTTGAATTGTTAATTTATGTGAACAACTAATACGCAGCACAGGAAAGCAAGAGTGGGAAACAAGCTCACAAACATATCACCTGCAAATTGGAATCAATTCATAACTGACCCTCTAGCAGATTTTTGGAGACTCTGAATCACAGGGGAAGAGATTGCCCATTTTTAGCCCATGGAAGCACTGATAGTATCGAGTCATCTGCATTTGGGCTAGTTGTGCCGTTTATCACAGAAAAAAGGCACCAGAATTCCCTCAGGTTGACTTTCAAAAAAGGAAAAACTGCAGTCAAGTATTTCATTAGTGAAAATATTGACACTTATTCTTACTCGTTGTGGTGAAGTAGTACACATGGCATTCCCTTAGCTTCAAAAGAATTAAAAAGGAAGTTGAGTATTGTGAAAGGAATGCCGAGCAAAAGATTGTGATGAACTTCTAGCAGAAAAGATGAAGATGGAATATGTTCTCGGATGGATAACAGAGAAAACTGGAAGCTGATCTATACTCAGATAGATTGATACTTGGGAAAGAATCAGTGGAAACTTAGCAGGGCTTTGCATTCAGGAAATGTCAAATTGCTATATCATGTTAATACAATGTTGTAATGAAAACAGGGTATTTTTCCTTCTTCTCATTGAGAATGCCCTGGAGCTAACTTGAAGAAATTGGGAAGGACTTAAATGCAACCTCAGCAGTACTGAACATAGCAGTTTTGTGAAATCTCATGGTAAGGGCAGTCATTATTGAGAAATACAGACTGTGATTTTGACTCGAAAGAGTGAAAAGACAATTCTATTTACCATACATATTGATTTATTTTTTTTGGTAAAAACATTTATATTGCTATAACAAATATATGATTTTCTTTTTAGTTCTCAAATTTTAGAAAAAGTATATAGTTCAATAGTGGAAAATAGTTATATTTTAAAGCAGAATAAGACTGCTAATCATTTAAATAATTAACAAGTAAATGTATAAGAGTTAAGTTAGTAAATAAAAGTGGTGATGCTTATCAAAAATTTTCCAATTTTTCTGTAAAGAAGTCAAAAGGTAAATAATCCAACTGACAAATGGGCACAGGATATGAACAGACACTTCACCAAAGAAGACATTCAGATGGCTAACAAACACATGAAAAAATGTTCAAAATCCCTAGCTCTAAGAGAGATGCTAATCAAAACAACTCTGAGATGACATCTCACCCCAGTCAGAATAGCAAAATTTAACAGAACAGCAAGCAACAAATGCTGGCAAAGTTGTGGAGAAAATGGAACCCGTATTCACTGTTGGTGGGAGTGTAAAATGGTGCAACCACTGTGGAAGGTGATATGGTGCTTTCTCAAAAAGTTGCAAATAGAGATACCATTTGACCCCGCAATACCACTACTGGGAATATACCCCAACGAAACCATAACTGACATCCAAGCAGATATATGCACACCAATGTTTATTGCAGCGCTTTGTTCACAATAGCAAGGAGTTGGAAACAACCTAAGCACCCATCAACAAATGAATGAATAGAGAAGCTCTGGTATATCAACACAATGGAATACTACACTGCATTGAAAAAGAAGGAACTAATGCAACATTCTTAAAAATGGGCGACCCTGGATGACAGTATTCTGAGTGAAGTATCTCAGTCACAAAAGGACAAATACTGCATGGTACCACTCTTGTAAAGCAGGACTGACCTTGGGGTCAGGGGGAGACTGAGAAATATTAGTTCAATAATGTATACTGCACTGAAACAGATGAGGGAGAAAACTATTTAAAAGGGATATGTGATTAGGTATTTTTGTTATGACAGGAGTCCAGAGAGAAGGCTGCAAAGTGAAGTGGACCTGAAGGGAGGAATTGTGAAACAATGAAAGAATTTTTATTTTACTTTTTCAAGAGGGTAGTGTACTGGGGGGTGGGGTGAGAAGGGAGAAATGTACAACAATGAATTAATGGAAATCCAAAATCTCTGTAAATTTTCATTGAAATTAATAATAAAAATTAAAAAATATTTTTCTAAAACCAACAAAAGCCTGTAAATACAGACTTTTGATTGAGAGTATTTTGCCTCTGCCATTTAAGTGCTTCTTGTGGAGAAATGAATTTTGTAAAGTTAGTGTACGACAGGGATGTGTCCTATCTCCACACCTTTTCAACCTGTATGCAGAGCAGATTATCCGAGAGGCTGGGCTTTATGAGGAGAAGTGTGGCATCAGGATTGGTGGAAGATCTATCAACAATCTGCGTTATGCACATGACACAACCCTGCTCACTGAAACTGAGGAGGACCTCATGCACTTACTGCAGAGGGTCAAGGACTGCAGCCTTCAGTATGGACTGAGGCTCAACATCAAGAAGACAAAGATTCTCACCACTGGACCAATCGGTAGCATCAGGATGGATGGCGAAGAGATTGAGATCGTTCACAGCTTCAGTTTGCTCGGCTCCACGGTCAACACTCTTGGCACCAGCAGCCAGGAAATTAAAAAAATTATTGCAATGGGAAAGTCTGCTGTTAAGGACCTCTCTATAGTACTCAAGAGTAACGGTGTCTCTCTGGAGACTAAGGTGCACCTGATACAGGCCATGGTCTTTGCAATCACTTGTTATGCATCAGAGAATTGGACAATGACTAGGGAAGATAGAAGGAGAATTGACACCTTTGAGCTGTGGTGCTGGAGAAGAGTATTGAATGTACCATGGACTGCCAAGAAAACAAACAGATCCATCCTAGAGAGGGTTAAACCAGGCTACTCCTTGGAAGCAAGGATTCTAGGGCTTCGTCTGACATACTTTGGACATGTTGTAAGGAGAGACAGGTCCTTGGAGAGGGACATCATGCTTGGGAGGGTAGAGGGACAGAGCAGGAAGGGAAGACCCTCTATGAGGTGGATTGATTCAGTGACTGGGGTAATCGGGATGGGTGTGTCAGAGGCCCTGCGATTGGCACAGACCAGAGCAAGGTTTAGGGCTGTTGTACATAGGGTCGCTATGAGTCGCAAATGACTCGACGACACGTAACAACAACAACAACAACAACATCAACAGTAATTTGTCTGCTATTTTATAAAATGGGAGTCATTATTGTTATTTGTAGTTGTTTCCTTATGTGCCATTGAGTGGCCTGTGAGTTATAGCCACCCAGCTTTACTCTGCGCCAATCCCAGTCACTGAATCAATCCATCTCATCGAGGGTATTCCTCTCCTGCACTGTCCCTCAGCCCTCCCAACCATGACAGCCCTCTCCAAGAACTGGTCCCTGCTTGTAGCATGTCCAAATTATGTCAGACAAAGCTTCAGAATCCTTGCTCCCAAGGAGCAGTGTGGCTTTACCCTCTCCAGGATGAACTTGTTCATTCTCCTAGTAGTCCATGGTATAGTCAATATTTTTCTCCAACACCTCAGCTCAAAGCATCAATTCCTCTTCTTCTTTTATCCCTAGTCATGGTTCAGTTTCAAGTATTTGGAAAGACCATGGCCTAAATCCGGTGCACCTTAGTCTCCAGATTGACATCATTGCTCTTCAGTACTTTGGAGAGATCTCTGACAGCCGACTTCCCCAATGCAATATGTCAATTAATATCCCAGCTACTGGTGCCAAGAGTATTGATTGTGGAGCCAACCAAACTAAAGCTGTTAACAATCTTAGTCTCTTCACCATTTATCACGATGTTGCCAATCGGCCCAGTGGTGTGTATCTTTGTTTTCTTAATATTGAGCTTTTATCCATATTGAAGGCTGCAGTCCTTGAGCTTCAACAGCAAGAGCTTCAGGTCCTCCTCAGTTTCATCAAGTGGGGTTGTGTCATCTGCATAATGTAGATTGTTAATGATTCTTCCCCCATTCCTGATGCCACATTTCTCCTCATAGAGCCCAGGCTCTTGGACAATCTGTTCTGCATATAGATTGAACAGGTATGGAGATAGAACACACCCCTGTTATATGCACTTTCCAGTTTCGAACCATGCAGTGTTCCCATGCTCTCTTCTGACAATAGCTTCCTGGTCCACGTGTAGGTTTTGTATAAGCATGATCAAGTGTTTTGGGATTTCCATTCTTCTCAGAGCTAGCCACAGTTTGTTGAGGTCCACACAGTCAAATGTCTTTGCATAGTCAATGAAACACAGATAGAAATTCCTCTGGTATTCTCTGCTTTCAGCCAAGATCCATATAACATTAGCTACAGTACCCCTAACCCCAGCCTCTTCTAAACCCAGCCTGCACTTCAGGCAGTTCTCTGTTGATGTACTATTACAGTTCTTTTTGGATAATCTTCAGCAGAATCTTGCTTGCATGTGATGTTAATGACATTGTGTTACTAACTTAAATAATTAGCCTTGTGTCTAGCATATAGAAACTTCTGAGTAAAAGTTAGACATTTAAAAGAATTTAAAAATGCACTGTTTTTCAATAAGATTAAAAAAAATGTTCCAAGTTATTTTTCCCTGTGTTATTCTTGTACCATTTTGAAGCCATATTTTTAAGAAAAACTCCGCAAAATAAGATTGGAATTCAGGTACTGTAATTCCTTGTACAGCAGTCTGTTATGGAGCCTCTCTTTCTATAATGACAGAGATACATGCTCATTTCTCATTCTATCATATTTTCAAAAAGCATCAAGTTTTGAAAGACAAAAGTGGCATAGAACCTATCAAGTGGGGAAATGACAACAACCCCAACAAATGGTACTGGCAAAACTTGACTGCTAAATGAAGAAAGCTAAAACAGGAACCACATCTCACATCGTACACAAAACTCAAGGTGGATCAGAGACCTGTGAGTAAAGCCTCAAACCATAAAGCTCATCATAGAGCGGTTGGGATCAAGCTTAAACAGGCTAGTCTCTGGTATAAAGGGACTGCCAAATACAGCCAGAAATGCACAGTCTGGAGAGATAAAATTGATGAATTGGAACTTCTAAAAATCAAATCCTTAAGCACATCAAAAACTTTTTCCAACAGAGTGAAAAGAAAACATACTGACTATGGAAAAAAAAATTGGTGATACCATTTCAGGGAAGGGTCTCATATCAAATGTTTACAGAATACTACAGGGCTTCCACAAAAACAGACTGATAACACAATTACAAAATGGGCAAAAGACATGGAAAGAGTTTTCACAGAGGAAGATATTCAAATGGTCAACAGACACATGAAGAAATGCTCAAAATTACTGGCAATAAGAGACATGGAAATCAAAACCACAATGAGATACCATTTCACTCCAGTAGCAGTGACAAAGTATAACAGGATGGCAAGTAATAAATGTTGGAGAGGATGTGGTAAGATAGGAACTGTTATACATTGTTGGTGGGATTGTAAAATGGTACAACTACTCCAGAAGGCAGTTTGGTGTTTCCTCAAAAAAGCTAAGTATAGAAATTCCATATGACTCAACAATTTCACTGCTTGGAATACATCCCAAGAGAATGAGAACTGAGGCACAAATGGAAATGTGTACAACAATGTTCATAGCAGCATTATTCACTATCACCAAGAACATGGAAGCAGACTGAATGTCCAACCACAGTTGAATAGATTGAGAAATTATGGTACATCCACACAACGGAATACTATGCAGCATGTAGGGACAATGTTTTTGTGAATTACTACCTAACTTGGGAAGACTGGAGAGTACTATACTGAGTGAACTAAATCCTTCCCATAAGGACAAATACTGTGTTAGACCCTTGATGTAAAATGAGTATAAGGATCCAAGGTGGGGGAGGGTGGAACCAGAGGGGTGAGGATGGGTATGGTGGGGTGGTTAATCATAGGGTCACAGAATTTTTTTTTAATTTTATTTTTTATTATTTTTGTGTGCGTGTACCGTCAAATCAGATTTGACTGGTGCAGGAGGAGATTGCCCCTCCTTCCCCGGCAGAGCATCTGGTGGATTCGAACCGTGCACCTCTGGGATTATAGTTGCAGCTTCTTGCCACTAGGCCAGCAGAGATCCCCAGGGTCACAGAATTTAATGGGTGGAGGGGTGGTGATGAAAGAAATGGGAAAGATCTTGTGAGAAAACAATGTATGCAAACTTTTGTAAAGAATCCAGATATTATTTTATAATAATAATAATAATAATAATAATAATTTTAAATGGTACTTAATAACAGACACTGATATCTAATTGGATAAAAACCCAAAGTTTAGAGTTCTTAACGTAAAAATAAACAAGTGGCATGGAATATATAATGCTCAGGTGTTCAGAAGTACTTATGCTATAAAATTAATTATGTAATTTGGGAACATTGCATTAACATTGAGAAAATGGCTTGAGGATGGTTGGCTGCTTTTGCTGGTTGTAGAAGAACACATTTACATACACATATATGTTTAATCTAGCAGTAATTTTGAGGAAAGCCTTATGTGTTACACCACTTAATGATGGAAAGCACCAGCCTGCCATTTCTCCTCAGTCTGCCCTTGGCTAAATCATTTCCAGTCTCTATGCTTCCGTTTCCTCATATTGGCATGGTGCCTTCTATTTTCTTTTCCAGGCTAGCATATGATGAACATTTGTTCTATGATAAAAACCTTCCAAATTAGCAAGAAAATAAAAAAAACCCCAAAACTGAAGAGACTGGACATCACAAAAGACTTTGAGGCAGAGATTCCTTAGCCAATGCAGTTTATGTTCTGTGATGTGAGGGTCACCTGCTGCTTTTTTTAATTATTATCACACATGTCAGATGAACAGAAAGGGGATTTTTATGTTTCAGTACTATACTCATGAAAGTAAAGCTTTTTCTTTGAGCAGAAAAAAACCCCTAAACCCTCCTTAGTTTCATAGTGGTTTCCATTTAAAATAACCTTATAGAATGACTTACTCCCTTCACCTTAAGTCATAACAGTTTCTTCCATTTCATTAAAACATATTCTTTTTTCCCCAACTTGAGACTCCCTTTGGGTGAAAGAACTACAATGGATCAACAAGACTCAGAGAGTGCCAGAAGGAATGCTGTCATGGAGGAAGGAAGATTAATCGCAGTAATAGCAGTCTGGACTTGACCCTTTGATAATCTGAGGTCTCAGTGGAGTAGCTATCTCAGAGACACTGCTCCTAAGATGTATTTACAGAAAGGAACTAGGGCAGTGCGTAGAAGCTTCAAATTTCAGCAAAGACATCCAGAATTTAAATTCATGCCATATTGAGGAAGACAGGTCTAGAAGAAAAAAATGCACATTTTCATTTAAATTGCATTCTGAAAAGTAGTAGGAAGATTATATTATTAGGAGAACTCCTAAACAGTGTAGCATTTTGCCAGAATTTTATTATAAGGCTTTATAAAAATAATCTTATCATAGCAACCTCTAGTAACATGCACAGTGAGAAAGAGCCAAGGATCTCCTTTTTTTTCTCCCTAAAAAAAAAGGATTTTTTTTTAGGTCTTTTAGATGCACCATATGTCACTGCTGAATCTCCAGCTCTAGAAATGTTCATGGCCAAGGTATAAATAAATACCGCTTACTCATGCCAGCAGCAGGGATTTCTATTTGTAGTAAAACATTGAGTGTGGCTCCTCTTGCTCCAAATTTGATCCACAGTTACAGGCATGTGTTAGTGACTGAAGAACCTGCCTCCAATTATCAAACAAGCTCTTAGAAAATTGCTTCCCCGAAATGTATTGACTACAAAGGAAAGGACTGCAAGCCTGCTGCTACTTTTGGAACAGTCTTACTTTTCAGAGCATTGTCACTGTCAGATTGAAACATATGTGAGAATCCTAATGACAGTACAGAACTCACCCCCCCCCCTTTATTTGTTACTTCTGGTCCTCACACTGCCTCAGGGTAGCACACAGCTGAGGGAAGAAGAACACGGAACTGCTAACAGCTTGACTTCAAGGTAACAGACCAAACACTTGCTTTCCCAAACTTTTCTGAAATTTCATAGGATGCAAAAGTTAGGGTAGATGCTGGTGAAAGGAAAAATTTTAGTGTTTCAGATTCCGTGTAGAAGTAATAAAAGAATGGTGACTTTTTTTAGAAATGCTTACAATAAAATGAAGACTAACGGTGCTATTCATTATTCTTAATTATATTAATAAGCATCTGGTTATTAGAACACATCCTTATATTAAGAGAACTAAGTTATTTAAAGTAGATAGTTTAGGAATGCTTTGTATATTTTCTCAAGTTGATGTAAATAGAGATTGTCATTTTCTACTTGTTGGTAACTATGAAGAGAAGTGTGGCATCAGGATTGGTGGAAGATCTATCAACAATCTTCATTATGCAGATGACACAACCCTGCTTGCTGAAACTGAGGAGGACCTGAAATACTTGCTGCAGAGGATCAAGGACTGCAGCCTTCAGTATGGATTGAG
>NW_006399949.1:125828-134277 GCF_000299155.1 Elephantulus edwardii
TCAAGGAGAGGAGCAAATGGGGGGAGGGGGGAGGGGTTTGTGCGGGGAGAAGGGTGCAACAATGAATGAATGGAATCCCCCAAAAAAAAAAATTTAAAAAGAAAAAAAAATATTTTCATGGGGAAGAATTGAAATATATGTATAAGACACATAAAAATATACCAATCATCTCCAGTGTGGGAAGTGGTTAGGAAGATAGATAGTGAATAGCTTATATTAATATCATTGTTGGTTTTGTTTTATATTATTGAGCTGGTGCTAACTCATAGCTGACCCTCCTCAGAGTTTTCAGTGGCAGTAAATCACATGGAAGGAGATTGCCCCTCTTTATCCTACAGAGCAGCTTGTGAATTTGAACTTCCTGATTGTGAGTTGACAGCACAACTCCTACCCCCTAGGCCATCAGAACTCTCTATACTATACAGAAAGCCTGGATTTTATTGCAGTGGGAACTGACAATTGAGTAACACCTCTACTTTGTTAGTTGTTGTTGTTACGTGTCATCAAGTAAACTCATAGCAACCCTTTGAACAATGACTCTAAACCTTGACCTATCCTGAACCTTACCATCTCTGACACATTTGATTCTATTGCTACAGTTACCATGTTAATCTATCTCGGGAGTCTTCCTCTCTTTCAGTGAGCACTGTCTCCAAGAACAACATGCTTAAAGTGTGTGAGTTGGAGTTTCACCATCCTTACCTACAAGAAGCATTTTAGTTTCACTTACCCTAGGAGAAATCTGTTTATTCTCTTGGCAGTCCATGCAATATTCAATATTCTTCTCTAACACCACAATTTGAACCTATCGGTTTTTCTGTCATCCTTAGTTATTGTCCACTTTCCAAGGGCATAGTGAATAATTGAAAAGATCATGGCTTGGATTAGGTGTACTTTATTATTTAGACTGACATTGTTGCTATTTTGCACTCTGGAGAAGCCTTTGACAGCAGATGTTTTCAAGAAACCTTTTCATTTTCTGACATCTAATGTCAATGGTGTTGGTTATAGATGACAGCCATCATTAACAATTTTAATCACTTTTTTCATCTATCATGATGCTGTCTATTGGCCAGGTGGTGAGAATTTTTGTTGAGTATCTTGCTGAAGTTTATCCAAAAAACCGCTGGAACAGCACATCAACAACGAACTACCAGAAGTGCAGGCTGGATTTAGACAATGCCATGGTACTAGGGACATTGTAGCTAATGTTAGATGGATCTTGGACAAAAGTAAGGAGTACCAGAAGAATGTCTATCTTTGTTTCATTGATTATGCAAAGGCATTTGACTGTGTGGATCATAACAAACTGTGGCTGACTCTGAGAAAAGTGGAAATCCCAGAACACTTGATTGTGTTAATGCAAAACCAATACTTGGACCAGGAGGCAGTCTTCAGAACAAATCAAGAAAACACTGCATGGTTCAAAATTAGGAGGGGCGTACACCAGGGATGTGTCCTGTCTCCATACCTTTAAAATCTTTATGCATAACAAGTTATCTGGGAGGCTGGGGTCTATGAGGAGAAATGTGGCATCAGGATTGGAGGAAGAATCATCAATAATCTGTGTTATGCAGATGTCACAATCTTGCTTGCTGAAACTGAAGAGGACCTGAAGCACTTGATGTGGAAGGTCAGGTACTGCAGTCTTAGGTATGGATTCAAACTCAATATCAAGAAAACAAAGATTCTCACCACTGGGCCAATTGGCAGCATCAGGATGGATGGTGAAGAGATTGAGATTGTTCACAGTTTTGGTTTGCTTGAATCCGTAGTCAACTTTCTTGGCACCAGCAGCCAAGAAATTAAAAGACACATTGCAATGGGAGAGTCTATGGTTAGAGACTTGTCTAAAGTGCTGAATTGCAAGGATGTCAGTCTGGAGACTACGGTGTACCTGATACATGTCATGGTCTTTGCAATCACTTGCTATGCATCGGAGAGCTGGATTATGACTAGGGATAATAGAAGGAGAATTGATGCCTTTGAGCTTTGGTATTGGAGAAGAGTATTGAATATACCACAGGCTGCTAGGAAAATGAACAGGTTTGTCCTAGAGAGGGTGAAGCCAGGCTGCTCCATGGAGGCAAGGATTCTGAGACTTCATCTGACATACTTTGGACATGTTGTAAGGAGGGACCAGTTTTTGGAGAGGGACATCATGCTTGGGAGGGTGGAGGGACAGTGCAGGAGAGGAAGACCTTTGATGAGATGGATTGATTTGGTGACTAGGGTAATAATGGGGACAGGTGTATCAGAAATGGTGAGATTGGCACAGGAAATGATGGAGTTTAGGGCTGTTGTACGTAGGGTTGCTATGAGTCGCAGGTGACTTGATGGCACGTAAAAACAACAACAACAACATCTTGCACTCTTTCTCTGACCCTCCACCCTCCCCAGAATATTTTTTGCAAGTTTTAGTTCCTCTTGGGAATATACCCAAATTACATGAAAAAATGTTTCACAACCCTGGCCTGTAAGGAACACTCTGGTTGCACTTCCTTGAAAGGAGATCTCTTTGTTCTTTTGGCGGTCCATGGGTATTTTAGTATTCTTCTCTAACATGACAATCAAAAGACATCATTTGTTCCTCCATCACGTCTGTTATTGTCCAACTTTCAGATGCATAAAAAGCAACTTGAAAAGGCCATGGTCTGGATCTAGTCTTTAAACTGACATCCTTGTCCTTTGCAACTTTGGATAAATCCTTAGTAGCAATTTTTTTCCAGTACAACATGTTTTTTGACTTCTTGACTGCTGCTACCATGGTTGTAGATTGTTGTTATATGCCATCAAGTGGCCTGTGACTCATAGCAACACTGCATATAACAGCCCTAAGCCCTGCTCTATCCTGTACCAATCTTATTGTCTCTGACACACCTAGCCCTATTATCCCAGTCACTAAATCAATCCACCTCATAGAGAGTCTTCCTTTCCTGCGCTGTTCCTCCACCCTCCCAAGCAAGACGCCTTTTCCAAAGACTGGTCCCTTCTTGTAACATGTTCAAAGAATGTCAGACAAAGCTTCAGAATCCTTTCCTCTAACGAGCAGCCTGGTTTAACCCTCTTCAGGATGAACCTGTTCTTTTTCTTAGCATTCAATGGTATATTTAATACTATTCTCCAACACCACAGCTCAAAGGCACCAATTCTCCTCCTATCCTCCCTAGTCATTATAGATACAAATAAATTAAAATCACTGGCTACTTTAAAGTTTTCTCCATCAATCATGATGTTGCCTGTTGGTCCAGTGATGAGGATTTTTATTTTCTTAATATTGGGATATAACTCATCTTGAAGGCTATAATCTGTGATATTTGGCAGTAAGTGTTTCAAGTCCTCTTCACTTTGTACAAGCAAACTTGTATTGTGTACATCATTCAGTTTGTTCATGCATCTTCTTCGAATCCTGAAGTCATAGTCTTCTTCATATAGTCCAGGTTTTCTAATTATTTACTCAGTGTACTAGATTTGAATAGAGATGAAGTCCTGACACTTATCTTTCCTGATTTTAAGCCATGCAGTCTTCTCTTGTTCTGCTTAGAAAACTATTTCTTGGCCTATGTATATGAGCTATGAGCACAAGTTAGTGTCTTGGACTTCCCATTCTTCTCAACAGGAAGAGTCCATAGCACAAGGGGTATTATTGCTAATGTCAAATACATTGTGGCTGAAAGCAGAGACTATCAGAAAAAAATGTTTATATGTGGATCTTGGTTTTGTTTTATTTCTTTTTTATTAATTTAGGAAGACATCTACATCATATCTTTTTGGATGTAACTTTCAGAATAACCTCAGGAAATGACACGTTTCTGGGTCTTGTTGGAAGATCCTCTCCATACATTAAAACACTTAAGAAGCTTTTGTTGTGTGGTCATATCATCCATCTCTGAAATGAGCTTTAATATCCTGAAAACCAACAATACCTAATCATTAGGATACCACATGGGAAAAGTGAGATGCATAACCTATTTATCTCTATATGCAGGAGCTCTGCCCTGCCATGCATAAACGCAAAGACTTAGGATAGAGTGTAACAAGCTACAAATTTAATACCTTTTTCAGAGATTGATTCAGAAAGAAATGCTTCTGAAGGCAAAGGTCAGTGCTTGCCTCAGCATCACACATACTTAAAGGTGAAGGCCAGCAAAGCAAAGGGAATAACTAAACTCTTCCCATTATGAGAAATACCTCCTTTACCATTCCCTTTGTTCTGTTGGCTTTGTATTACTTTTAGCCTAGAACTTGGAAAAATAGAAGATGTTGCTTCCTTCTAATAGTTTGTCATAAAAAGCCTTTGGATCTTTAAGTTGTATTTGCATACTTGGTTACTTAAGAGATCCCTAGAGATCATTCAACAAACTTCAAAGTAGAATGCTAATGTTACTTGGAAAACATAGAAAATATTTTTTTTAAAGTCAAGTCCACAATTAGCCTAGGTCATCAGCAAGCTGTATTATCTTGATCTCTGATCAATTATAGAATTGTCTTTCATCCTGATTCTTTCTTTGTTCTGGAGATGAGGGACCTCTTGTGAGAAAAATATGTGACACATTTTAAATTTAAAAGACATTTGTAAAATTACATTCTTTTTTTTCTATTTAGTTATCAAAATTTAAAATATATCCATTTAACTGAACAGTTTTACTTCAAAGCTTCAAATCATGTGTTTTTTAGTAAGGCAATCTGTTCTTTGGTTTTTAGTTGATGAAAAGGAATTAATTTCTTTAAAGACATTTATAAATATCTTCTGTATGGAAAATACTCTTCTAAAGATAAACAAAATACTTATCCTTGAGTTTATAGAAGAGAGAGAGAGCCATTCTCCCAAGACAAAGGTGAATGACTCTACTCCATGGCCCTCAGGCCTGCCTTAAATTGTTTTTGGTGAAACATTCTTCTAGGTTGTGTAACTCTGGTATGTTCACTTGCTTTACAGAGGTAACTCATGGTTTCTGGGAAGCCGAACTCTGAGACACTGATGAGTCAAATGTGAGAATGGTTACCTATGGTGGACAGTGTTTGGTGGAGCTCCCTGATTAAAACAAGCTTGGAAGCAGGAATGGCATCCACTTCCATAATGGCTTGCCTCTGGAAACCTTATGAACCTGGAGAAAGGAATAAAGTAATACAGGAGGTGTCCAGGACTTTCATTCATAGGGTTATTATGAGTCGCCTGCGACTTGATGACACTTAAAAACAGCAGCAACAACAACACAAAGCCAATTACTTTAACCATTACTTTAAAATACATAAACAAATGGAAAAGAGAAATTGATTTTTACCTTGGGAGTCTGAGATATTTTCAAAGAACTTGTGATATATATTCCACAAGCATGAAGAATAGATATTTCTTCAAGAAAAACACAAGTATGCAATAAAAGGACATAAAAACAAGAAATGATATATAATTGTTGTTGTTGTATACCATTGAGTCATAAGTGACCCATAGCTGACTCTTCGGAGGGTTTTCAGAGGCAATTAATTGCACGGGAGGAAATTGCCCATTCTTCTCTCACAGAGCAGCTGGTGGCCTCAAACCACGTGCCTTCAGAATTGCTTCTTGCCACTAGACCAAATATAGAATTATAAAGTCAGCATAAATTGGTAGAATTCCAATAAATATAAAACAAATAATATTCAAAGAAATATTGTCGGTTAAGTTTTTCTCTTTATGTACAGTCTACATCTTAACTTGATTCATATAGGTATATAAACCCTATATGTATTTGGGACACATTCTTTCCCTTGCTTTACATTGTATGTAATAGCACTTCCCCTACATTATGAATGCTGAATATATTCTTCAGTCTCACAAAAATTACTAAAATATTGCACATAAGCCAAATTTTACATTTGTTATAAATTAGGAGTTGATAATTTACTTTTGGAACTTAATTTTGAAGACTATCAAGTGAAAATTTGTGTTAGTATTTACCCATCTACTGTTACAGATTCAGACTCATGGCAGCCCTCCATTGGATTTCCTGTGCTAGAAATCTTAACACGAGGAAACAGTCTCATCTTTTTCCTGTGGAGCATCTAGTGAAGTCAAACTATCAGCCTGTTTCTACTGGAAACCCAACATGTAGCACACTGTATATTGTGGCTACTTTATTTTATATTTACTTCCACAAAATTATTTTCTTTTCTGATGCAATGTAAAATTGTAGGTTACTACTTTTATAATAAAATTTACTGAGCTTTCCATGTTTAATTTTTTAACAGAATACTAGGATATTCAGAAGATAGTTCGTAAATAGTAATATTGATTTCCCCCAATACACATTGGTACTTATTTTCCATTTCACTTTTTAAAAATTTTTCCATTAGTTTGCATACAAGAATCCATTTAAATTATGTTTTAATCATGTGTATTGTGTTTTATACAACCATTAATATACGTTGTATTTTATATAATTAATTACTGTTGATCTGTTATTGCTTTGTCTTTCTGAGTCCTCATTGAATCTTTCTTATCCCTTCATCCCCTCCCAGACTCCTCCACACTAACTCTACTGTCCTAGTGATTTTCACCTTTCTCCTTTTTTTCTTTCTTTTTTCTATCCCTTTTACCTTTCTGCTTCTGAATTTTTATGCACATCTTATTAGTTATCTTTCTATTTTCACAGTAATGATCTTATGCAATATTTGTCTTTATGAGACTGAGTTCACTCAATATAATGCTCTCTAGACTCTGCCATGTTACATAGTTTCTATGAAATTATTCCTTATATAGAATTCCATTATGAATATACCCCATTTTCCAGTCTATTCATTTGTTGCTGGGCATTTGGGCCATTTCCATTTTCTTCTTATTGTGAATAATGTTACTGTGAACATAGGTCTACACATCTTTATTTGTATCTTGGTTCTAATTTCCTTGGAATATATTCCTAGCATTGAAATAGCTAGATCATATGGAATTTCTAGGTTCAGCTTTGTGAGGAAACACCCACCAGCAGTGCCTGAGTATTCCAATCTCCACATCTCCAAAATAGAAATTTGCTTAACACAGTGAAAGACATACATGAAAAACCAAGGACCAACACCATTCTTAATGGAGAAAGACTAAAGGTATTCCTTTTTGTGCAGGGGCCAGATAAGAATGTCCACTATCACTACTCTTATTTAATATTATATTGAAAGTACTTGCTAGTGCAATAGGTAGGGGGGAGCAAGAAAGAGGCATCAAAATTGGCAAAGACATGGTGAATCTGTCACTATTTGCAGACAATATGATAGTGTACACAAAAATCTCAACCAAATCTCAACAAAAACTTTTTAAATTGAGTAAATCAATTTGTAGAGTAGAAGGATATAAGATCAATAAACAAAAGCTGTGCTGCAACCCCGAAGTCATATGGTTTGAGGGCCCCAAATGCTCTGCAGAAGAAGGATGGGCAATCTCCTCCTCTGCAATTAGTTGCCCTTGAAAACCTGCCAGAGGGTCAGCTATGGATCGGTTCCTACTCTACGGTACACAACAACAGGCCTTTATAAGGAAAACTACAAAGCACTACTACAAGAAACAATAAGAGATATTATTACATAGACTTAGTAACCAAAGCAGTATGATACTAGATTTTACAATGAAGGACACATAAACCAAAGGAACAGAATTAAGAACCCATATATTAACCCATCCACCTATAGTCAATTTGTATTTGACAAAGAACCAAAACTTATTAAACAGGGAAACAATCAATTCTTCCACCAATATTTCCAGATGCTGGAAAACTGGACATCTACCTGAAGAAAATTGAAACAGGATGCAAATATCACACAATACACAAAAATAAACTCAGGGTGAATCAGAGACCTAGAGGAAAATCCCCAAACAATAAGCATCATTAGAGACAAACAAAATGAGACCAAAATTAGAAGGCCTAGCCATATGTACAGGCTTGCAAATATAGCCAGAATGCACAACTAGGAAAAGATAAAATTGATAAATAGGACCTTCTAAAAATAAAGTCCCTGTGTTCATATCAAACTTTTTTGATAGGGGCCAAAGAAAAACCTACAAACTAGGAAAAAACGTTTGGCAATGACATTTCAGACAAGAGTTTCATAATGAAAGTTTACAAAATATTGCAGGGCCTCCACAAGAAAAAAGAGTGACAACCCAATAACAAAATGGGCAAAAGACATGACATGACTGTAGAGGAAGACATTCTCATGGTCAATAGACACATGAAGCAAAGCTCAAAGTCACTGGCAATTAGAGAAATGTAAATTAAAAGAACTCTGAGATACAATCTATTTGTCTTTTAATATTTAATAATTTGTTCTTTGAAAATATTTCTTCAAATTTTGAATGTATGTCTATGGTCTGAAAATCACTCTCTTAGCATATAATGATGTTGTTGTTATGTGCCGTCGAGTCGTTTCCGACTCATAGCGACCCTATGCACAACAGCCCTAAACCCTGCTCTATCATGCGCCA
>NW_006399949.1:146122-146760 GCF_000299155.1 Elephantulus edwardii
GTTGGCACAGGATAGAGCAGGGTTTAGGGCTGTTGTGCATAGGGTCGCTATGAGTCGGAAATGACTCGATGGCACATAACAACAACAACAACATATATCTATATATATCTGTATCTATATATCTCTATATATAGATATATATCTATGTATATCAGGAAGGTATTATGCCATCTTTGGGAAAATTTCTATAATCCTTCTAATTTATCATTTCACTCAAGTATATACTTACTGTGCAAATTGAAAGTATCATTTTATGCAGCAATACCATTACTAGAAATATACCCTAAAAAAGTAATATGCAACACTAATATACAACACTAATATACAACACTAAACAATGATAAAAATTTGTGAAACACTACTTCATATATATGAATCTGTAGGACATCATGATGAGAGAAGTAAGTCAATATTGAGAGGATTAATCGTTATATGAGCCCCTACTAAAAGAGCTAAAGAAAATTTCACACACAAGTGTAAGCATTCTTGGATGGTTACTAGTGACGGAAGAGAGGGATAGGGCAGTAGCAATCAATAAATGATTGACAGATTCTTTTAAGTGTTGTAAAGAGAGACAGAAAGAGGATGATTAAACAGTAAGGTTATTGTAATTAATATTATATATTAAAATGTATATG
>NW_006399949.1:147689-151780 GCF_000299155.1 Elephantulus edwardii
TGACCCCACATTTCTCCTCATATAGCCCAGCCTCCCGGATAATCTGTTCTGCATATAGGTTGAAGAGGTATGGAGATAGGATGCATCCCTGGCGTACACCCGTCCCAATTTTGAACCATGCAGTGTTCCCTTGCTCTGTTCTGACGACTGCCTCCTGGTCCAAGTATAAGATCTTCTTTTTTCCCCTTCAGAACTGTTTTCTTGGCCTTTAGTGCCTTTGCTTTGGCTTCAGTTTTGGGAGGGGGTGGGTCTTCCTTCTTTGGTTCTGACCATCTTCGTAGAAAAGGAAGTTTGTATGCCTAAGGATGGATCATTCTTAAAAAGTGTCTCATTTGATTCTGTAAAAACAAGGCTGTGCTTTCATTTAAACACCAACAAGTATGAATGAGTTGACCTCTCAAGTGATGGGAACCTAAGTATGTCACTTAAATTTCAGCTGAATTAAATATAGATTCTTCATTTTATGACCACTTTTTTCACACAGGAAAAATGTCAAAATAGGTTGTTTCCTGACAGAGTGCTAAAATGCAAAAGTACAAGGGGGAAAAAAGTGAGAATTAAGCATTGTGAGAGAAGAGTCAAGATTTCAAAATGTAAACTTATGTATTTGCCCTCCACAACTGAGCAGATAGAATTTTGAAAAGGAATATTAGATGTTATTGTTATTGTTGCTATGTATCATTGGGTAACCTACATAGCAACCCTATTGTACAGCAGCCTGAACCCTGACCTATCCTGGGCCAGTCTCACTGACTCTGACACACCCAATCCCATTGGCCAGTTACCATGTCAATCTATCTCATCTGGGTCTTTCTTTCCTGCATTATCCCTTCACCCTTCTAAGAATGATGACCTTCTCCAAGGATTGGTTTCTTGTAGTCACATGCCCAAATATGTGCGATGAAGCTTCAAAATCCTTGCTTTCAAGGAGAAATTTGGTTTTACTCTCTCCAAGACAGATCTATTTATTCTCTTGGCAGTTTAAAATTCTTCTCTAGCACCACAACTTAAAGACATCTACTTTTCTTCTATTATTCTTAGTCATCGTCCAACTCTCTGATGCATAGTAAGTAATTGTGAAAACCATAGCCTGGATCAGGAGTGCTTTAGTCTCTAGACTGACACCATTGCTCTTTAGCACTTTGAAGAAGTCCTAACAGCAGACTTTTTAATAGTAGTATATTAGATAATACTCTTCATAAAATCCCTTAACAAACATATAATTTAGTCATCTCAAAAGGTTAAGAAAGAATTTTCCATATTACAAATGACTTTCCCAGATGTCATGCCATTTCATATTGGCTTAACACATTCCTAAACAGGAGACTGGGTAATCTCCTCCCATGCCTTTAACTGCCTCTGAAAACCCACCGGAGTATCAGCTTTGGGTCAGTTTCAACTTAATGTTACACAACAATACAACATTAGATTACCACTAAAATGATGACCAATTAATAGTAATAGTAGCAAAGCAACTGGTGAATTTGAAGTAATAATATATGTCTGGGATATCTTACAAAAAGAAGAAAGTAGTTTTATTTTACTTTTTAATGTCTTATATTCTGATGATCCATATTTTAAATTTATTATATTTTGATTTTATATTACATCAAACATTGATTTTAATAATTTGTATTATAATTTTTTTTCAAAAAGAATTAGTAATGATATAAAATGTGCTAAGTTTTAGCATCTGATAGATACAATCTGCTGGAAAGCAATCACATTTTCACAAAGATAGCAAACTGTTCTAGTCTATCTTCTGGATCATTTGTTAAGTTTGCCCTTATGGTATATTGCCCATTCTAAAACCTGCTCAAGTGTAGCAAATGCTCAAAAATAATATTTTTATTTTAATGGGAAATTTCATTGACATAAAAAATAACAAATCCATAAAGTAAGCTAAATAATATGTGCTTTGTTGTTGTGTGCCATCGTGTTGCCTGTGACTCATAGCGACACTATGTATAGCAGTCCTAAACCCTGCTCTATCCTGTTCCAATCTTACTGTCTCTGATACACCCACCCCCATTTATCACTGTCACTGAATCAATCCATCTCATCAAGGATCTTCCTCTTCTGAGCTGTCCCTTCACCATTCCAAGCATGACGTCCCATTCTAAGGACTGATCCTGCCTTGCAACATGTCCAAAGTATGTCAGACAAAACTTCAAAATTCTTTAAATATTGCTTTAGGTGTTTCTAAACCCATTTTTTTCCCACAGGGAAAAATAAAATTGCTCTGCAGTGCTTCAAGCCAACATTGTTTAGATTTTCTCAAAGTAAACTATTTATATAGTCACCATGTTAATCAAAACCTAACCTCAAATAAAAGAAACAAATCTTTTGATCAATAAGCGACAAAGAGATTAGACATTTCACTGTTATCTATATGTTGTATTGTTGTTATTCACCATTGAATCAGAACTGAACCGTTACTGACCCAACCTCCAGTGGAGCAATGACTCACGTGGGAGGAGATTGCACACCACTACAGAGCAACTGGTAGGTTTGAACAGTGTGCCTTTGGGATGGTAGTACAGTTCCATACCCCTAAAGCATCATAGCTCCCTGTTATCTTCATAAATTGCAAAAATAAATGTCATTATTCTACATTTAAAGATTGGAAGCAGGAGTGAAATCCACTTCTGAAATAACTCACCTCCGGAAACCCTCTGACCTTGGAGAAACGATGAAAGTTATACAAGTGTTCAGGTCTTTCGTTGAGGGTTGCTTTGAGTTGTCTATGACTCGACAATACTTAACAACAACAACACAACATTTAAAGAAATATTGATCCACTTGATCTATAGAGAAGATCATTGAATATACCATAAACTGCCCGCCCCTAAAATCCGACAAACAAATCTATCTTGAAAGAAGTGCATACTGTCAGGAAGTCACAGTCCCTGAAAAAGGACGTTGTGTTTGGACAGGTGAAATATCAACAAGAGGGAGGGGAGCCTTCAATAAAATTGACTGATACAATGACTGCAGTGATGGACTAGATCCCAAAGGATATCGTAAAAATGACAAAAGATCAGGCATGGTTTTCATCTGTTGTAGATAGAGTCGTTATGAGTCAGAAATGGCTGAATATCAACTAAAAAAACAAGAAAAATATGCATCCTGTATATATCTTTCTTGAAATTTTAATATATTATTGTTCATGTAAGTAGATGAAATGTACTTCTATACTTTTTAAAAAATGTATATTTATGACCTTCTTAAGCCATCTTAAGCCGAGGGCAAGTGTCTTGTGAATCTCATTGTCAGTTGGATGCAGTCTCTTGTATCTTAGAGAGAGAAAAGTATGGAATGCTCAAGGTGCTTATGGCTTTCTTTTTGCCCCATGTGGATGTCAGTAGAGCTGACGTGACAGATGAATTGGGGTCTCTGGCCCAGAGTTTGCCAGCAACCAAGCCAAAGGTGGGTGAATTTAATCCATGGCCCTCAGGCCTGTTTTTAATTATTTTTGATCAAACATTCTTCTAGGTCATATAACACTGGTCTGTCCATTTACTGAACAGAGGTTAACTTGTGGCTGCTGTGAAGCTGAACATTGTGACACTGATGTGCAAAGGCATTAATGGTTGGTTATTCACGGTGGACAGTGTTTGGTGGAACTCTCTGATTAACACAAGCTTTGAAGCAAGAGTGACATCTACTTCCGCAATAGCTTGCCTCCAGAAACCCTATGAACCAGGAGAAAAGATGAAACAGAAATATGAGAACCTTAGCCAAATATTCACAGATAGTAATTTGGTACACCAGGGTTTAAACTTAACACAAAAGCTTTCAGTATTTAGCTTCAAATTATGTTCTCTTCCAAAGAAAATTGATCTATTGTTTTAAATCACAAAGTGGTCAATCATAAACTACATTAATAAAAAAGATGATATAAAAATATTGTCATAGCAAAACCATGCTCCGTATGTTTTTTGTTTGTTTTTGTGGCAAGATGCTGCGGAGGATATAGAGAACGTGGGACACTCATGTTTCTACTATAAAAAGCAGTTTGTTGGTGCCTTTTAACATTTTGTTTATATTTTTTATATCACCTTTACCTACACATAACTTCTTTTATAAAA
>NW_006399949.1:151940-155942 GCF_000299155.1 Elephantulus edwardii
GTCCACTCCACCATGTAGCCATTGCTCTAGACTCCTGTCATGACAGAAATACCTAATCACATATCTCTTTTAAACAGTTTTCTCCCTCATCTGTTTCAGTGCAGTATACATTACTGAACCCATATTTCTCAGTCTCACCCCAACCCTGAGGTCAATCCTGTTTTACAACAATGGCACCATGCAATATTTGTCCTTTTGTGACTGAGATATTTCACTCAGTATAACATCCTCCAGCGTCACCCAATTTGAATAATATTGCATGAGTTCCTTGTTTTTCAATGCAGTGTAATATTCCATTGTGTGGATATACCAGAACTTCTCTATCCATTCATTTGTTGATGGGCTTTTAGGTTGTTCCCAACTCCTTGCTATTGTGAACAAAGCTGCAATAAACATGGGTGTGCATATATGCTTGGATATCAGTTATGGTCCCTTTGGTGTATATTCCCAGTGGTGGAATTGCAGGGTCGATGGTATCTCTATTTGCAACTTTTTGAGAAAGAGCCATACTGCTTTCCACAGTGGTTGCACCATTTTACACTTCCACCCACAGTGAATAAGGGTTCCAGTTTCTCCACAACCTTGCCAGCATTTGTTGCTTGCTGTTCTGTTGAATTTTGCTATTCTTTCTAGGGTGAGATGATATCTCATAGTTGTTTTGATTTGCATCTCTCTTAGAGCTAGGGATTTTGAACATTTCTTTATGTGCTTGTTAGCCATCTGAATGTCTTCTTTGGTGAAGTGTGTGTTCATATCCTATTGGATTATTTCTATTCATATTCTATTGAATTATTTGCCTTTATCTTGTTGTGGTGTCAAGTATTTTATAAATTCTGGATATAGGTCCCTTTTCTGATATGTCATTACCAAATACTTTTTCCCGGGCTGTGGCTTCCCTTTTTACCCTGTTGGAGAAATTTTGGGATGTGCAAAGGCATGTGCTTCTTAGAAGATCCCATTCATCTATTTTATCTTCTCCTGGTTGTAGGTACATATAACTTCTTATGTGTTTACTGTCTAATTTCTAATTTTCCTTCTTCTTTCCATAACTGATTACCCGTGTTGTTGTTGTGTACTATAGACTTGGGGCTGATCCATAGCTGACCTTCCTGCAGGTTTTTGAGATTGTTCATATCTCTCTTGTGGAGTAGCTGATAGAATTGAATCATGTGCCTTTGGAATGGCAGCACAGATCTTTACCAGTAGACCTCCAGAGCTCCCTACTTATCCTTGGTAATTATTTAAAAAAAGTCACTCTGTTTGTATAATTTTCTTTAGCTTTTTTTATAATAGTGAATTCATGTCATACCAGTTCTTTTGCAAGTGACTTACTTCACTCCATAAAATGTCCTCCTGGATCATGCATGTCATATATCAAGTGTTTCAGTGAAGTTTTTCTTATTCTTAAGTTCCATGTTGTTGTTGTTATGTGTGATTAAGTCACCTGCAACTCATAGCAACCCTATACAACAGCCTGAAACCCTGTTCTATCATGTGCCATTCTTACTTTATCTTACATACCTACCCTGATTATCCCAGTAACTGAATCAATCCATCTCATTGAGGGTCCTCCTCTCCTGTGCTGTCCCTCCATCCTCCCAAACATGACATCCCTCTTTAAGAACTGGTAACTCCTTGTAACATGTCCATAGTATGTCAGACAGAGCCTTAGAATCCTTGCCTCCAAAGAGCAACCTGATTTCATCCTCTCCAGGATGAACTTGTTTATTCTCCTAGCAGTTCATAGTATTTTTAACACTTTTCTCCTGCACCACAAGTCAAAGGCATAGATCCTCCTTGTATCATCCATGGTCCATGGTGTTATTTTTATTTACTTTTAGTATTTCATTGTGAATGTTTAAACAGTTAAATAAGTTCCTAGAAGACATACATTTCTATGTAAATTGTTTCCTTATATTGCTTAAATTTTTCATAATGTGATAAAATTCTCCTTATTTCCATTTTTTTGTCTTTTTTCCCTATTAATCAAGTTTTTTTGTTCCTTCTTCAGTCCTCATCTTTGCTTTAAGGTAAACTTCCACTGTTCTGTCTCATATAATTTTCTATGTAATGAAATATAGAATTCACAGATGGATGATATCCTTTATTTTAGAATTCATTCCATTATTTTAATACAGATGACCACATGGAAAGTCCTTAGTTCAAAGTTCAAGAATTATCTTGAGATAATCATCTCAAGGGTTTTTCTAATCTCCATGTGCCCACTAAGTCTAGCCTCTTAGTAATTTTTTCCCCCTTGCTTTCTGGGACCTCCTAATTTTCTTTTTGTTCAGCATAATCAGTAGTTGTAGTTTGTCATTATCTAGTTTTCCTGATCTCAGGTTAGATGAGAACTATTAATTGAGTGAGCTTTTAGTCCTATTAACTAAAAATTTCATCGGACTTAGTCTTTTCCAATATTTTATTTCTTTCATTCTCTTTTGCCAAAGGTGGATGACTCTAATCCATGGCCCTCAGGCCTGCTTTTAATTGCTTTTGGTCAAACATTCTTCTAGGTCATATAGCCCTGGTCTGTCTACTTGCTATACAGAGGTAACTCATGGTTGCTGCTAGGCTAAACACTGTGACACTGAGGTGTCAAATGTGATAATGGTTACCCATGGTGGACAATGTTTGGTGGAGCTCCCTGATTAAAACAAGCTTGAAAGCAGGAGTGGCATCCACTTCTGAAATAGTGTGCCTCTGGAAACCCTATGAACTTGGAGAAAGGATGAAAGTTAAACAAATGTTCAGGTCTTTCGTTCATAGGGTCACTATAAGTCGCCTATGAATTGATGGAACTTAACACAACAACAAGTAGAGACCATAGATTGTCTTTCAGATGACTGCTCACAAGCTTCTAAAACTCCATGTTACTTACCAAAGTAGGATGTGTAACACATATTAAGAACCATAGTAAGTAATTTGACTAATTTATTCTACAATACTATGGTCCAGAGGGAGGGAGTTCTCAAGGACTACTGGCAAGAAGCTTCATTGCAATCCCAAAGGCATATGGTTGGAGCCCACCAGCTACTACACGGGAGAAGGATGGACAATCTCCTCCCAAGCGATTAACTGCCTCTGAAAAACTGCCAGAGGGTTAGCTTTGGATTGGTTCCAAGTAGATGGTACACCACCACCACCATCACAACAACAACATGGTTCAAAGGGAGTTTTGGCGGTAAGGAAGTGCACTGGCAATCCAAAGGTATGTGGGTTTGATCCTCCAGCTTTGTCACAGGGAAAAAAAATGGACCATCTCTTCTTGTGCAATTAATTGCCTCTGAAAACTTGCTGGAGGGTCAACTATGGGTCAGTTCAAATTTGATGGTACACAACAACAACAGTGGTCCAGAGTTTTCAAATCTAGTATACTTACCTTGCAAGATATTTTGTTACTTCTAGGTAATGTCCACAACAGGTATGTATAGAAATTTAGTTATATATGTATGCCTACAAATATCCTATATATGCTCATTAAAGTATTCACATGTACTTATGCAACCACATGCATCTTTCGGTTCTTATTATTGTTGTTTTCAAAATATATGTAACACCGTTTTCTGAAATTGCCCTTTCTTTTTTGTTTCTTCTTGTCTTTATTGACACTGGACAAGTTGTACAGACTTTACCAACACTGGTTATTGTCTTTCCTCACACCAAAAATAATTAGTATTTACTACTCTGTAGAAAGGAATGCTCTCTTTCTCATTCTTTGTAAGTAGACAGACAGAGAGAGCTCAAGAGTGTGCAAGAGAGTGTGAAATTCCAGGTGGTCCAAGGCCAAGAAACTGGGCCAGTTTCTTTCAAAAAACTGGAATCATCAGTTTGAGGCCAGCAGCTGCTCCAAGGGAGATGAATGATCAATCTCCTGTGCAATTAACTGCCTCTGAAAACCCACTGGAGGGCCAGCTATAGGTTAGTTCCAACTCTACGGTACACAATAGCAACAAATATATGTGTATGTGTATGTATGTATGTATATTTATATATGTATGT
>NW_006399949.1:156062-163330 GCF_000299155.1 Elephantulus edwardii
ACATACTCATATACATACATTACATACAGGCTCTGTCGTTTTTACACTGATTTATACTAAAGTGTCATAATTTTTGTATCTTTGTAATAAATTCTGAAAGAATGATGGGCAATCTATTCCTGTGTGGCTTATAACTTCAGGAACTCAATGAAGATGAGTTTTGAGTTGATTGTGATTAATAGCAATGAATTAGTGAGTGAGGTACTTATAAGAAGTTATAATGAGACCTGATGACACTGTGGGTAAATGCACAGTTTCTAACTCACAAATCAACAGTTCAGACATACTAACACTTCTACAGGAGAAAGATATGGTATTCTATTTCTACAAATATTAACAATCATGGAAATACTTTAGGGGAAAGTACTACTTAGGTATAAAGGATAATTAAAGTCAGAATCACTCAGCGACAGTAGATTTGGTTTTTAATAAATTATAAAGGCAGTTAAATGCCTAGCATTCCTAAAATTTTGCTCTTTTTTAACATTGTGTTAGCTACTCTGGATCCTTGTCTTTGAATGTTTACTTTGGAATAAATTAATGACAAGATTTAATCTTTCTATCTACAAAACATCTTAGATTAATTGTAGCGAAAAGCATAGAGTATCAGAGAAATATCTGTCTGTGTTTTATTGAATATGGAAAGACATTTGACTGTGTGGATCACAACAAACTGTGGCTAACTCTGAGAAGAATGAAAATCGGAGAACACTTGATTGTGAAAAACCTATACTTGCTCTAGAAGGCAGTCATCATAACAGCAAGGTAACAGTGCATGATTCAAAATCAGGAAAGGTATATGCCATGGATGCATCCTATCACCAAACGTTTTCAATTTATACAAGGAAAAGATCATCTGGGAGACTGGGCTCTATGAGGAGGAGTGTGGTATCAGGATAGAAGGAAGACTCATCAACAACCTGAGTTATGCAGATGACACAACCTTTCTCCCTCCTTGCCAAAACTGAAGAGGACCTGAGACACTTGCTGCAGAAGGGCAAGGACTGCAGCATGAAGAGATTGAGATTGTTAACAGCCTCAGTTTGCTTGACTCCACAATCAACACTCTTAATACTAGCAGGCAAGAAACCGAAATAAATTTCATTGGGAAAGTCTGCTGTCAGGGACATCCCCACAGTACCGAAGTGCAACAATGTCAGTTCAGAGACAAAGATGTGCTTAATCCAGACCATGGTCTTTACAGTTATGTGCTATGCCCCAGAAAGCTGGACAATGAGTAGGGGTGATAAAAGGAGAATAGATACTTTGAACTGTGGTGCTGGAGAAAAGTATTGAATATACCATGGACTGCTAGGTGAACAAACAGGTTCATCCTAGATACAGTGAAACCAAGCTGCTTCTTGGATGCAAGGATTTTGAAGCTCCATCTGACATACTTTGGGCAAGTTGCAAGAGAACAGTGCTTAGAGAAGAACATATATACTTGGGAGGGTAGGAGGAGAGTGCAAGAGAGGAAGACCCTGGAGGAGAGGGACTGACCCAGTGCCTGGGGTAACGGAAATAGGTGTGTCAGAGACAATAAGATTGGGATGGAGTACATATCCAAAAACTTCTCCAACCGGGTAAAAAGGGAAGTCACAAACTGGGGGGAAAATTTGGTAATGACGTGTCAGATAAGGGACTTATACCTAGAATTTATAAAATACTTGAGCACCACAACAAGATAAAGGTAAACAACCCAATTGAAAAATGGGCACAGGATATGAACAGACACTTCACCAAAGAAGACATTCAGATGGCTAACAAGCACATGAAGAAATGTTCAAAATCTCTAGCTCTAAGAGAGATGCAAATCAAAACAACTATGAGATATCATCTCACCCCAGTAAGAATAGAAAAATTTAACAGAATGGCAAACAGCAAATGCTGGTGAGGTTGTGGAGAAACTGGAACCCTTATTTGCTGTTGGTGGGAGTGTAAAATGGTGCAACCATTCTGGAAGGCAGAATGGCGCTTTCTCAAAAAATTGCAAATTGAGATACCATTTGACTCAACAATTCCACTACTGGTAATATACCCTAAAGAAACCGTAACTGCCACACAAGCAGGTATATGCACACCCATGCTTATCGTGGCTTTGTTCATAATAGCAAACAGTTGGAAACGACATAAGTGCCTGTCAACAAACAAATGGATAGAGAAGCTCTGGTATATTCACACAATGTAATACTGTGGCCCTGGAGGACATTATGCTGAGTGAAATATCTTGGTCACAAAAGGACAAATATTGCATAGTACCACTGTTGTAAAATGGGACTGACATTGGGAATGGGGGGAACCTAAGAAAAGAGGGGATAAATAATTTATACTGCATTGAAGCAGACAAGGGAGAGAACTGTTTAAAAAGAATATATGATTAGGTATTATTTTCATTACAAGATTCCAGAAAAAGAAATGCACAGTAAGGTAGACTATGGACTTGGGGAGGCAGGGGATTGTATAACAATGAAATAATTTTTTTTTCTTTTCAAAGAGAAAAGTGAACTTGGGATGGGTGGGCAGGGAGGAAAATGTGCAACAATGACTGAATGGGAAGAAAAATTAAATGGGAAGAATATGATGTAAAAAAAAGAAGATGTATATTGAATATTACATATAATATGAATGATAGTGTTTAAAAAAGACAAATATTTGTTATCTCCAACATTTATTATTTTCTGCCCTGTTAAACTTTTGTTACTGCTACTGGGTTGAAATGGTATCTCATTGTGGTTTTGATTTACATCTCTCATTGTCAGTGATTTTGAACATTTTTTTCATGTGTCTATTGGCCACCAGAATGTCTTTCTTATGAAAAGTCTTTCCATGTCTTTTGCTCATTTTGCAATTGGGTTATCAGTCTTTTTCTTCTGGAGGCCCAGTCATATTCTGTAAACTTTTATTATGAAACCTTGGTATTGCCGAATGTTTGTTCCCAGTAGGGAGGATTTCTTCACTTGGTTAACCAAGTTAGAAAAAAATTTAGATGAGCATAGAAGTTTAATCTTTAGAAGGTCCCATTCATCAGTTTTATCCTCTCCAGATTGTGTATTTCTGGCTGTACTTGGCAGTCTCTATACCATAGAGTAGTCCTTCTAAGCTTGATTCCAGTTGCAGCTCTTCTCCTTTAACACTTGGTTACAGAGGGAGAAATTATTGACTTTGCTCATTAAAAAACTGTTACAAGTTTATTATAAATTGATAATATATTCTGGGTTTTTTTAAATCTCCTGGTACTCCCTGAGAATGATTAAAAGTAGATTTTAGACAATGACAAACTAATCGAAGTACTGTTGTTTTTGTTCTGTACCATCAAGTCAGGACCAACTCATAGCTGACCCTCCAGCAGGTTTTCAGGGGCAGTTAATCACGTGGGAGGAGATTGCCCATCCTTCTCCCATGGAGCAGCTGATAGATTTGTGCTGCTTGCCTTCAGGCTTGCAGTGTAGATTCTTATCAGTAGGCCCACAGTACTACTTTCTGTAAATGTTCAGAACCAAGAAATCAATTTTTGTATTAGATTTGCACAGAAAGTAATTTGTCTTTATGAGCTTTCACTCAAAAATGACTTTTATATCCATCTATTCTTTAAAATTATCTTTTTTTGTTCCATTGATGCCTCTCCATATGACAAAGATTAATTTCACATTGATGATTATGATTATGCCACTTCTGTTAATTATCACTATTTTTTTGCTATTATTCGTCTTTAGAGAGATAAGATCACTGTAAAATGATGTTGTAATTTTAATTAAAATGTTGGTAAATATTTCATACAAAATTAAATTAAACATTACCAATATTTAATCAAAAATTACTCTCTCATATCAGCATGAAAAATATGAGAACATGAAACATTATTTTCATTAATTTCTTTTATTTCTATATGAAGCCACAAAAGGTAAAATCTTTAATTTCTTCATCTAGGTGTTGCAAAATTTATTTGAAAGGTATTCTAAAATAATGTTTGTTGTTTTGCAATAAATTATTCTGGTTATTGTTATTGACATACAAGTAAAATATCCAGTTTGTGTAGTTATCTGTAGTCTAGAAAATTTCATTTTTAAAAGGATGTATTGGTGAATTATTTATGACATTCATATGCAAATAAATACAGTTTCATGTACTCTTTTTAATAGCATCTCCTTGGATTTAGGTGTTATTACAGTCCCAGAACTCCTAAGTAATCTGCATAATAAAATAGTAAAATGGTTATATGACACATTTAAAATTTTTATTATTTAAATGTGATTATCTCTAATATTTTACAATTACTTATAATGCTTTCTCTTAATTAAGCTTATGAAATTTAGCAATAAATTCTTGAGAAATGACAATAAATAATTTCTCCCATAGAATTTTTTATTAACTCATATTTAACCTAAGAACTTACAACCCTTGTAAAATTTGTTATATTACTAGGGAGGTAATTGTTTTTTTCCTTTTAAGAGACAAGAAATAGCAGCAATTTTTAAATATTATATTTTGAAAAATCTACAATATATAAAAAATAAAGCGAAACTGCATATATGTAATATATATATTTCATAATCATCATTAGCTATATTTAGTTTGTCATATGTATGCCTATATTTTTAAAAAATCCAAGTAGAATGATAATTTGCCCGTAACAACTTTAAATACATCTTTAAAAATATTATCTTCTTATATATAAGCATATGATTATTCTTAATTATTCTTTAATATAACCTAGTTAATAAGATATATTTCATATCACACTTCCCTATTTGTTATAAAAATACCTTCTTAACATTATCTTTAAAGCAGAAATAAATTATTATTCACATATTGATTAATTTGCAACTTCTATATCACTTTATCATTATAAAAATTTTTAAGACATTGAAAAAAAATAAAAAAATTTAAAGACTTTGAGACAAACTATAGGTATTATTAACACTGCTTTGTTAATAGTACTAGTTAGAATATTTGCAGATTAATGCTGTAAAGAATATTACCTCTGCTATAGAATGCGAACCAACTAATAAATGAACCAATAATATAAACCTCCTAAGAAAAGAAAATTATAGGTGCTATTTCAGTGATTTGAAATGAATAGCATATAATGGAAATGCTACATAATTTTGTAGATTATAAAAGAATTAATAAAGATGTGCAATGACAAAAAATAAATAAAAATAAGAATTACTGGTTTAAAGTAATAATCCTGTTTCATTCACAGAAAATATATAGTGAGTAAAAAGACAACAAATATTTGGTTTCTGTACTGTCTTTTTTGGTTTCTGGCTGTCTTTGAGAGTGAGTTAGACTGAAGCAAAAAGTCAACTACCAAACTTTCCATGGTTGAGGTCAATCAGATATGTGTCAGATTTTTCAAGAAAATAAAATTATGTGTCAATATTATTAAAAAACTTAAACATTGAAAGTTTCAATAAAACATTGGGATGTTGAACCTAGCAAATGGTATAAAGTGCTGAAATATTATGAACATATGTGACATCTCATGTAAACAAAACTGAGATAGTATTGGGTTATCAAATCACTCAACAATGTAATTGACTAAAGAAGAAAAATCATGTGATAAAATATATGTATGAAGAATGCATGGTATAGAAATATTTTAAAATAGGAGACGTGTTTCTTAAGTCATTTCATGAAATACTAAGAACTTTAGAGTTGCAGAGTTAAAAAATTTTTTTTCACACATCCTTTCCTCATGAAAGTTCAAGGAACATTTCATTTAAATATAAGTAACCTAAAAAATTTAAGATGTTCAGGGAAGACAGACAAGAGCTAAGCTGGAGAAGTTGCTAGTGTAACATATTTTTCTTTTAATACTGCAATCTGATAATTGCCTTGGGCACCTAACTTGAAATTCTAGATATAAGGTTATAATGAATAATTGTGAGGATCTGTGTGTGTGCTTGCTGTTTACTTAGTCTTTTTAATATCAAAGAATTCTGGTATACTCTTTCAGATCTGCTGATACCCCTGGTTTTAATTTGAATGTACACACATAGTATAGGAGTTTTGTGCCTTTGTTTTGTTTTATATTGGTTTGCTTACAAAGTTCGTGTACATTGTGTTTCACGCTATTCTTCACTCACATTGTGTTTCATATGATCATTCCCATGCGCTGTGTTTTATAAAATTAATCATTATTGGAGCTTGCCTATTATTACTCTTTACAGATCCATGTTTGATCCTTCCCATTTCCTTCACCACCCTTCCTTCACTCACAAAACTCTGCAACCCTGTGGTGTAGCCCCTACTCATTCTTTCCCCTTTACTCTCACCCTTTCCCTCCTTGGGTTCTTATACATATTTTACTAGTTATCTTTCTATTTTTCAATAATTCAGTATATGTTATTATGAGACTGAATTAATTCACCTAGCATTATGTTTTCCAGTCTTTCCCAAGTTATGTAGTTTGTGTTCAACTTCCAGTTTCCTTCCGGTATATTCCTAGTAGTGGAATAGTTGGGTCATATGGAATTTCTATGTTCAAATTTTGAATAAATGTCAAAATGCCTTTCAGAGTGGTTGGACCATTCTACAATCCCACCAGCAGTATATGAGAGTTCCCAGCTCTTCATATCCTCCCCAACATCTATTGTTTGCTGCCCTGCTAAACTTTGCCACTGCTACTGTGGTGAGATGGTTTCTCATTGTGATTTTGATTTGCATTTTTCTTATTGCAAGTGGTTTTGAGCATTTTGTCATGTGACTGTTAGCCATGCAAATGTCTTCCTCTGTGAAAAGTCTTTCCATGTCTTTTGCCCATTTTGCAATGGGGATATAAGTCTTTTCCTTCTGACAGCCCAGAAGTAGTCGGTAAACTTTTATTTTGAGAACTTTGTCTGAGATATTTCCCAGTGTTTTCTTAGTTGGTTGTTTGTTGTTGTTATGTGCCGTGGAGTCACTTGCGACTCATAGCGACCCTATATACAGCAGCCCTAAACTCCGCTCTGTCCTGTGCCAATTGCACTGTCTCTGACACTCCCATCCCGATTATCCCAGTCACTGAATCCATTAACCTCATAGAGGGCCTTCCCCTCCTGCGCTGTCCCTCCACCCTCCCAAGCATGATGTGCTTCTCCAAGGACCAGTCTCTCCTTACAACATGTCCAAGTATGTTAGACGGAGCCTCAGAATCCTTGCCTCCAAGGAGCCACCCGGTTTAACCCTCTCTAGGAAAATCTGTTTTCCTAGCAGTCCATGGTATTCTCAATACTCTTCTCCAGCACCACAGTTCAAAGGCATCAATTCTCCTTCTATCCTCCTTG
>NW_006399949.1:165170-176669 GCF_000299155.1 Elephantulus edwardii
ACCATCAGGTGAAATCCAGGTATATAACCTGCGTTTATGCCTCTTAAAAAATGTATTTGCTATGAATAAGTCATTGATTGTGCAAAATTTGATCACTCTCTCTCCAGCTCCATTTCTGTCACCGAGTTCATGGTCTTCTTATTACCCTGTTGGAAGAAATTTTTTTTATGAACACAGGGATTTCATCTTTAGTAAGTCCCATTCATCACTTTTATGCCCTTCAAACAGTGCATTTCTGGCTGTATTTGGCAGTCTGTTTATACCATTGACAAGGCCTTCTATGTGTGGCCTCATTTGTCTCTTTTGAACTTTTTGGTTTGGGGCTTTACTCCTAGGTCTCTTATCTACCTTGAGTTGATTTTTGTTTCTGATGTGAGATGTGGATCCTGTTTCAGCTTTCTAGAGGTAGCAGTCCAGTTTTGTTGGCACCATTTGTTGAAGAAATTGCCATTTCTCCATTTGATATGTTTCATTTACTTGTCAAATATCAGTTGATTACAGATAGAGAGGTCCATTTTTGGGTTCTTGATTTTGTTCCATTGGTCTATGTGCCTATCATTGTAACAGTAGCATGCTTTTTGGTTACTACTGCTCTGTAGTAAGTTTTGAGGTCTTGGAGTGCTATGCCTTCCTCTTCCTTTTGGTTGTTAAGAAATGCTTTGCTTATTTGGGGTCTCTTTCCTCTCTAAGTAAACCTGACAATGCCCCTTTCAAACTCCTTGTAAAATGAATTTGAAATTTGTCTTGGAATTGTGTTAAACATGTATATTGATTTTGAAAGCATTGTCATTTTTACAATATTGAGAATTCCTACATATGAACAGGAAACATATTTTGATTTACTTAGTAGTGCTGGAGAAGAGTATTGAGAGTACCATGGACTGCTAGGAAAACAAACAGATTCGTCCTGGAAAGAGTTAAACCGGGTGGCTCCTTGGAGGCAAGGATTCTGAGGCTCTGTCTAAAATACTTTGGACATGTTGTGAGGAGATACCGGTCCTTGGAGAAGGTCATCATGCTTGGGATGGTGGAAGGACAGCGAAGGAGGGGAAGGCCCTCTATGAGGTGGATGGATTCAGTGACTGGGATAATTGGGATGGGAGTGTCAGAGACAGTGTGATTGGCACAGGACAGAGCGGAGTTTAAGGGCTGTTGTACATAGGGTCGCTATGAGTCGCAAAAGACTCAACAGCACATAACAGCAGCAACAACAGGGCTTTTATTGTTTATTGGATATTTTGTTTTGTTTTCTTTGTACAGCTCTTTTGCATCTTTAATTAGGTTCATTCCCAAGTGTTTGTATTTGTGGTTGACTATTGTAAATGGTATTGCTCTCTTGGTTTCCTTCTCTGAGTTCTCTTTGTTACTGTAGAGAAATCCCACTGATTGATCTTGTATCCTGCCATTCTACTATTTAGTCCACATTCTACTATTTGGTCCACTAGCTATAACAGGGTTTTTTTGTTGTTGTTGTTGAATCCTTGGAGTTTTCTGTGTACATTATCATACCAGCAGCATATAGTGACAGTTTAGCCATCTCTTTGCCAATCTGGAAGCCTTTTATGTTCTCCTCTTGTAGTATAGCCCTAATCATTATTTCCAATGCAATATTAATAGATATGACTGTGGGCATCCTTGTCTGATCCCTGTTTACTAAAATGCATTTAACCTTACTCCACTAAAAATTATATTGCCTCTTGGTTTTGCATATATACTTTTTACTACCTATGTCAAGTAAATTTCCTTCTATTTCTATTTTGCTGGGTGTCTTAATCAAGAATGAGTGTTGGATTTTGTCTAATGACTTTTCTGCATCAATTGCTAGGATCATATGGTCCTTGTTATTTGCTTTGTTTATCTGGTGAATTATTGTTGTTGTACACTGTCAAGTTGTAGCTAACTCATAGTTGACCCTCCAGCAGGTTTTCAGAGGCAATAAACTACGCAGGAAGAGTGCCCATCCTTTTCTCACAAAGCAGCTGGTTCATATGAACCATGTCCTTTTGGGATTGCAGTGCAGTTTCTTTCCAAATGCCTTTTATGCATCAATTTCTAGAATCATATACTCCTTGTTTTTTCTTTGTTAATATGGTGAATTATATGGAATGATTTTCTCACGGTGAACCATCCTTGCATATCTATTATGAATCCTACTTGGTCATGGTGAATTTTGTGGGTTTTCCCCCCCAATTTTATTTTATCAATTTTAATGAACATTTACAGAGATTTTGCATTTCCGTTCATTCATTCATTCATTGTTGCATTTTTCTCCCTTCCCACCCTCCTTCCCCTAGTTTGCTCTTCTCTTTGAAAAGTAAAAGAAAAATTCTTTCATTGGTATACAATCCACCACTACCACCACCACTTTCCCGAGTTCACTCCACTATGCAGCCTTCATTCTGGACTCTTGTCATGACCATAATATCCAATCATATATTGTTTTTAAACTGTTCTCTCCCTCATCTGTTTCAATGCAGTCTACATGATGAATTGTTGGTTTGGGGTGTTGTTTGTTTGTTTGTTTGTTCTGTTTTGTTTTGTTTTTTATGTACTATTGGATTCTGTTATCCAGAATTTTTGTCAAGGATATTTGTGTCTATGTTCATAAGAGAGACTAGTTTGAAGTTCTGTTTTTTGGTAATATCTTTTCCTGGTTTTGGGATTAGGATTATGCTTGCTTCATAGAATGTCTCTGAGAGGGTTCCTTCTTTTTATACTCTTTGAAATAATTTAAGTAGAATTGGTGATAAATTGTCTTTGAATATTTAGTAGTATAGAGCTGTTAAACTATGTGGTCCTGGGGTGGGGTTGGTTTTTGTTTGTTTGTTGGGTTTTTTGTGTATGGTGGAGTGTTGTTATGATCTGTGTTGCAACAGTACAAGTGTGTCAAAATTGGTATGGCATAAGTTTCAAGGAATTTGTCTATTTCCTTTAGGTCTTCACAATTATCAAAGTGTTGTTGTTCTTTGCATGGATTTGCCTGCAACCCATAGTGACCCTATATACAGCAGCTCTGAACCCTGTTCTGTCCTGAATCATTCTCACTAATTCTGACACACCAATCCCTATTGCCACAGTCATTGTATCAATCTATCTCATTCATGGACTTCCTCTCCTGCATTGTCTCTCCACCTTTCCAAACATGATGTTCTTCTTTAAGGACCACTCTCTCCTGACCACATACCCAAAGTATGTGAGACAGAACTTCAAAGTCTCTGACAGACCTATTTGTTTTCTTGGCTAAAGACTCTTCTCCAACACCACAATTCAAAGGCATGGATTCTTCTTTTGTCATCCTTAACCATTTTTTTTTGTAAATGGGAACAGATAAGGACCTCTCCAATCCATTGACCTGATTGTTGTCCTCCAAATTTTCTAGCATAGAATGGTGAGTGCATCCAAGGCTGTATCTGTTAATTCAAACAAGTCAGTGGAAAACATGTTGAAGTAAAAGAGATAAACAGAAGATTTCAAAAAGCAGTTTGAGAGAAAAAAAAGCAAAGTATTATAATTGAATGTGAAGAGAGTTGGAATTGGAAAATAAAAATGGGAGAACTCTGCATTTCTTAAGCTGAGAGAACTATAAAACAAATTTAAGCCCTGTGTGGCAATATTGAAAGATGTTATGGGCAATATTTTAAATGACTCAGAAAACATCAAAACAAGATGGAGGGGGTTCACAGAATCACTGTACCATAAAGAATTGATTAACAAGGGAAAATTTCAGAATGTATCATTTGAACAGTGACGAATGGTAATGAAAGGAAGTAGAAACTGCATTGAAGGCATTGGCAAAAATAAGGGCCCAAGTCGTTATGGGTTACCAATTGACTCGTTTCAATTAAAAGATGCATTCCAGATCCAAGATGGTGGTGGAGGCAGAGACAATGTGGTGAGCTGTAGGAGCAGCGGACCACTTGGAACAGGGCCACTATGGCCTTCTAAAGACTTCTGTTTATTGATAATTGAACAGTTAAACAGTTGATGACTGGTTTTCAGTGAGGATTGAGGATCAACAACAGGAATTCAAAGATTCTCAAGGAAGAATGGGTAGGTGCCGCAGCTCCCAACCCGCTCCCGCAGAGCCCGCATTGTGCCAGACCGCAGCTCCATGAAGCTCCCACAGCTGGAACCTATGGAATCCCTCACCCAGGATGGAGAGTGGGCACCGGGCCTCCCCAGGACTAGTGCAGTGGAGTTGCCACACTGCAGCAAAGGGGACTGCTTCTGGGGAGAATTCTTATAGCCAAGATGGCGGCAGCAGGGGAAGCGGGCAGCCACTGGCCTCCCCTGCATGAGATGAAGTGCTACCACCAGCCGACAGTGTGGGAGATGATGCCCCGGAGATGGCTTGCATCCGCCGGCCACCCACATGGAAGATGGCACTCACCCGGCAGCTGCCTGTGCACGAGATGGCATGCGCCTGCCAGCCACCCACGCTGGGGGATGGTGCATGCCCTCCTGCTGCCTGTGCACTAGATGACATGCGCCTGCCAGCCGCCCATGTGGGAGATGACACTCAGGAGATGGCTTGTGCCTGCCAGCCACCCATGCAGAAGATGGCACATGGCTGGCACCTGCCCACACCCGCCCACACGGGGAGATGGCGCCTGCCCACCAGCCGCCTGCGCACAAGATGGTGCAAGCACGCTGGCTGCCCATGCTGGGGGATGGTGTGCACCCGTGGGCCACTCGCACAGAAGATAGGGTGTGCACCCCACCACCTGGGGGGGGGAGACGTGCACCCCGCCACCTACAGGTTTGGGTTTCCTTGGAAAACCAGAGATGATCACCTATACAATGGATTGTTGAAAGTCACTGTGAGTTGTCTACTTGATGACACTTAACAGTGGCAGCATGTCCAAGAGGACCAACATCCTAAATGCACCACATATTTTGATCTGTTGAATGCTTCTGCCAAAAGCTGTTTAAACCTGGGGGGAAGCCTGTTCACAATTCTCAGGTTCCCTTTGACATTTATAAAGGGGGAGGGCAGTGACACCTACTTCAAATTATAGTATGATCACTTATGGGGGGCGGGAAGTGGTGGTACTGGAATTGGAGATGCTGTCCCTGGCCACACAGTCCTCGGTCAGGTGAGGGGACCAGATTGGGGTGGTGGCAATTAGAGGGGGATTGTACTAGTCAGCCCATTGGGGGTGTTGCCCTGATAGGGATGGGCTGTCTTCAGCCCTCGGCTGGGGGCGAGCCGTCACGGCCCTCTGCCCAGGGTGGGCTGTCCTCGGCCCTCGGCTCAGAGTGAGTCGTCACGGCCCTCTGCCTGGGGCAGGCTGTCCTCGGCCCTCGGCTCAGGGCGACCCATCATGGCCCTCAAGGTGAGCTCCTCAGTCCCCAGATTGTGCCATCTGACCCCTGGGTAGGAAAAGTAAAATGCCTAGGGTATCCAGAGAATTTTATCTAGGCTACCTTCTGCCACTCTCTCCCCCAGGAAACCTGAAAGTACCACCCCCGAAACCCCTTTATTTGTAACTCACATGTTTGTTCTCTCTAGGTTTGCTCCCTTTTCTATAGATAACCTTACCATTGAGTTTTACTTCAGACCTGACCCCGAACCCAGTGCCAGTGACAAAAAGGAAAGTCAACTGCAAGCTAAAGAAGCAAAGGAGGATGGAGCCTCTGGGTTCAACCAGCCATCCCCACTGGACCCACCTGGGAAAGCACTTTGCAGTCCAGAGGGGAGTAAATGACAGGAAAATATCTTCTAACAGAACAAGAAGGCAAGCAGCCTTAACCCAAAATCACCAGTAAGGTGATAAAGTGTCCTCCCTTTCCCCCTTCACATCAATGACCCTATTCAGCATGAAGAAGCCAGAGAGTTGGCATCCAGTTCCCAAATCAATAAGACAGTTGATTTAATTACCATTGGAAAATGCTTGTCATTTTCCTGTAGCATCTGGTCGCCACTGGATCCTTTCCATTTCCTTCATCTGCTCCCCCCACCAACAATTTTCTGCAGCTCTGCAACTGCATCCCTGCCCATCCTCACCCTTCTGCCCCCAAACCTCACCTCCTTGTACCCCCAATATGTTTTTCCCCCAACCCCCCCAAAAAAAAGATGCATCCCAAAGCAATACACCTCCTTCTCTCCTAATTGCTGATAACAAGGGTCTTGATTGTGTATCCAATTAAGACGAAATCATCGACTGTTTCAATCTTTTTCTCATCTAGTGTGCTGTTGCCTATTAGCCTATTTTAAAAATATTTGTTTCTTGAGGTTGAGATGTAATCCATACTGAATACGCTAGTCTTTGATCTTCTTCTGCAAGTACTTCAGGTCCTCTTCTGTTTTAGCAAACAAAGTTCTACCATCTACATTATGTAGGTTGTTGATGAGTCATCCACTGTTCCTACTGCAACATTTAGATAGGTACAGAGGAAAGATACAACCCTGATACATTCCCTTCTTGATTTTAAACCACACAGTGTTCCCCTGTTCCGCTTGGACAACTAATTCTTGGTCTTGGTTTAGATTTTGAATGAATGCAATTAAGAGTTCTGAGACTGCCATTCTTCTCAATGTTAGCCTTAGTTTGTTGTGATCCACACAGTCAAATGCCTTTCCTTAGTCAATAATTATAACAGAGAGATATTATTATAGTAATTGCTGCTTCCAGCAAAGATCCCTCTGATATCTGCAGTGAAATTCCTGGTGCCACAGCCTCTTCTAAACCCAGCTTAAATTTCTGGCAGTTCCCTGTTAATGTTCTGTTCCAGCTATTTTTGTATGAGAATCAGCAATATTTCACTTGCATGTGATAGTAACGATATTTTTTTTATAATTTCCACATTCTTTTCCATCATTTGTCTTTGGAATAAAACAAATATCATTATCTTCTAGTCAGTTGATCAGGCAGGTGTTCTCTTTATTTTCTAGCATAGCACCTCAAATACATATACATCTCTTAAGAAGCAAACTTGGAGTTGATACACAGCCACTTACAATTATAGATTTGGGGTTAAAATGATATGCCAAGAAATCTGTAGGACAAGTACTTGGCTAACTGACTGGAAGAAATCGATATTTGTTCCCATTCCAAAGAAAGATGACGCGACAGAGGGCAGAAGTTATTGATAAATCGTTAATATTGCATGCAGGCAAGATTCTGCTGAAAATTAACCCAGAACGACTGAGACAACACATCAACAGAGAACTGCCAGGTGTGCAGGCTGGGTTTAGAAGAGGCCATGGTACTAGGAAAATTTTAACTAATATTATATGGATCTTAGCAGAAAGCAGAGAGTACCAGAGGAATGTCTATCTGTGTTTCATTGACTATGCAAAGGCTTTTGACTGTGTGGATCACAACAAGCTTGTGCTAAAGCGAAACCTATACTTGAACCAAGAGACAGTCATCAGAACAGAGGAAGGGAACACTGCATGGTTCGAAATTGAGAAGGTATCCACCCAGGTTGTATTCTGTCTCCATACCTTTTCAATCTTTATACAGAACAGATCATCTGCGACACTGGGCTATAGGAGGAGGAATGTGGCATCAGGATTATTGGAAGATGCCTCAACAACCTGCATTATACATATGACACAATCCTGCTTGCTGAAACTGAGGAGGTCCTGAAGCTCTTGCTGCAAAAGGTCAAGGACTGCAGCCTTCAGTATGGATTGAAGGTAAATATCAAGAAAACAAAGATTCTCACCACCGGGCCAATTGACAGCATCAGTATGGATGGTGAAGAGATTAAGATCGTTAGCAGTTTTAGTTTCCTTGGCTCTATAGTCAACACTCTTGCTACCAACAGCCAGAAAATCAAGAGACAAATTGCATTGGGAAAGTCAGCTGTCAGGAACCTCTCCAGAGTACTGAAGAGCAATGACATCAGACTAGAGGCTAAGATGTGCCTGGTCTGGGCCATAGTCTTTGCAGTTGTGTGCTATGCATCAGAGAGCTAGACAGTGACTAGGGATGATAGAAAGATAATTGATGTCTTTGAGCTGTGGTGCTGGAGAACAGTGTTGAATATACCATGGACTGATAGAGGAACAAACAGGTTTGTCCTGGAGAGGGTGCAACTGGGCTGCTCCTTGGAGACAAGAATTCTGAAGCTTCATCTCACATACTTTGGACATGTCGCAAGGAGGGAACAATCCTTGGAGAGGAACATCATGTTTAGGAGAGTAGAGGGACAGTGCAAGAGAGGAAGACCCTAATGAGATGGATCGATTCAGTGACTGAAGTAATGAGAGTAGAAGTGTTGAAGATAGTGAGATTGGCACAGGATAGAGCAGGGTTTAGGGCTCTTATACATAGGGTTGCTAAGAGTTGCAAGTGACTCGAAAGCACATAACAACAATAACAACAACAACGTGCTAGTAAACTAACAGAAAGTTGTGGTACATTAGTCCATAAGGAGTAGAAGATGGGTGGCTAACCCAAAAGTTGTGCCTCTCTAGCTGATTGAATCCACCAGCGACACTGAGTGAGAAAATCCAGAAAACTCCTCCTATGCAATTTAAGCAGAGAAACTCAATGGCAGCTTGAGTTGGTTGCTACTCCACAGCAATGAGGATTTTTTTAGTTAATTTCCAAAGACGGAGAAGTACTCCTCCTGTGAGAATATGATTGTAGGAAACATGAAACATGGAGCCAATAATTTAATCTAGGAAAATAGAAAAAATCGGTTCCTAAGGGCACACTATTACTAAAAATGATTTTACCCCTCAAACGGACTATTTTAAATACATGTCGATAGACCAGAAATTCATACAACCCATACCATTGCATAACATTGCTTCACTCTATTTACTTGGAAGTGGTGGCTTTGAACAACTAGATTCAAGTGTTAATTCTGTCACGTGTTATTTCTATTATTTAGGATAATAGTTCTCAAACATTAACATGTGTCAGAATGGCTCGAGAGACTTGTTAGAACATAGGTTGCTAGACCTTGTTCCCAGAATGTCTAGCTCAATAGTTTCAGTAGGATTTCTGCGGCTGAATTAGGGTTCATACATGAAATATTATTAATTTGGGTGAATTAACAGGAGCTCTCATGGCCTAGTGATAAGGAGTGACACTGACAACCCAAAACTGCATATTTCAAATCCAGCAGCCTTCCACAGGAGAACGATAAACAATTATCTACCTTGTGATTTACTGCTTCTGAAAACCTACTGGAGGGTCAGCTATGGGACAGTTCCTACAACATGGTACGTAGCAGCAATATTTTTTCTGTTGTTAGGTTCCATCAAGTCGCTTACAACTCATAATGACCCTATGTACTCTGAAACCTGCTCAATGCTATACCAACTTGACTGTCTCTACCCATTACTCTAGTCACTGAATCAATCCTTCTCATCGATGGTCTTCCTCTCTTTCTCTGTCCCTTCACCCTTCCAAATATGATATCCCTTTCTTTCTAAGGACTAGTCCCTCCTTGAAAAATGTCCAAAGTATGTCAGAGAAGCCTCAGATTTCTTGCCTCCAAGGAGCAGCCTGACTTCACCCTCTCTAGGATGAATCTGTTTATTTTCCTGGCAGTCTGTGGTATATACAACACTTTTCTCCAGTGCTACAGCTCAAAGGCGTCAGTTCTCTTTCTATCATCCCTAGTCATTGTCCAGTTATCTGATGTGTAGCAAGCAATTGCAAAGACTACGGCCTGGATTAAGTACATTTTAGTCTCCAGCCTGACATCATTGTTCTTCAGTACTCTGGAGAGGTCCCTGACAGGCAAATTTCCCAATGCAATTTGTCTCTTGATTTCCTGGCTGTCAGTACCAGCAGTGTTGCCTGTGGAGCCAAACAAACTAAAGCTGTTAAGAATCTCAATCTCTTCATCCTTTATCAAAATGTTGTGAATTGGCCCAATATAACAATAAGAAGGTGTAAATGTGTTTTAGGAATCAAGAAATTATTTTTATTTTTATTGTTTTCAATTTTAAAGGTGAATTATTTCCTTAATGATGTTCTTCTTGCCTTATAGTTTCTTCAAAGACAGCTATAAATCAGAGGGGATTTTGCACTTGGACTGACTTTGGGTGATTTATAAGCATTGGTTTTCAAGCTGTTGTGGGTAGCAAATGAGCTTGTGTGCCTCATCAGCTAACTGAGCAAATTTAGAATGAATCTGCTTCCATATTAATTAAAAGCTTCCAGGACTTAAAATCATCAATCTAAGTGTGATTCAATTCAGCAAACAAATATTGAGTTTTCATTTTATTTAAAATCTTTAGTGAAATGATCTTGAGTAAACAAAGAAGACTAAGGAAAAGATGTCAACTAATATGTATATTTTTCAGTAAATTACTTAAAGTTTCAGGTATTTCACTCGTACAAATCATAGAAAAGACAACACTGGTAGAACACTTCAATGTGTTAAAATGTATTTGTTTCTTGAAGTGTACCTGGAGGATGACTGTGGGCAGAATCGGTATTGTTGTTATGGGTCATTCAGTTGCCTGTGACTCATAGTGACCCTAAGTACAACAGCCCTAAACCCTGCTCTATCCTGTGCCAGTCTTACTGTTTCTGATACAACTACCTTATCTCATCAGTGTTCTTCCTCTCTTGTGCTGTCCCTCAACCCTCCCAAGCATGAAGTCCCTTTCCAAGGACTGGTCCCTCCTTGCAACATGACCAAAGTATGTCAGACGGAGCTTCAGAATCCTTGCCTCCAAGGATCAGCCTGGCTTCACACTCTCCAGGACAAACCTGTTTGTTCTCTTAGCTGTCAATGGTATATTTAGTACTCTTCTCCAACACCACAGCTCAAAGGCATCAATTCTACTTCTGTCATCCCTAGTCAGTGTCCAGCTTTCCGACACATAGCAATTAATTGCAAGAACTATGGCCTATATCAAGTGCACTTTAGTTCCCAGACTGACATTGTTGCTCTTCAGTACTTTGTCTCTGACAGCAGACTTTTCCAATGCAATTTATCTTTTAATTTCCTGGCTGCTGGTACCAAGAGTGTTGATAGTAGAGGCAAGGAAACTGAAGCTGTCAACAATCTCAATTTCTTGCCCATCTATCATGATGCTGCCAACTGGCCCAGTGGTGAGTCTTGATGGTGAATTTCAATCCATATTGAGGGCTTTAGTCCTTGACCTTTTGCAGCAAGTGCTTCAGGTCCTCTTCAGTTCCGGGAAGCAGGGTTGTGTCATCAGCACAGTGCAGATTGTTGATGAGTCTACCTCCAATCCTGATGCCATATTTCTCCTTGTAGAAACCAGCCTCCTGACAGTCTGTTCCATAGACAGATTGAAATGTACATAGGACACATCATTGGCAAACACCATTCCTAATTTTGAACCATTAAGTGTTTTCTTGCTCTGTTCTGATGACTGCCTTCTGGTCTAAGTATAGGTTTCACATAAGTACAATCAAGTATTCTGGGATTCCCATTCTTCTCAGAGTCAGCCACAGTTTGTTTTGATCTACTCAGTTAAACTCCTTTGCATGTTGTTGTTGTTATGTGCCGTCGAGTCGCCTGCGACTCATAGCGACCATATGTACAACAGCC
>NW_006399949.1:179444-194157 GCF_000299155.1 Elephantulus edwardii
CTGTTATCTAAATGTGTTCTGTTGTACATAGGGTTTTCAGAGGCCTGCTATTTCAGAAGTGGATGGCCAATCCTTCTTCCTAGTCTGTCTCAATGTGAATGTTCAGATTTAAAGAAGTATTAGACAGACCAGCAAGTTAAAGGTATATCTCTCCTCTGCATAGTCAATAAAATCCAGACAGACATTCCTCTGGTAATCTCTGTTTTCAGCCTAGATCCCTCTGGCATTAGCTGTAAAATCCCTAGTATCACAGCCTCTTCTAAACCCAGCCTGCACTTCAGTCAGTTCTCTGCTGATGTGCTGATCCAGTTGTTTTTGGATAATATTCAGCAAAATCTTGCTTGCATGTGATATTAATATTTTTCTATCATTTCTGCACTCTGTCTGATCCCCTTTCTTTCGAATGGGAACAAAGATCTCTTCCAGTCAAATGACCAGGTGGTTGCCTTCTGGATTTCTTGGCACAACTTGGTGAGCACATTCAGGGCGGCGCATGTTTGTTGAAATGTGTTAAACGGACCTGTTTACCCTTTAGCACTTAGAAGAGATCTTTGAAAATGGATTTCCCTAATGTAACACATGTTTTAATTTCATAACTGCTCTAACCATGGGTGTTGATTGTAGAACAAAGATGAGCTGGCTGATAAACTCGATCTTTTCTCGATCTATCATGCAATCTCTTGTTTTTGTTTATTTTTAAATCTGGTTATATATATTGCAGTATAATTTTACATTCAATCTAATAAAAAATCATTAATTGAGGTAATAATAAATTATGGTTTTCTTCTTTTTAATTTTACATTATTTTTTACTAATTTATTTACGAAATTCTAATATATTGTTTTTCATACCAGATACTTCCCTTTTCCTTCATCCTCCCATCAAATTGTACAACCTCATGATTAATCCACTACCCACCTCTCTACCCATTCCCCCACCTATTCTCACCTCTCTTCTTCTGCCTTCCCTCTTCTCTCATCCTTCAATCCTCAGACTGACTCTACAATAATGGTTTTATACACTATTTGCTCTTATGGGACTGAGTTAATTCACTCAGCATAATGCTCTCCAGTCTCTCCCAAGTTAGGTAATAATTTACAACATTATTGCTCCTGCGTGCTGCATAGTATTCTATTGAGTGAATGTACTCTAATATCTCAATCTATTCGATTGGGGTTGGACATCTTACCTGTTTCCATGTTCTTGTGATGGTGAATAATGCTGCTATGAACATTTGTGTACAAGTCTCTGTTTGTGCCTAAGTTCTCATTTTCTCAGGGTATGCTCCAGACAGTGAAATTATTGATCCATTGGTGAGGACATTTTTTTCCCTTAAGGTGAGATATAATCTGTTTTGGAGCTATAGTCTTTATCTTCTGCAGCAAATGTTTCAACTCCGTCTTACCTTTGGAAAGCAAGGCTGTGCCATCTGCATAGTACATGTTGTTGGGACTCTCTCTCATCCTGATGTCTCATTCTTCTTCATATAGTCCAGTATCTGGAATTACTTGCTCACCATACAGAATTACTAGGTATGAATAAATGATACAACCCTAATACACACCTTTCTTTATATTAAACCAAATAGTGTGCTCCTTTATTCTGTTCAGAACAAAACCCTTTTTCATCTAGCTACAGGTTTTGTACGGACATCATTAAGTGTTCTGGCATTCCCATTCCTCTTAATGTTATCCATAGTTTGTGATAATTCACACAGTCAAATGACTTTGTAGAGTCAATAAAACACAAATAAACATCCTCTGGTATTCTCTGCTTTCAGCCAAAGTCCATCTAACATAACCAGTGATATCCCTTGGGCCATGACCTCTTCTAAATCCGGATTTTATTTTTGGAATTTCCCTGTCTATGCATTCTTCTAGTCATTAAAAAAAAGATCTTCAGCAAAATTTTACTCACATATGATATTATTGTATTATTTCTACATTCATTCTGTTGAATTATTTGGGGGGGAGGAGGATGTGAACAAATACTAATATTTTCCAGTCAGTTGGCCAGACAGCTGTTTTCCAAACATCTTGGCACAGGCTAGTGAGCACGTTCAGGGCTGCATCTGTTTGTTGAAACATGCTAATTTGTTTTTCATCAATCCTTATGTCCTTATTTTATGCCAGAGCCTTCAGTGCTGCTTGAACTTCTTTCTTCACTTCTATTTGTTCTGGATTATATGCTACTTCCTGTAATGTTTCAGTGTCAATTGATTATTTTTGTTTTCTAAATTCATGTATTTTTTATTGCATTGTTAGTCAAAGTTTACAGAAAAGGTGGATTTTTATTCATTTGTTGATCCACCATTTCCTCTCTCTCTCCTTCCCTCAATTCACTCTACAATGCATGTGTTGTTCCAGCTTGCCAATTGCCATACACACAATGTCTAACCATCCAGTCTCTTCAGATAGTCCCACTTTTCTCTCGTTCCAGTTTGCTTATTATCTATCCATTCTTCTCTACTGCTTCTATTTCCTTTTGATGCTTCCAGCATTATTTAAGATTTTCCCCATAGAATCCTTTAGTATTGCAATCCAAACTTGAAGTTGTTTTTCAATTCCTGAGAAATGTCTAGTGAGTTCTTGCCTTTTGATTATAATGCTTTGCTTTATCTTCACAAGTTGCTCCTTGAAAGCTTTGCTTCTTCTCTTTTACTTAAGCATTCCTTCCTGTTGTTTTCATGGCTATAATACCTGATTGTCAGAAAAGAGAAGTCTTGTTTTCCTCTGGAAACTGTTTCATGACCCTGCCTCTCTTCCTGTTGTTTTGGACTATGTTCTAGTGCAGTTTTCAGAGTCTCTTTTGACATTTATTTTAGTCTTTTCTTTCTCCCCTGACTTTGCATTTACCTTTTGCTTTCTTCCTGTGTGATATCCTTGATGTTATCCCATAACTCATCTGGATTTGCTCATTAGTGATCAATGCACCAAATCTATTCTTGAGATGATTTTTAAGTGCAGATGGGATAAACTTAAGATGGGATAGACTCATACATTTTGGTTTGTGCAGACTTGTTTTGATTTTATTCTGCTTTGATTTAAATTTTCACATGAGTGATTAATGGTCTGTTCCACAGTCAACCCCTGCCTTGCTTTGAAAATTGATATTAAGCTTCACCATCAATTATTTCTATAGAGGTAGTTAATATGATTTATGTAGATTTCATCAGATGAGGTCCATGTGTATAGTCACAGTCTGGTCTTTTTTGAAAAGGCATTTGCCATGAATAAATTCTTGATTGTACAAAATTCAATTATTCCATCTCCTGCCTTGTCTCTTACCCTTCACCAAGCTTGTATTTTCCAACTACCAGTCATTATTCTTTGCTTCCAATTTTGCGTTCCAGTCACAAATTACAAATACCATCTAGATTTTACTCATAAAGGGACTTTGGTATCTTTTCAGTGTTAACAATATAAAAGTCATAGGATAAAATAGAAAAAAATGAAAATATTTTAATATAAATTATAAAAGTGTAATTAAAAGTGTGAGTGATACTCATTTGCTAAATGTACAATGAACATTCTGTGGAAAGCCGAGAGAAGGAACAGATATGTCTTGGAGGGGGTACAGCCAGAGTGTTCTTTGGAGGCAGGCATGCTAAGACTTTGCCTGACATACTTAGGGCATGTTGCTAGGAGGGGCTTTTTCTTGGGAAAGGACATAATGCTGGGAAGGGTGGAGGGTCAGCAAAGGACAGGAAGACTCTCAAATAGGTGCACAGACATGGTGACTGCTACAATGGGCTCTTGTGGTCAGGAAGTGTAAGGATGGTGCAGGATAGATTAGAGTGCAGAACTTCTGTTCATAGGTTTGCTACAAGTGTGTCAGAGGCAATAGAGTTGGCACAGGATAGAGCAGATTTTAGAGTTGTACATAGGGTCACTACGAGTCTCAAGTGACTCAACAGTACATAACAACAACAAGTAAGATATAGGCTTTAAAATTAAATGAGTGATGAGAAACAAATGGAGGAGTGTGAATCCTAGGAATGGTTATCTCTTCACCTCTCTATAAGTCATATTGTAATTTTATGCAAACAAACAACAAAAGAGGTTTAGTATAAACTTGCTTTATCATGCCACAAACTGTTTTATTTAGGTTTTACTCTAATAGTCAAATATGTTGTGATTTCAATGTTTTAAAGATATACTTAGAATTTAACCATAAGATAATAAAAAACTCAACTCCATACCCCTTGAGTGGATTTCAATTTATGATGACCTCATTTGTTATATTAGAGCCAAGCTTCATAGATTCATACAACCATAATTCTTATAGGAGATCACCAGGTCTTTCATGTGCCATGCTGTTTTATGGTTTAAATTATTAACTTTGCAGTTAATAGTTAAATGTAAGCTATTTACACCATTTAAAGATACTTTTAATCATTTGTTAAAATAAGAAAACATCAAACTGATGCCATTGAGTCACTTTCACTCATAAACACAATACAGAATAAAATAGAACTGCCCTATAGGGTTTCCAAAGCAATAATCTATATTAGATAAGAATGTTTTTGTTGTGTGCTTTGTGAAGTCCACTGGGTGAGGTACCTACTGTTAAGGGCAAAGTATTAGTATGTAAGTAAATGTTTAGAATTCAATTTAATAAAAGTCAAATGTAGCTTTGTGTCAACAACTAAGAGACTATTAGTTTTTCCTGGGAGATGTCCCAGAAAAAAGTATGTTTAATTTAATGCTTGCACAAAGAAGAGGATTTTCCCATTAGGATAAAGGCAATAGGAGTAGAATATTCTGAAACAACATTTATAATGTCATATGTTAAAGGATAAATCTGATTAGAATACACAGTTGTGGCATATGAACAATAGAGCCAAGAATACTTGCCTTCTGGTGGGGTTCCCCCCCCCCCTTAAGGACTCTTTCCCCTTGAGATCTCTGAAAAAAAAAGAAATTCATAAAGGAAATAAAGAACAGCAAATATATACTGCTTTTTTAGTTGGGGCTTTGACCCTCATTCTTGTTTTCGTTGTGTGCTATAGAATTAGAATTGGCCCTTAATTGACCCTCTAGCAGGTTTTTAACAGGCAATAAATCATATGGAAGGAGATTTTCCATCCTTATTCTATAGACCAGCTGGTAGATCCAATCAGTGTGCCTTTGGGATTGTAACACAGCTTCTTATCACTAGGCTACTAGAGCTCCCTGACCCTCACCCAAGTACTCTTTTTCTTGTTAACTATTATTAAATCAAGGAGATTCTAGGCACAATTGAACAAATACTGCCTCATCCTGTGTTATCTCATGCTTGGTTTCAGATTAGTCTGTTGTAATCCATATAGTATTCATTAATTGACTTTTGGAAGTAGATCTCCAGACCTTTCTTCCACTCTTTCTTAGTCTGTAAAATATAAATCTGCTCAACACCACAGTGACACATAAGCTTCCACTGACAGACAGGTGGTGACTGTGGATGTGACTCATTGGACAGAAGTTGTGCTGTAGTGTCCTGTTTGAGAGGTTAGGGTTTTATCATCTCTGGTTCTTAGGACAACTAAAACTCAACTCTATCACATTGTGGAGGAGGGGGTTGCTTGGATTTTTTTTCTGGCCTAACAGCCTTACTTATCATGAGTCACTGATGATTCAATGATAGACTTGTAGCCTTTCACTCAGAAACCTAGAATCAATTTCCAGCCAGGACACAGCATGCATACACACCACTTGCCTGTCAGTGCAGGATTTGTGAGTTGTAATAATGCTGAGTAGATTTCATAAGGCTTTAAGACTTAGATGACTAGGACAAAAGGTGGATGATCTGCTCAACACAACCAATGAAAACCCTGGGATGGATCTGCAGCTGATTATGGAGATTGTACAGCGTCGTATTTTGTTTTGTTGTGGAGTCACTGTGGGTTGGAAGCCAAAACAATGGTAGCTAACTGCAATAGGGACCTAAGTAAGTTTTTTTCCCCAGTAACTCCAAACCTGCTGTATGGAGGTAACTTGTGGTTGCTGTAATGCTAAATACTGTGACAATGATGTGTCAAATGCGATGATGGTTATCCATGGGTGACAGTGTTTGGTGGAGCTTCCTGATTAAAACAAATTTGGAAGCAGGAATGGCATCCACTTCTGAAATCGCTTGCCTCTGCTAACTCTGAACTTGGAGAAATGATGAAAGTTATACGAGTGTTCAAGTCTTTGGTTCATAGGGTCACTATGAGTCATCTACAACTCGACAACACCTAACAACAACAACTTCAAACCATGTGTTAGAGCTTACCAACTCTCAATGGGACAAAAAGTCATTTTTACTTTCCATGAACCACATTACCCACAAGTTAGCACAGAGCTAGCACATCTCAAGCTGTTCAGGAAATAAAATTAAACTGAAGGCTAATAAGTATAAAAGAGGAAGGAAACTTCATCAGAACAGACGGAGCCTTGTTTGGTAGGAGCTAAGGACTTCTGCTGTAGCAAATCTGAAATCAATAAAGTCCATAACCTCTGAATTTTACATGTTCTGCATTTATTTTGTAACAAACAGATTTATAATTTAGGGGGAAAAATTCCACAGGTCACAATGTGAAGACAATATAGTCTTTAAGAGGAGAATCTTTAAAAATACACTGTCTTTAAAATGTACTGATATTTGCCATAATGTCAGATTCTATGCATTTTTGTTCAGTGTATCATCTAGATGGCTTATCAGTCCAAAGCATTGCACACTGGTGTCTGTGGGTGTCTTTAGCCTCACACAGCCCTGTGAACATATTGGAAAATTCAGCATAAATTGCTATGGCGCCATCCTGCTACAAATAATTCGATACATTACAAAAATTAAACTCCCACGAAACCCATCAACATTTACTGTAAAGATGACTTTGTAGAGAGCCTTAAAATTTAATTGGCCCTGATCTAACGCGTTCTTACCACTTAGCTGGATATTTCCAAATTGAGTGAGCTGGAAAATGAAAAGAAACATTTACTTCTTAATTCTGTGAAAAATGAAATCTAACTCTCTATTTGCCAAAGAACCAAAGTGGAATGAACATTTAATATAAAAGATCAATGGAATCTACCTTATTGCCAAACTTGGTTTAGTTAATTATTAGGATTTCCTGCCAAGCTGAAGATGAATTGTGGATTCACTGCCTAGTAAAGAGAAGCACATCACAGGGCTCCAGAGGTGCAAGGTCTGCTACAATCTCTGGTACAGCAACGAGCCTGAGTCTAATGGTTGTTCTTTACTTGTGGATTTTATCCAAATATTTTCATTACTCTTTGATCATATAGACTAATTTCAGTTATAATTGCATATATTTTGAGATTTTGTCAAATCATCATTCATTGTTAGTGATTACTTTTTATTGAGATATGAATTTAGTAGATACTATTCACTCGCTTAGTGCATATAGTTCAGTGAATTTTAAACCTGCAAAACTGTGCAATTAGCCCTAATTTGAAAACATTTTATTACTCCATAAAAGATATCCCGTAGCCATGAGCAGTTACTCTTCTGTTCTTTCTCCCTCCAATCCTGGGAGACGTCTTATCCACTTTATTTCTACAATATTACCTATCTTGGAAAAATTTTTAAGTGAAATTGCACAACTTATGACCACCTACATTTGACTTCTTTACTTGGTATATTACTAACCATGCATATCCGTGTTGTAGCCATCAATAGTGGTTTCTTTTTTCTGAAGCTGAATTAATATTCTGTGGTTGAATTATGTTATGAAATTTTGCTTTGTCTCACATATTTTCCTATTTTCAGGAAGAGCTAATCCTCAGAAAAAGACATCACACTGGGATAATTGAAGGGTCAAAGAAAGAAAAGACTTTCAACAAGATAGAATGACACATTGAGAGTAATAATGGGTTTAAGCAAATTGGAAATCATGAGATGATGTAGGATAGGGCAGAATCATAGGCAACTTGATTACAAATAGCAACAATAAATTGTGATTTGTTTTTCTCTTTATTTGATGATGACACTTGAGTTGTTTCTACTTTTGACTACTGTAAATATACTCCAATGAACACTTGTGCATATGTTTTACTTTTTGAGGAATTGACAACTATTTCTCATAATGGCTTGAAAGTTTACTTTCTCAATAAAAATAGATAAAAGTTGCAATCACTTGTATCCACCAATGCTTTATATCCTTCTGTCATACCCCACCCCTCATAATAACCATTTTTGTTGGTGTAAAGTTACAGCTTATAGTTTTTTATTTACATTTCTAGGGAGCTCTTGCGGCCTAGTGGTAAGAAGCTGTGATGCCCTCACAAAGTGCATGGCTCAAATCCACCAGATACTTAGGGAAAGACGGATGAACAATTTCCTCCAGTTTGATTTATTGCTTCTGAAAACCTGCTGGAGGCTGGAGGGTTAGCTCTAAGTCAGTTCAGAATCTAAGGTACACAGTCACATCAACAATAATGTGAAGAGGTCTGGTGGCTTACCGGTAATGAGTTGCACTACCGATCCATAGGCACACATTTTGAATCCACCAACTGCTTCCTGGGAAAAAGAATGGACAGTCTCCTGTCATGGAATTTATGGCCTATGAAAATCAGCTGAAGAATCAGCTATGAGCTGGTTCTCACTCTACTTCACATAACAATACAAATGATTAATATTGAGCATCTTTTCAGATACTTTTTGGCCACTTGTAATTTTTTTCTTTTTTTAGAAATATCTATTGAAATCCTTTGATCATTTTGTCATTGAAATACACCTACTTTTCACTGATCAATTATTGTTATTCAGCATGTTTCATTATGGTCTTTTTCTTTCAATAAGGCTTTTGTAGCATTATTTGAATGTGGATGATTGCCCATGTAGGTGGGTAGGACTATGCAAATGGGGCATGTTGGCTTATCCACAAAGAGATAGACTATCTACCATTACACAAGGGGATTGGCCAGTTTTAACAAACTATAAGAGGATTGATTAGTTGAGCCAATAAGTTGAACAGCTCTAGCTGCAGAGATTAGATCTTCTCCCTCCAGAAAAAGAGAGAGACCTCCCCCCAACCAGGTGAAGAAGATGTAGAAAAATGTAGGACGTGCTTCGACACAGCAGCAGCTGGATGGTTGAACTAGAGACTTGATGTGAGATGAGATGAGACTTTGGAGGAGTGGGGAGAAGAATCAATAATGGCAGGACTGAGAACTTGGAAACAGAGTCAACAGACTAGAGGCTGAGGTGCATGCATCTGCATTTCTGAAGCTGTCTTAACTGTATTCTGTTATGAATTTGGATTAAAACCTTTTGAATTACCCAGTATGGTTCTGTGACCTATCACATCTGCTTTTGGATCTATTAAAGCAGTAAGATTGGTGTTGAGAGAACAAAAAGAGATATGAGAGCATGAGGGACATGTTTGACCTCATGAGAATTGGTTTGGTTTTACTGATGCTGTCGACAGGGACTGCTCCCTTTAGTGAAGTTGATAAAAGTCAGAGATGGCCACTTCATGTGGACCTTGCTCTTTTCACAGTTGGTGTCAGAAGTGGGATTTGATGCAATGGCTCCAGACTCATAGAAATGTTGGGATTTTGTAAGAAGTTAAAGGTTTTAGAAGTGTGGTTAAAATGGATACATTTGATGCTGCTAAAATGGAATGAAAAAGCCTTTTGACCTGAGACTGGGCACAAGCCCCAGGCCCTATGCACATAGGTAGGTAAAATGGCCTTGGGTTGGAGATAGAATTTGAAACTGTTAATTCCTTAAAAGGTTGTTTTTGGCTTTTGTGGGTTTCCCCCCACCCCGGGTTTATTGTTCATATAACGTTAAGAAATTTTGTATAGATAAAGTTTTTGCTGATGTAATGTTAAGATGTATGATATAAATTATTACTAGGTATGCTAGGGAAACAAACAGATTTGTCCTGGAAAGGGTTAAACAGGGTGGCTCCTTGGAGGCAAGGATTCTGAGGCTCCATCTAACTTACTTTGGACATGTTGTGAGGAGAGACCGGTCCTTAGAGAAGGACATCATGCTTGGGAGGGTGGAGGGAGAGGACGGCCCTCTATGAGGTGGAATTGATTCAGTGACTGGGATAATCGGGATGGGAGTGTCAGAGACAGTGCAATTGGCACAGGACAGAGCGGAGTTTAGGGCTGTTGTACATAGGGTCACTACGAGTCGCAGGCGACACGACGGCACATAACAACAACAACAACATGGTAAATCTTGAAAGTAAATAATCTGTCTTGAGGCTAATTTAGGGTGATTTATTAAAAAAGGAAGATTTGCCCTGGAGAAATGCTTGCTGAAAGCAGTAGATTGAAAAAGCATAGGTTCTGGTCTGGGGAAATTAAGCCCCACTCAGTACTCAGAAATTTGCATTTGAATAGATCTTCCTTGGAGATTTGTGTACATTTAGAAGAAAGAAAGGGGTGGGGGGAAGATACTTTGACCTTTTAAAACTTGAACAAGTAGTTTGGCTTCTGAGGCAGAATAATGCCCCTCTCTAGAACCTGAAATTAAAGGGAAGTGGTGAGTATATTCATTTCTGGTGAACACATGGATTCACCAGAAGGGAATCAAGAAATGCGATAATAAAGAGACAGGCTGAATTTGAACATGTTCCAAAAATACTGTGGACTTAGCATGCACATGGATATGCACAAAAGGATTGCTGACTTTGAGAAGCAGGGTGTCATGAGACCCCATATATTGTTGACTTTGTCCCATGTAGCAGCTAAAGTTTAGGGAAGGGACAACTCAGTCTGTAACATAGAAGTGTGGGCTCCTTAGTTTGCAGCTGATGCCCATTTGGACCTAGCATTGGATGGCTTAAGATGAGTTGACCAGAAACCAAAATGTTGCATGCTGTGAGCTATATTGTTAATGGCTGCAACATGGTGGTTTGCTCTTGACTGAACTTTGCTTATGGATGCAGAAACTAAAATTTTAACTGGAACAAAAGAATCTTCAGAGAAAGGAAGATGCTTGTTTCTTTAGAGCACTGAATTGATGTTGTTGTTATGTGCTGTCAAGTCACCTGCAACTTCATAGCAACCCTATGTATAACAGCTCTTATTGAGCCAACCTTATTGTCTCTAACATACCTACCTTTATTACCCCAGTCACAAAGTCAATTTATCTCATTGAGGATCTTCTCCTCCTGTGCTGTCCCCCTACCCTCTTAAGCATAATGCCCCTCTCTAAGGATTGGTCCCTCCCTGCAACATGCTCAAAAATATGACAGAGTTTCAGAATCCTTGCCTCCAAGGAGCAGTCTGGTTTCAACCTCTCCAAAACAAACTGTTCGTTCTCTTAGCAGTCCATGGTATCCTCAATACTCTTCTCCAGCACCACAGCTCAAAAGCATCAAATCTCCTTCTGTCATCCCTAGTCATTATCCAGCTTTCTCATGCCTAACAAGAAATTGTGAAGAGCATGGCCTGGATCAGGTACACCTTAGTCTTCATACTGACATTGTTGTTCTTCAGTACTCTGGAGAGGTCCCTGAAAACAGACTTTCCCAATACAATTCATCTTTTGATTTCCTGGCTGCTGGTACCAAGAATGTTAATCGTGGAGCCAAACAAACTAAAGCTGCTAAGAATCTCAATCTCTTCACTATCTATCATGATGCTCCCAATCATCCCAGTGGTGAGAATTTTTGTTTCGTGATGTTGGGTTTCAATCCATATTGAAGGCTTCAGTCCTTGACCCTCTTCAGCAAGTGCTACCTGTCTCAGTTTCGGCAAACAAGGTTGTGTCATCCACAAAATGCAGGTTGTTGATGATTCTTCCTCAAATCCTGATGCCACATTCCTCCTCATAGAGCCTAACTTCCTGGATCATCTGTTCCACACATAGATTGGAAAGGTATAGAGATAGAATACATCCCTGGCATACACCCTTCTCAATTTTAAACCATGCAGTATTCCTTGCTCTGTTCTGAGGACTGCCTCTTGGTCCAAACACAGGTTTTACTTAAGCAAAATCAATTGTTTTGTGATTCCCATACTTCTCAGAGTTAGCCACAGATTGTTGTAATCCATTCAGTGGAATACCTTAATAGTGATGGATAAATAAATAATTGGTATCTAAAAGGAGATTTTAAAGCATGAGTAATGAAGTTCCTGGTTACACATTTTCATGAATATATTTTGTATGTTAGGTGCTGTTGAGCCAAGGATGGCCCTTATTGGCTCTATTGAACGCTGTTCTTTTCTGTGCTATATTTCTACTTCCTGAGACATTAGACCCCATTTTGCCAGTCAGTGTGTCAATCCACCTGATCAAGTATCTTCTTCTCCTTCACTGACCCTTCACCCTTTCTAGCATCATGTCCCTCTCAAAGGAATAGCCCCTCCTTGCAACATGTCCAAAGTATGTAAAGCAAAGCCTCATCATATGTGCCTCCAAAAAGCACAGTTCCTGCACAATCTTCAAGACATATTTGTTCTTTTGGCTGTCCCTGGGATGTTCAGCACTCTTATCCAGCTCTTCCACAGCTCAAAAGCATCAGTTCTTCTGTCATCCTTATTCTTTGGTGGGCTCTTAGATACATAGCACATGACTGAAAAAACCATGGCCTGAATCAGATGCACCTTAGTCTTTAAACTTACATCACTACTCCTTAATAATTTACAGAGGTTCCTAATTGCAGACATTCTCAATGTAAATACATCTTCTGATTTTCCAACTGTTGGTACCAAGAGTGTTAATTGTCAATCCAAGTAAAATGAAGTGTTGACAGTTTCAATCTTTTCTCTATCATAATGGTGGTGATATGTCCATTATAAGAATCATTGAATCATGGTTTTAGCTATTGTGGTTTGTAAGTAGAAAGTTAATTTTTTTCTTATATGTGCATTCTAATGGCTAGAAAACTTAAGGGTGACCTTTGACATTTGTCTTACAACGTAACTTTTCTAGCATTATTAGAATGCGGATTAATGATCATGTGGGTGATGTGAATGTGACATGTTGGCTTATCTACACAGGGAATGTCTATCTACTTTCCATGTCGTGATTACACAGACTCAAAAATCTACAAAAAGATTGGCTAGTCTCACTAACAAATTGAACAACTCTAGCTGCAGAGCTTGGATCCTTCCCCACTAGGAGAGAAAAGAGACGTCCCCCAACCTGGTGAAAAAGAAACAGGAAAATACAGGTCATGCTTTGAGATAGCAACATCAGTCATGGTTGAACTGGAACCAGAATGTGAGATGAGATGATAGGAGACCTTGGGAGTGGAAAGGTGGGAAGGAGAGCCAGTATTGGCAGGACTGAGAATTTTGCTGGACAAATTGTGGGGAATGCCATTTTGGCAGCCTGAGAACTTGGGAACACTTAGAGCTGTCAGTCTTGAGGCCAAGGTTCCTGTATACACATTTGGGGAATTGTCTTGACTGTGTTCTGATATTAATCTGGTGTATAAACTTTTGACTTCTCCAATATGGCTCTGTGTGGCCTGTGATCTAATTTTGGACCCGGCAAAGCAATAAGATTGGTGTTGAGATGAGTAGAAAAATGTATGAGAGAATAGGGGATATGTCTGAACTCATGGGAATTGTTTTTGTGTTTTTGATGCTATGGACAGGGATAGTTCCCCCAATGAAGTTGACAATTGATAAAGTTTGGATATGGCCTTCCTTGCATGACCTAGGTCTTTTTACATTCAACTTACTACCACAATATAAAATCTACTATCTGACCATTTTCCTTAATAATGATGTGTATTTGGAAGTAATGAACACCAAGGTGCTCAGCAACAGTAATGGGAGCTATGGTGAAAGATTATGTGTCAATATGGCTGAGTCATAGTGACTGGAGTAATGGGGATAGTTGTGTCAGAGATGGTGAAGTTGGCTCAGGATAGAGAAGGGGTCAGAACTGTTATACATAGGGTCACTATGTCTCACAGGTGACTTGATGGCACATAACAACAACAACAACTTCCATAAACATAGAGTCAAACTTTATAGAGCCCCAAGGCGGAGCCTAAACCGGAGGGGAGAAGCAGAGGAACCTGCCGCCTCCGGCAGACGCAGGAGCCAGAAGCGGCGCGGGCTCAAGCCAAGACCAGAGACCAGGCAACGCAGAGGACTGACAAAAGAAGAAAAACATAATCTATACAGGAGTTCTACAGGACACATCACCATCCCTTCGGAGACAGTACAAGTAAACTTAAGAGACACTGGACACAGGAAGAAGAAAAAAAAATCTCTCTGACAAGCTGTCAGGACAATGGGAGATTAATTAATTCTGAAGAGATTTGGTAGAAGTGAAGTGGTATCCTGCTGGACGGTGGAGCTGGGAAAGAAGTGGGTCAAGGCACTGGGCTAAGGGCAGGGACTACACTGTAACTAGTGGTCAACTCCAAAATGAGAGATTTATCTTTCACTACTCCACAAATTGCTGTCTGTCAGACACTCCTCTAAATCTAAACATTCAGATTAAGACGGACTAGGAAGAAGGATTGGCCATCCACTTCTGAAATGGCAGGCCTCTGAAAACCCTATGTACAACACAACACACGTAGACGAACAGAAAGGGCAACCTAGGTAGAACTGTCAAGCATAAAAATACAAAGGAAGACGAACAGTTGTAAGCAGACACTAGTGATTGGAACATGGAATGTGAAAACCATGAATGTAGGAAAATTAGAAATTGTTAAGACAGAAATGGAGCGCATAAATATTGGCATACTAGGCATTGGAGAGATGAGATGGACTGGCATGGGGCATTTTGAGTCAGATGA
>NW_006399949.1:196575-198200 GCF_000299155.1 Elephantulus edwardii
CTGACATACTTTGGACATGTTGTAAGGAGAGACAGGTCTTTAGAGAGGGACACCATGCTGGGTAGAGTGGAGGGACCGCTCAGGAGGGGAAGACCCTCTATGAGGTGGATTGATTCAGTGACTGGGGCACTCAGGATGGGTGTGTCAGAGGCAATGAGATTGGCACAGGATAGAGCACGGTTTAGAGCTATTGTACATAGGGTCGCTATGAGTCGCGAACGACTCGACGGCACATAACAACAACAACAACTTATGTGTAACCAGTAGGATCATTAGGAGAATTAACGGCAATATTTTGTTTTGGTTTTTATTGGGATATATGATATTTCCAATACTATTACTTCTTGTAACAAGAGTAAGGACCATGTAGGACAGCCATGTCTGACCTTTACCAACTTCACAGTAGAGATCTAGTGTTTCTGTCAATAGTACCAAGAACACAAAAACAATTCCCATGAGTTAGACATGTTCCTCTATGCTCACATACCTCTTTCAACTCATCTCAACACCAATCTTACTCCTTTACTGAATCCTAAATCTGATTCAAAAGCTCACAGACCACACAAAACCATCCTGGGAAAGTCAAAAGTCACACAATGGAATACTACGCAACATGCAGGCACAATGATTTTTTTTTATTACTGCCTGACATGGGAGGGACTGGAGAACATTATGCTAAATGTACTAACTCAATCTCATAAGTACAAACAATGAATAAAATCGTTATTGTAGAAAAAGTGTGAAGATGCAAGGAGCAGAGTGCTTAATCATAGGGTCACACAATTTGATAGGTAAAGGGAGGGATGGGTAAAGGAAAGGGAAAAGATTCGATGTGGAAAACAATATATACAAACTATATGAACTTTGTATGTAAACCAGTACAAAATATAATTTTAAAAATGAGGAGAAAAGGCTATGATCCAGATTAGCAGCAGAATACATTGAAGACAGCTTCCAAAGTATGTATGCAAGTACCTTAGCCTTGAGCCTCATGGCTTTATGCCAGCGTTAAAAAATTACCAGTCCTGCCAATAATTGCTTGCCTTCCCCACCCTGAAGTTGTCTAACACAGGCACAGGCTTTTTCTTTAGCTCTGGTTCTGTCTGTGGGCTTGGGCAAAGCAGGTAGCAGTCACATCTCATGCTGATTCTCTGGTTTTAGTCTTAGGTCATGGCTGTTGCTTTTCTAAATGTAGGTAGAGCAAGGATGTCTGGTCCTGAAGAGCATCCATTGCATGCCTACTCCTTTCCTGGTAGTGAGAGAGGCTCTCTGCTGTTGGAATTGCTCAATATAATGGCAAGACTAGCCAATCCCCTTGTATATTGGTGAGACTAATCAATCTCCTAGTGGATAGGTTAACATGCCTATTTGCATATTTCCACCTATACACATGGCAGAGGCATGTTGCATGGCTAAGAAAGCCATATTGAAAGATAATTTCTACATTACTTTAAATATTTGTTCTATAGTTTCCACACTCTGTTGGGTCACCCTTCTTTGGGATGGGAACAAATACAGATCTCTTCCAGTCAGGTGGCCAAGTGGTTGTTCTACAGATTTCTTGGCACAACTTGGTGAGCACATCCAGGGCAGCATCTGTTAGCTGAAATATGTCAACTGGTATA
>NW_006399949.1:198714-200359 GCF_000299155.1 Elephantulus edwardii
TCCCCTCCTGCGCTGTCCCTCCACCCTCCCAAGCATGATGTCCCTCTCCAAGGACCCGTCCCTCCTGGCAACATGTCCAAAGTATGTCAGATGGAGCCCCAGAATCCTTGCCTCCAAGGAGCAGCTTGGTTTATTCCTCTCCAAGATGAATCTGTTTGTTTTCCTGGCAGTCCTTGGTACATTCAGTACCCTTCTCCAGCACCACAGCTCAAAAGCATCCACGCTCCTTCTCTCCTCCCTAGTCATTGTCCAACTCTCTAGTATCTTGAATTCTTCCTTGTGCTTTGGCTCTCCGCGTTCCAGTGCAATATTCAGAGTTTCTTCTGACATCCATTTTGGTCTTTTCTTCCTCCTCTGTCTTTGTAATGAACGTTTACGCTCTTCCTGAATGATACTCTTTATATCCTCCCACAACTTATCTGGTCTTCGCTCATTAGTGCTCAAGGCCTCAAACCTGTTCCTGAACTGAGATGGTTCTGAAATTTAGGTGGGAAAGACTCAAAGTTACATTTTTGTTCCCATCGATTGAGTTTAATTTTCTTCAGCTTCAGCTTGAACTTGCATTTGAGTAGTTGGTGGTCTGTTCCACAATCAGCTCCTAGCTTAGTTTTCACAGTGATATTGAGCTTCTCCAGCAGTTCTTTCCACAGATGTGATCAATCTGATTCCTATGCATACCATCAGGTGAAATCCATGTATATAACCTGTGTTTATGTCTCTTAAAAAACATATTTGCTATAAGTCATTGATTGTGCAAAATTCAATCATTCTCTCTCCAGCTCCATTTCTGTCACCAAGTCCATGTTTTCCAACAACTGAATCTTCTTATCTATTCTGAACATTTGCATTCCAGTGACCCATTATCATCAATGCATCTTGATTACATGTTTGATTGACCTCCGACTGTAAAAGTTGGTAGAAATCTTCTATTTCCTCTTCTTTGGTTCTGGTTGTTGGTGCATATATCTGAATGATAGTGGTATTCACTGGACTTCCTTGTATACATATGTATATTATCTTGTCACCCACAATATTGTACTTCAAGACAGATCTAGAATGACTTTTTTAACTATGAAAGCAACTCCATTTTTCCTCACCTTTTTATCTCTGGAGTAATATATCATATAGTCATCCGACTCAAAATGCCCCATGCCAGTCCATCTCATCTCACCAATGCCTAGTATGTCAATATTTATGCATTCCATTTCTTCCTTAACAATATCTAATTTTCCTACATTCATGGTCCTCACATTCCATGTTTCAATCACTAAAGTCTGCTTACAACTGTTCCTCTTCCTTTGTATATCCATACTTGAAAGCTCCACCTCAGTTGCCCTTTCTGCTAGTCTCCATGTGTCCTGTTGTACATAGGATTTTCAGAGACCTGCTATTTCAGAAGTGGGTGGCCAGTCCTTCTTCCTAGTCTGTCTTAATCTGAATGTTCAGGTTTAGAGAAGTATCTGACAGACAAACATTTTACAGAAAAAGTGAAAGATATATCCTTTATTGTGGAATTAACCACTAGTTTAAAGCTGGGTTTAGAAGGGGTCGTGGTACTAGGGACATTGTAGTTCATGTTAGATGGGTCTTGGCTGACAGCAGGGAATACCAGAGGAATGTCTATCTGTGTTTCATTGACTATGCA
>NW_006399949.1:201386-203021 GCF_000299155.1 Elephantulus edwardii
GGTAGCTATGAGTCACAAGTGATTCGACGGCACATAACAACAACAAATTTTAATATTAACTCCAACTAAAGTCATTGAAAAACTATATTTTTATACATCTGTTAAACCAAATATACTGCTGTCCAATTGATTCCAACTCATGGTAGCCTTCCATCATGTTTGCAAGACTACAGTCTTACCAACAGGAGGCTCATTTGAACTATCTACCAAACTTTGAATTAGTAGTTTAACACATAACTCATTGCAGTATCAGGGCTCCTTTAGTACATTTATATTTTTCATAATTAAGCATAATCAATGGACGGAGTTTGTAACATGTATTTGAGGGTTTGACACTTTATTCACATATATCCAGTAGCATTTTATTTGTTGGATTTTTATTGTTTTATATCAAATCAGTTACATGGTCAACATAGGAGAGGGGAAATGTTAAAAACTTAAAAAATATTAATAATTGACTTTTTAAATATTTTCTCATACAAGTAGAAGGGAGTTCTTGTGGTGCAGTCCTTAGCGAGCTAATAACCTGCCAATGACCCGAAGACCAAACTTTTCAGAGAGTTCACATTCATCAAGTGCTCCTTTAGCAATGAGGGAGTTTTTTGAGAGTACAAATAGAAAGATGTTAATAAGTATTCAAATGCCTGCATGAAACATGAAATTATTATCCTTTCTGGTAACAGCCAAGAGTTTATTGTCTTTATTACACTTTCCCCTCATTCTACCCTAGAATAATTATAAAGAGACTTGAAAGCACAAGTTATAGAAGAGAGTAGGATTTGCTCCTATAGGTTTTCTAAACTGTAATCTTTATAGGAGGCTCTCTGTTGGCTTGCTTTTAAGAACCTGCATTGAAACTCCAAAGGCACACAGTTAGCACCCACCAGGGTGACTATGAGGTATACGCAGTTAGAGTCGACCAGGGTCACTGAGAGTCATCCTGTATATGAAATATAATGGAAACATATCACTAGGTTTCACTCACAGGCAACATCTAGTTAGGTTAAAACCAAACCTTTTCTTTATCAGTCGAGTTCTAACCAGTCAGACATTTTTTTCACTGCCAATAAAATACCTAATTAATGAATGACACTTTTTTTTGGAAAGCAATGCTAACCCTACTATTTTACTTTATGAATTGCTAATGCAAAAAGATGTAACCATTAAAAAGTAATATATTACATTGCATTTATATAATATATTGCCCTTTAATAATACATACAACTGTCCCCATATAGTATTGTACATACAATGAACATTCACATATTCCTACAGTAATATAAAATTGTGATTTAGTTTTAGGGAGCTGAATAATTTAAATCTCAATTACAAAATACTTCATCTTATTGAAAATTTTAAAAATGCCTCTCACTGAGCTTCTTTGTGTAGAGAATACTTCAGTCCCCACAAATTTTTATCCTTCCTAAAAAACAGCATCAACAGCCAGGAAAAGCAAGAGAAGCAAAAATTACAGATGAAGTTATCATTTTGCAATTACAATAACTTGGCCATGAACTTCTGAAATAGCAGGCCTCTGAAAACCCTATGTACAACAGAACACATTTAGATAACAGAAATGGCAAAGGAGGTTGAGTTTTCAAGTACGGAAATACAAAGGAAGAGGAACAGTTGTAA
>NW_006399949.1:206826-228529 GCF_000299155.1 Elephantulus edwardii
AGTGCGACTGGCACAGGACAGAGCAGAGTTTAGGGCTGTTGTACATTGGGTCGCTATGAGTCGCAGGCGACTCGACAGCACATAACAACAACAACAACAACAATAACTTTCATAATGTTACTTGTTTCAAAATACAAGGATTTTCAAATTTTGCAGCTTAAAGTTGCAAAGCCCACCTTACCTTATTATATTGATGGAGTTTAAAACCAAATCCCAGTGTTACCCATATACTTATTAATATTGTCACATGTTTTATGGTTTTGCAATAGTCAGTCTATCTCTTTAGTATATTGCTATTTCATCTGTAGAAGTATTAGGGGGAAAAGGAATCCATTCTAGATAAATGACTGTCCACCTTTCTTGATCTAAAATCAATCAGCAAATGAATCCTTGTACTCTTGGTGTTGCTAAGCAGGAAAGCTTCTCATTTAATAAGCTTTTTTAGTTTGGCATGAGGCCAAGGCAATTTTGAAAATCACCAGGGTAAGGGCAAAGCAAATGGGAATTTCATTGAAATTCAAGTAATTTGCTTTGAGAGATAGATTATAAAGTATATAAAAAAGAGATTAATGTCACACATTTACATGCTGATAAGCCCTGACTTTTGAATTATATTAAAGATTTTATATATATATATATATCTCACATCTATCATGGAAATTAATTTAGGTTGTATCTGTGTATCTGTGTCATGACAATATGTCACTTTGTTTATTTAAAATAATCTAATGCATTTTTTTTGTCTTCATGTCTCCAGAATTTGGGTAAATGTCTTGAATAAATAGCTCTTCCTTTAATTTGTTCACGTACATTTATTTACCATACTAGAAAGGAAAACACAGTTTGCTCTTTAATTCTATTAACCCATTCAAAGAATAGGATTGCTTCAGTGTTGATAAAACTAAATCAGAATAAGAATGTACTAAACATATTTCAACAATAAAAATCAGAAAGATTATAAAACAACATATGAGCAAATATTTTAGAAAAATTAAAAGTATTACTATAAAGACGTTGAGCACTTCTAACCGCAAATCCAAATCTATCTGGAAGTTCACATTCCACTGCGGCTCTTCAGGGAAAAGATGGGTAATCTTTACCTGTACTAATTATTTGGAGGGACAGCTACAAGTCAGTTCTCACTTGATGGCAATGACTTGAATTTGAGTTTGTAAGTACAAAGAGATGTTATTTTTTTATGAGATTTTCACTTCAAATTGTCATAAATTAATAAAATTTTGTTCACTTTAATTTCCCTTTTTCCTTTTGAAAGCTGCCAAATACAGGTTATGTGATTGATTTAATTTTCCAAATTATCACAAGAGTTGATGAAAATATATTATTACTCATAATAAACACATTTTAAAAACTTAAATAAAGCAATTTTATTCTTTTGAAAGTGTTTTACAACAGGCTTGGATACTGTTGAGTCAGTTTCACTCAAAGCAATCCCCAAGGACAGACTAGAAACTCCCATAGGGTTTGCTTGGCTATGATCTTTATAAAAGCAGATTGCCTGGTCTTTTTACTCCAAAGCAGCTGGGTGGATTTGAACTGCCAGCTTTTCAGTTAGTAGCTGAGTGCTTAACAACCCCACTACCAAGTTTCCTTAGGTATCCTATTAATGCTGAATTATTGAAGGTATTTTTCTTGTTTTTCTCCTGGAGCAATAGTACAGACTATTAATACCACTCTGCACATTTTATTGGGTTTCCTGATGATGCATCTACAAAAGAATATAAAAATCATAGGCTTAAATAAAGAAAGTGGGAATTGTCATTATTTGCAGATGACATTGAGTTGTATTTTGAAGATCCAAATAGCCTACAAACTAAATATTAGAATTAATCAATGAATGTTGAACTTTTGTTGGCAGAAATTCAATTACTACTAATTTGTTTAACTGTGGTATCATGAAGCAAGCAAATAGAAAATCAGTTTTACCCAAAACTAAAACTTCCATTCAAATGTTGTTGTTATGTGCCATCAAGTTGTTTACCTTAGATAAAAATTCCTTAAAGGATGCCTAATAAAGGTTATGTAAAACTTTTATAAGGAACTGCAAAATTTTGAACAAAAATGAATGAAAACCTAAAGAGATGTAGATATGTTCATAGATATGAAATCTTAAAGTATTAAGTCTCTCCAGATAGATTTCTATATTACAAGTGCAACACAAATCAGAATCTCAAAAGTCTAACGGAATTTTCTTCCCCCTCTTCAGTTATGAGGTTTATTAGGGTTATAATGTTGTGTGCAGTCAAGTTAGAACTGACTTATAACTGTTCCTCCAGTAGGTTTTCAGAGGTAGTAAATTGCAAGGAAGATTTCCCATCTTCTTCTGAGGAGCAAAGGGTAGATTTGAACCATGTGCCTTTGGGTAGGTAGTACGACTCTTTAGTCTGCCAGAGCTCCTTATTAAGGGAGTAATAGATTACAACTCAGGTAGTAAATAAGATACGATTCTTCAAGCAGAAGAGATGCTTGGGCATGTCAGGGGACCCTCTGACTATCAGAATTACTAGGTCAGTGTTAAAAAGCTTTTTTGATTTTGCCAATTATGGTACTTTTTCCTTCTCCCCAATTCCACCAGTGAGCCTGGTCAAAGACCTTCTACTCCGACCTTCTGGGGCTGCAAGTCTAATTCAGCCCTATATTAGCTCTGTTTCGTTTTGCTGCATTTTCTGCTGGTCTGTCTGTTCTGGGTCTCCCACTTACATCTAAGTCAAAAGGATATGTAAATTTTCTGCTTTTTTCTAGGATCCTGGCAAGATTCCTTCAGCAATTATCTTTTAATACATTAAAAGCTAATTATTCAATTGTTTTAGAAACTCAAGTTGATTCTTAAATTCATATAGTGATGCAAACAGAAAGGAATTGCAAGGAAATTTTGAAAACAAACGAATTTGGAAGACTTTCATTCAGTGCTGTCAAATACTTACACAGCTTTAATATACCTAGAATAGAATAGACAAACAAACAAAAATAACAGCATCTATATGCATGCATCAGGAGCCCTGGTGGCATAGTGCATTGTTTGCTGGGCTGGTAAACTGAACGATTATGGAGTAAATATGAGCACCTACCTCAGGAAAAACAGACAAGCTAGGAAACTGGATGGAGGGTTGTCGTGGATCAGAAATCATTCAACAAGAGTGAATTTGGTTTGAATTTCCTATTCACACATATATGACTACCTGAAACGCCTAGTGAGTTTGTCCCTTTTGATTTTCCAATTCCAGCTTTTTGTACATTTCACCATAATACTTTGTTTTGTATTCTCGTGCTGCCCTTTGAAATCTTCTGTTCAATTCCTTAACTCCCTGATTTCTTGCCTTTGCTTTGGCTTCTCAGTGCATTAATGAAATATTCAGTTCTTTCAACACTCCTCTCAGTCTTTTCTGCCTCCTCTGTCTTTGTAATGACTTTTTGCATTCTTTATGGATAATATTTTTGATATCCTTGCACAGCTCATCTGATCTTGGCTCTTTAAGGTTCAAGGCCTCAATCTGTATGCAGAAGAGATCATTTGGGAGGCTGGAACATATGAGGAGGAGAAAGAGTCATCCACAAACTGTTTTATTTGGATGGCATGGCCTTCCTTGCTAAAACTGAGGAGGACCTGAAACATTTGCTGCAGAAGGTCAAGGACTGTAGTTTTCAACTACAGGATTGAAGCTCAACACCAAGAAAAAAAAGATTCTCACCACGAGGCCAATTGACAGGACCATGATAGAAGGAGAAGATATTGAGATGGTTAACACTTTCTACTTGTTTGGTTCCTGAGTCAAGACTCTTGGCACCAGGAGTTCTGAAGTCAAAAGATAAACTGCATTAGGAAAACCTGCTGTCAGGGATCTCTCCGGATTGCTCAAGAGCAAAGATGTCTGTCTAGAGACTAAAGTGTGAGGCCCATGACAATAACAAAGCATATTTTTATATAAAAATGAAATAAAAAATTTAAAAAAGCTAAAATAAAAAATAAGGTAAAATAAAAACGCTAGACAATCTGTTCATAAATTAAGCTATACTTTCAGAAATCAAAGATTTAAAATGAAAATTTAAAAAAACTAGAAAAATTCAAATAATATTTTTGTATTTGTACATAGTTAGCTTTAAAAGAATTAGAACATATAACCTTCTAATAGTTATAAATACAATATGTACTTATGTTTGTTGTTCTTCTTGTTGCTGCTGATTGTTGTCAAGTTGAGCACCACTCATAGTGACCCTATGAACAAATGGTCTGAACCCCGTTCTGTGACTATTGTTAATTCTCTAAGTTCATAGATTTTCCAGAGGCATGTTGTTTAGGAAGTGAATGCCACTCCTGCTTCCAAACTTATATAGAATAAAAGTGCAAACTAAGAAAAAATTTAGCAAAGACATGAGAAGGCACATTACAAAGGCAAGTTACCAAAATGATCCATAAACCTATTAAAAGATGTTGAACATTTACTTGTAAAAAATATGAAATTTAAAACTGAAATGTGAGTCATCTATGACTCGACAGTGCTTAACAACAACACAATGCCATCACACAACAACCATATTGGTTTAATTTTTAAAAGATGACCCTCTATGAAGTGGATTGATTCAGTGACTGGGATAATGGGAATAGGTGTGTTGGAGACAGTGAGATTGGCACAGGATAGAGCAGGGTTTAGGGCTGTTGTACATAGGTTGCTATGAGTAGCAGGCATATCAACAGCACATAACAACATAACAGCAACAATAGTAACAACTAAAATCTTATCCACTGCTGCTTAGGGGTGCACATACTGTTTGACAGTATAGTATTTGAGAATCCCATGCCTGCATATTTATTCAATAGAAATGTGTATGTTCTTGTTGTTGTTGTTGATTGCTGTTGAGTCACGCACAACTCATAGCGACCCTATGAACAAAAGGACTGAAGCTTTTCTAGAACTATTATCGTTTCTCCTAGTTCATAGGGTTTCCAGAGGCATGTGGTTTAGAAAATGGATGCCACTCCGGCTTCCAAACCTGTCTTAAACTGGAAGCGCCACTAAATACTGTCCACCATGGGAAGCCATTATTGTATTTGACACCCAAAATGGCACAAGGTTCAGCATAACAGCAAACCCAAATTGCCCCAGTGCAGCAAAATGACAGAGGAGTGCTGAATATTCTTCCAAAACAAAATAACACTAGGCCCTCAAGCCCAACCAGCTTTTAAATACAAGGGCCCGCCATTTATTTGTGTGTGTGTGTGTGTGTGTGTGTGTGTGTATGTATATATATACACACATACATATATATAATTATAAAATTCCTAAAGTCTTCTATAATATGTATACACACACACATTTATATATAATTATAAAATTCCTAAAGTCTTTTTATAACTATCGTCGTTACTCCAAGTTCATACTGCCTATACCATCTTTCAATATTGCGACTTGAAGTTTGTGGGGTTTTTTTTTCAGTTCTTTCAGCTTGAGAAATGCAGAGTGAGTTCTTCCCTTTATATTCTGCAATTCCAGCTCTCTGAACATTCCATAATAATACTTTGCTTTGTCTTCTCAATCTGCCCTTTGAAATAGGGTTTTGAATCTATTCCATCTGAATTTCAAAATCATCTTAAGAGTCGATTTGAAGTATTGAACACCAATGATCGAAGACCAGATGTTGTGGGATGATAGCAAGGATTATCATCCAAGAAGAAAGCAAAAGGTCATTACAAGGACATAGGAGAAAGAAAAACTGAAATAGATGTCAGAAGAGACTCTAAATATTGCACTTGAGTGTCAAAAAACTGAAAGTGAAAGCATGCTGAAGTAAAAGAGCAGAACAGAACAGAAGAAATGTATATAGTATATATTTTTTAACTTTACATTTTCATGAATACTGATAGCACTTTTTATCAATATGTTGTTGTTATGTGTCATTGAATCACCTACATCTCATAGTGACCCTCTGTGTAATACCTTTGAACCCTGCCCTATTTGAGCCAGTCTCATTGACTCTGACACACCTAACCCCATTGCTCCAGTTACCATGTCAATCCATCTCATCTGGAGACTTCCTCTCATGTACTGTCCCTCTATCCTACCAAACATGATGTCTTTGTCCAGGGACCGGTTCCTCCTGGCCACATGCTCAAAGTATGTGAGACAGAGCTTCAAAATAAAAATCTTTGCCTCCAAGGAAAAACTTTGTTTCATCTTCTCCAAGACAGACCTATTTATTCTCCTACCAGTCCATGATCTGTTCAATACTCTTCTTGAGCACCATAACGTAAAGGCATTGATTCTTCTTTTGCTATCCTTAGGCATTGTCCAGTTCTCTGATACACGGCAAGTAATTTTGAAGAGCATGGCCTGGTTTAGGTGCACCTTAGTCTCCAGACTGACATCATTGCTCTTTAGCATTTTGGAGAAGTCCCTGACTTCTCCAACACAATCCACCTTTTGATTTCCTGACTGCTGGTACCAAGAGTAGTGATTGTGGAGTTGAGCAGGCTGAAATTGTTAACAACCTCTATCTCTTTTCTTCAGCCATCATAGTGCTGCCATTTGACCCAGTGGTGAGACACTTTGTTTTCTTGATGTTGAGATTCAATCCATATTGAAGACCAAAGTCCTTGACCTTCCACAGCAAACGATCATATCTTCCTCAGATTTGGAAACAAGACTGTGCCATAGGCATAATGCAGGTATATCTGTGAAGGATTATTATACAACCACGAAAATGACACATTTTAAAAACATACATCATTGATGGCTCTTAAAATTTGTGGATTGAAAGAAGTAAGATCTCTTAAAGAGTTGAGAACATCGAATTTCACTCTGATATATATCAAAAGATGTGAATCCATCAACCTTAGCTAACATATGCAAACAAATATTCATTTCAGCACTATCACAAAGTAAGTTAAAGAGTGGACACATAAAAAATGTCTAGCAGTTTATGAATGGTTAGAGAAAATGTGTTACATGTGTACAATGGCATATTATTTAATCATAATAATGATGTTTTGATGCATGCCACCACATGAATGAATCTAGAGGATACTATGCTGACCAAAATAACCGAGACAGAAAAGGAAAAATTACTGTGTGATATAATTATTGAAAATAAGTACATAAATTGAAAACAAAAGCAGTTAGTGATTATCAGAGGCAGAAGAAATCTTAAAGTAGGTTATTGTTATTGTTATTGTTATGTGCCATAAAGTTGCATATGAATAGTGATGGAAAATTTGGAATGGCATCACTAAGTGGTATCTGTAGAAAACAATGAATTACTTCTTTTTTATTGGATATATATAACTAAAATAATATAAAATGAACAGTTATAATTTGTGTACCTTATGATTCCATTTATTCAAATTTAAAAGCAGGCAAAGATATAGAGATATTGTCATTGGAGATAGAAATTATGTTAACCTTGTACAATTCTCCTGGAGAGGAGCATAGAGGTTTGTCACTTGTTCATAGTATATTTCTTAATCTGAGTGCAGATTACAGTTGCCGAAAATTACAGTCATATTCACTAAAGTCAATTGTGTTGAAGAATCATGATTTTCTCTATTCACTAGAAGTGCAGCATAGAAGATAAAAAAAAAGAACAGCATAGGAAAAAATAGCCATGCTGCATTAAAAAGACATTGATGTTTAGCAATAAACATTTTTATCCATGGAATTTTTATGACTTAGAGGATTTCTTTAGGGTTAATTACTGATAGTGAACCTCTTGATGAAATTACTTAAATATTTTGTGGCTTATATTGCAGTATTGCCAGACTCTTCCCCACAATAAGCTGGATTTCTATCGAATCTGCCCAACCTAATGAATGATGTGATTGTATATTTAATTTCATTACATATTTTCACATTATGAAAATGTATGTGTTAGTGTGATGAATTTTGTTTGAGTTTCTTTTAAATACTGATTTACTGATTGCTTTTGTCTTGGCAAGATTTATCTATTCAGAACTTTCAGCCATTAATGGGCTGCGAATTTAGCTTTAAGTTTTTATCTGTGAAATGGTATCCTTAGTCATCTTGAAACAGATTTTCACTATCTTGCAGTTTCTAGATAGTGTTAAACTGAAGAAGCAACCTCATAATACACACTCTGTGCTGTGTAATTGTAGTCCCTACCTGCTGAGTCAGAACTCATTAGAGAAAACATTAGGGGACGGTGTGTCTCTTGCTGATTGTGTAAGCAGCATCTATGAACTTTAATGGAGTTTGCATGTATACGGTCAGAAGAGTTTCAGTAGGCCAATTTAAAAATAACCGTTTTCTAGCTGCAGTGATACACTGCATGCTTTTCACTTATGTGGAACTCTTGGGGACTAAATTCATTTAGCCTTTGACTTCATTTAGCACAGTATACCCATAGGAAACCCGTTATGGCACTTAAAGTGTTTTTGCCGTCGCGTATTGATGCTTACACAAACAGATATACTTGCAAGCTCAGTTTTTTAGGCCATAAGATTTTTCAGTTTTCAACACCAAACCAAGACTTAATGCAGTTTCTGGGCTATATCTGTAAGTGAAATGACTTTCAAGTTTGCTAGTAATCTTTTTAAAAGAAAGTTTTTTAAAACTCTTAATTTAAGGTTTTAGGAAAAAAGTACAGATTCATCCTCTCTCACACACTTTTGTTCTCTGTCATCTATCTATCTATCTATCTATCTATCTATCTATCTATCTATCAGCCAAACTGGGACATTTTACTAGCTCTTAGTTGCAATGTTCTGCTTTAAGTGTTTAAAAACAAATAATGACTTGCATAGTGTAGGTGAAAAACCATTTTAAGCTTACAGATGTTCCTAATGAAACAATTTGCTTCATTCTAATTGAGGTTAGCATGATGACAGCACCAGACAGACTGCGATGGTGACTGCAGGGGTGGGGTCTGTGTTCACTGGTCTATGCTGAGTATGACTTCATCTGAAGGGCAAAATCTGTAGATTTCCCCCCCAAACTCCAGAACCAGTTTTTCAGAGGTGACCACTGTATATTTCCTATGTTTTTCTCTCAAGAATGCTTTTCCTCCTAAGAGGTACAACACATATGAAGACATTCAGAAAATTAAGCTGCTTTCATTCTTTCCTAAAATGTCAAAACAAAGTCTTAACATTTGTGTCGGTTTCTGTGAGTCACTCACTAACTGGACTTCATTTACTATGTCTTTAAAAATGAGATATTGAAAAGTTAGATTTGGCCTCAGTGCTGCTGAATCTGAACTGGCTCTGCCTTAGGTTCTGGAGGCTACAAATGGCATCTTTCTTAGAGCTGATGGCAGATTTGAACCTGTGGAGCAGCATGTCCTTTGAGTTAGCAGCACAACTCCCAGGAAATGAGACCACAGATGTTTTTTGATAGTTCTCTCAACTTTAAAATTCCATGGGAGGCTTTTATGGCACTTTGTTTTCTTAGTTAGCAAATAAATTTTTTTCTTCTAGGTGATTGGTAGGTTTTTTGTTTGAGGGTTTTTTTGGATTTGGATTTTTTTTTATAATTCAGCTTCTTTTTCTGGTTTATCTACTGTAAAGTTGTCGACAAAGGACAACCCAGTGAAGGCCAAGAAAGATAGTTTATTGAGGAGAAACTGCCAGGCTAGTTCTCAAGCAGAAGACCAGCCCCCACTAAGAGTTAGAGAGGGATTTTATTCTTTCTTACAAGGGACTTGGGGAAGGGGATGCTTATAGATACTTCCCTCAAGATAGGGACATGGGCTGGTATCTCAAATAACTATTCCTGGGGAAAGTGGTTAGGGTAGTTTCAGAGAGAAAAAGCACAGCTGTTGTTTTTTGTGATTGGATTCTCTCAGCAGCCATTCTGCGAGAGGAAGTAAAGGGCTCTGCAGTCCTAATACCTACTAATTCTTTTTGGTTGATTTTACTTTTTTAAATTATTTTTCACAGTAAAGTTATATTTTCATTCATTCATTGTTGCACCATTTTACCCCCTGTCCTTCTCTTCCCACTTCCCCAGTTCACTTAAAAATATTAATCCTTAGTGAAGTGTCTCAGTCACAGAAGGACAAATACTACACGGTGCCACTTGTAAAACAGGACTGATCTTGGGCTGGGAGGAAACTGAGAAAAATGGGTTCAGTAATGTATACTGCATTGAAACAGATGAGGGAGAAAACTATTTAAAAGGCATATGTGATTAGGTATTTTTGTCATGATGGGAGTCCAGAGCAAAGGCTTCATAGAGGAGTAGACATGGGGGAGGGATTGTAAAACAAGAAGAATTTTTCTTTTACTTTTCCAAGAGGGTAGTGTACTGGGGTCGGGGAGAGGGTTGGGAGGGGAGAAAAGTGCAACAATGAATGAATGGAAATCCAAAGTCTCTGTAAATTTTAATTGAAATTAATAATAAAAAAACAAACAAAAAAAGAAAAAAATCATTCATTGTTGCAAAATTACCTACCACCTTGCCACACCCCAGAACCCTTTGCAATGTTCCTCTTATTCTGGGCTGTTGTCATATGATAATGCCTAACCCTATAGCCCCTTTATGTTATGTAACAAACTGTGGCTGACTCTGAGAAGAATAGGAATCCCAGAACATTTAATCGTGCTAATGTGAAACCTATACTTGGACCAAGAGGCAGTCGTCAGGACAGAGCAAGGCAACACTGCATGGTTCAACATTGGGAAGGGTGTACGCCAGGGATGTGTCCTATCTCCATACCTTTTCAACCTGTATGCAGAGCAGATTATCCGAGAGGCTGGCCTCTATGTGGAGAAGTGTGGCGTTAGGATTTGTGGAAGGTCTATCAACAATCTGCGTTATGCAGATGACACAACCATGCTCGCTGAAACTGAGGAGGACCTCATGCACTTACTGCAGAGGGTCAAGGACTGCAGCCTTCAATATGGACTGAGGCTCAATGTCAAGAAGACAAAAATTCTCACCACTGGACCAATCGGTAGCATCAGGATGGATGGCGAAGAGATTGAGATTTTTCACAGCTTCAGTTTGCTGGGCTCCACGGTCAACACTCTTGGCACCAGTAACCACGAAGTCAAAAAACGTATTGTAATGGGAAAGTCTGCTGTTAGGGACCTCTTAAAGGTACTCAGGAGCAACAGTGTCTCTCTGGAAACTAAGGTGTGCCTGATACAGGCCATGGTTTTTGCAATCCCTTGTTATGCATCAGAGAGTTGGACAATGACTAGGGAGGATAGAAGGAGAATTGACGCCTTTGAGCTGTGGTGCTGGAGAAGAGTATTGAATGTACCATGGACTGCCAAGAAAGCAAACAGATTCATCATAGAGAGGGTTAAACCAGGCTACTCCTCGGAGGCAAGGATTCTGACGCTTCGTCTGACATACTTTGGATATGTTGTAAGGAGAGACAGGTCTTTAGAGAGGGACATCATGCTTGGTAGAGTGGAGGGACAGCGCAGGAGGAGAAGACCCTCTATGAGGTGGATTGATTCAGTAACTGCGGTAATCGGGATGGGTGTGTCAGAGGCAATGAGATTGGCACAGTATAGAGCACAGTTTCGGGCTGTTGTACATAGGGTCACTATGAGTCCCAAACGACTTGATGGCACATAATAACAACAACATATCCCCTTTGCTTCATTTGTTCCAGTGTAATGATTATTATCTGTCTACTCTTACTCTGTTCTCCCTCCAACCCTCCATGTCATATCTGCTTTATAACAGTGGTGCTATGCAGTATTTATCCTTTGTGACAGATATTTCACCCAGTATAATGCCCTCCAGGATCAGCTATGTTGTGTATTGTTTCACAAGTTCATTGTTTTCCAGTGTTTTATAGTATCCCATTGTACGAATATACCATAGTTTTCTAGCCACTGTTTGTTGATGGGCACTTAGGTTGTTTCAGTCTCCTTGATATAACACAGTACTAAATGTAAACATGAGTGTGCATATATCTGCTTGGTGGCAGTTATGGTTTCTTTAGGGTATATTCTCAATAGTGCAATTGATGGGTCAAATGATATTTCTATTTTCCAATTTTTGAGAAATTTCCAAACTGCTTTCCATAGTGGTTGTACTGTTTTACATTCTCACCAACAGGAATAAGGGTTCCAATCTTTCTACAACCTCAACAGAATTTGTGCTTCTCTGTTGAACTTTGCTATAGTTGCTGAGTAGGTGATTCTTTAGCCCACAATCTCTCATGTTGTTAGATGTTTTGAGTCACTGGCTTGTGTAACCGTTCTGTGAAGATGAAGCAGCACAAAACCTTGCCCCGTTCAAAGAGGTCCTCACTGTCTTGATCAAGCTCATTTTGATGTCATTCTGTCAGTCCCTTTTTGGTTTTGTTGTTGTTGTTATGTACTGTCGAATCAGATCCCACTGGCACAGGAGGAGATTGGCCCTCCTTCCATCTGGTGGATTCAAACCACGTGCCTTTGAGATTGCAACACAGCTTCTTGCTACTAGGCCACCAGAGTTCCCTGTCAGTCCTTCTTGATGGGTGAAGGCCTTCCTCTGTTTTAATGCCCTGCCACTTTTTTCTAATGACTGGTATCTCCTTACAACATGTCCAAAAATTTTTTTTTATATTTTTAAAATAATGAACCCATTTTACTTTATATATAAACTGTCATATAAAACACCTCTTTTTTCCCTTAGGAAGTTACTATAGACATCCACTTCCTAAACCAGATGCCTCTGGAAACTCTATAAATATAAAGAAATGATGTTAAGTATTAAACAAAGACCAGGTCCTTTGTTCATAGGGTTGCTACAAGTCGTATTTGACTTGACAACACTTAACCACTGGTAAGGGAGACTAGTGTTATTCTATTTTGGGGGAACATTTTTCTACTTTGTACATCACTCCTTGTCAAATTACTGTACTGAGGTAATCTGGGTTTGCTGTGATGTTGAATCTTGTGCCATTGGGGTGTCAAATGCCATAATGGTTTCTCAATGTGGATAGTGTTTGGTTGAACTCCAGTTGTAGGACAGGTTTGGAAACAGGAGTGGCATTCACTTGCTAAATCACATGTCTATGGAAACTCTATGAACTTGGAGAAATGATGATAGTTATAGAAAGGTACTAGGTCTTTTGTTCATAGAGTCACTAAGAGTCGTGCTTGACTGGATGACAATCAGCTGCAACAACATCTATCTATCTATTATCTACTATCTATCTATCTATCTATCTATCTATCTATCTATCTATCTATTATCTATCTATCATCTATCTATCTATCTATCTATCTATCTATCTATCTATCTATCATCTCCTTCCATCTTTTTCAATTTCTCTCTCTGCTCTGCTTTCTCTTATCCACTGGGGATAAGAGAGCATTTCAGGGTTAGGCTTCTGGATTTGGTTAAGAAGCTGATCCATAATACTTGGACTGCTATCAGGCTTATTAATGAGAAGTTGTCTTTTAAGTTTTCAGTATGATTGCTGTTCAAGAAAATCATGACTGCTGTGTCCTTTGTCAAGTTCTCCAGTGGTATTTCATTTCAGCAGAGAAAAAAAATAGTGGATCCAATATTAACAAAAAAAAGACTGAGAGCTACTTTGTTGGGGTAGAATTTTAAGCATCACAAATAAGGTTTTCACAGAAACCTGATAGTATTGACTGTTTCAATTTCTGATATCAATTAAAAATGCTTTTAAAGGATATAAGTATTAAAAGCAACTTCATCTGAGGTAATCACAGTAGACTTAGAACAATTCTTTGATAGCATGGATCAGGGTCACTTAGAAGGCTGGTTAGAACAGATTGTTGGGGGTCCCACCCACAAACATCTGAATCATCAGATCTGCCTGAGAATTTGCATATCTAACAAGTTTCAAAGGGATGATGATCGTGCTAGTCCGGGAACATGTATTAAGAACCACTGATAAAGATAAAAGCAATATTCCAGGCATAACTTCACAGCTTCTCCTTGATTCTAGAAAGCCTATTAGAATGCAATTTTATGAGAAATGTTATTTTAAGACTAACTAATGTACCTATTTTATTTATAAAATAACCATTGAATGTGACAGTTTATTAACAGCAAATCTGGAGCTATAACATACATATGTAGACAGTTGTTGAGACAGGCTTCTCTAAATGGTTCAAGGAAGTAATTCTAGTCACTGATCCTCCATTTACCCCTTTCTTCTACTGCCTTTCCTAAGTGTTCCTATGTTTTCTAGCTCCTCTTCTCACTTTAGTTACTCCTCTGATTCCTTCCTTTCTACCTCATGAATTTTCGTAAGGCAGGGTATTTTTAGGATCTCTTTTTCTATCCACAAGTCCCCTGGTATATCACTGCCAAACTGTATATCCTGCATCCGTGAGTGAATCATCAAAGAACTTACATCTGTTTACCACTGAGTCAACTCCTGCTCGTGGCACCTTGTGGATAACAAAATGAAACACTTCCAGGTACTGTGCCATCTTCAAACTCCTTCCAAACTAGGTGGACCATCTTCAAGGATTCTATCAGTAGTATTCCGTTATGATCCATGAGATTTGCATTAGCTAATTTTCCACTTCCTAAACAACAGGCCTCTGGAAATTCTATGAACTTTGATAAATGTCAATAGTTAGTTATAGAGGGGATTCAGGCCTTTCGTTCATAGGGTCGCTATGAGTCATGCTTAACTCGAAGGCAATCAACAACAACAACAATTTTTAGAATAAGATTATCAAACCTCTTTCCTACTCAGGCACTGTCTGTAAGCTCCACTGAAGCATGTGCACCATGGGTGACACATCTGGCATTTGAAATACGAATAATGTAGCTTCCAGGATCATAGTTACATTTAAGGTATTGCAATACTATAACAAGTAGACAGAAGGACTGTAGATGCATACCACTTCATACCCTCACTCTTTCTTTTTAAAATAGCTCTGTGTCCATTGATTCCTAAAAACATCCAGGTGATGATATTTCAGTTTAAGTTTCTTGTTTTGTTTTTTATTTAACTTTACATTTTAAAAATTAATTTTAATGAAAATTTACAGAACTTAGGGTTTCCAGTCATTCATTGCCGCACTTTTCTCCCAACCAACTTCCTCCCCCTCCCAATTCACACTTCTCCTTGGAAAGAAAAAGAAAAACCTCTTTTATTGTTATGCAATCCCTTCCCCCCCAAGTCCACACCACTTTACAGCCTTCACTCTGGACTTCTGTAATGACAAGAATACCCATTCATATATCCCTTTTAAACAGTTCTCTCCCTCATCTGTTTTAATGCAATATACATCATTCCTCCCCCCTTCTGTCTTCCCTCAACCCTGATGTCAGTCCCATTTTATAACAATGGCCCCATGCAATATTAGTCCTTTTGTGACTGAGATATTTCGCTCAACATAATGTCTTCCAGGGTATTCAATTTGCATAATATTTTATGAGTTTCTTTTTTTTTCAATGCTGTGTAGTATTCCATTGTGTGACTATACCAGTGCTTCTCTATCCATTCGTTTGTTGATGGGCACTTAGGTTGCTTCCAGCTCTTTGCTATTGTGAACAAAGCCACAATAAACATCCGGGGACTTTCTCTCCTCTGCTGTCCCTCCACCTTTCGGAGCATGATGTCCTTCTCCAAGGATCAATCTCTTCTGGCCACATGCCCAAAGTAAGTGAGACAGAGCTTCAAAATCCTAGCCTCCAAGGAGAGACTTGATTTCACTCTATCCAAGACAGACCTATTTGTTTTCTTGGCAGTCCATGGTATGTTCAAGATTCTCCTCCAGCACCACAACTCAAATGCATCTGTTCTTCTCTGTCATCATTAGTCATTCTCCAACACTCTGAAGCATAACAAGTAATCGAAGAGCATGGCATCTGTGTTAGGCACACCTTTGTCTCTAGACTGACATCATCGCTCATCAGCACTCTGGAGAGGTCCATGACAGCATATTCTCCCAATGCAATTAGTCTTTTGATTTCCTGACTGCTGATGTTAAGAGCGTTGATTGTGGCTCTGAGCAAGCAGTAATTGCTAATAATTTAAATGTCTTTGCCACCTATCATGGTGCTGCCAGTTGGCCCAGTGGAGAGAATCTTTGCCTTCTTGATGTTGAGCTTCAATCCATATTAAAGACTACAGTCCTTGACCTTTTGCAGCAAGCACTTCAGGTCCTCCTCAATTTCAGCAAGCAAGGTTATGTCATATGTCTAATGTAGGTTGTTAATGAGTCTTCCTCCAATCTTGATGCCACACTCCTCCTCAAAAAGCACTGCCTCCTGAATGATCTGTTCTGCATACAGATTAAAAAGGTTTGGGGACAGGATGCATCCCTGACACACTCCTTTCCTGATTTTAAACAATGCAGTGTTTCTTTTCTCTGTCCTGAGGACTGCTTCTTGGTCCAAGTTTAGGTTTCATATAAGCAAGTGTTCTGATCAAGTGTTCTGAGATTCCCATTTTTCATGTTGTTTTTGTTGTTGTTATGTGCCGTCGAGTCGCCTGCAACTCATAGCAACCCTATATACAACAGCCCTAAACTCCGTTCTGTCCTGTGCCAATCGCACTGTCTCTGACACTCCCATCCCAATTATCCCAGTCACTGAATCAATCCACCTCATAGAGGGCCTTCCTCTCCTGCGCTGTCCCTCCACCCTCCCAAGCATGATGTCCCTCTCTAAGGACCGGTTTCTCCTCACAACATGTCCAAAGTATGTTAGACAGAGCCTCAGAATCCTTGCCTCCAAGGAGCCACCCGGTTTAACCCTTTCCAGGACAAATCTGTTTGTTTTCCTAGCAGTCCATGGTATTCTCAATACTCTTCTCCAGCACCACAGCTCAAAGGCATCAATCCTCCTTGTATCATCCTTGGTCACTGTCCAACTCTCTGATGCATAACAGGTGATTGCGAAGACCATGGCCTGTATCAGACACACCTTAGTCTCCAAAGAGATACCATTGCTCTTCAGCACTTTGGAGAGGTACCTAACAGCAGACTTTCCCATTGCAATTCGCCTTTTAATTTCCTGGCTGCTGGTGCCAAGCAAACTAAAGCTGTGTACAATCTCAATCTCTTCACCATCCATCCTGATGCTGCCAATTGGTCCAGTGGTGAGAATCTTTGTCTTCTTGACATTGAGCCTCAGTCCAAATTGTAGGCTGCAGTCCTTGACACTCTGCACCAGGCGCTTCAGGTCCTCCTCAGTTTCAGCAAGCAGGGTTGTGTCATCTGCATAACACAGATTGTTGATAAATCGTCCACCAATCTTGACCCCACATTTCTCCTCATAGAGCCTAACCTCCCGGATAATCTGTTCTGCATATAGTTTGAAAAGGTATGGAGATAGGATGCATCCCTGGTGTACGCCCTTCGCAATTTTGAACCATGCAGTGTTCCCTTGCTCTGTTCTGACGACTGCCTCCTGGTCCAAGTATAAGTTTCGCATTAGAACGATCAAGTGTTCTGGGATTCCCATTCTTCTCAGAGTCAGCCACAGTTTGTTATGATCTACACAGTCAAATGCCTTTGCATAGTCAATGAAACACAGATAGACATTCCTCTGGTATTCCCTGCTTTCAGCCAAGATCCATCTAACATCAGCTACAATATCTCTAGTAGGAGCTGGAGTCGGAAAATCAAAAGTGCCGAACTCGCTCAGTATATCTTAAGCCCAAGGAACTGAAAAACAAATTCAAACCTCGAGTTAGTGTAGTCAAGGATGCTTTCGGCAGAATGTTAAATGATCCAGGAAGTATTAAAAGGAGATGGAAGGAATATACTGAGTCACTGTATCTAAAGAATTTGGAAGACACAGAAGAATTTCATGAAATAACATATGAGCAAGAGCCTATGGTGATGAAAGAAGAAGTTCAGGCTGCTTTGAAGGACATGGCAAAAAATAAGGCTCCAGGAATAGATGGTACACCAACTGAAATATTTCAGTTAACAGATGCTGCCCTGGACGTGCTCACCAAGTTGTGCCAAGAAATCTGGAGAACGACCACTTGGCCAACTGACTGGAAGAGATCGATATTTGTTGCTATCCCAAAGAAAGGTGACCCAACCGAATGTGGAAACTACAGAACAATTTCACTAATTTCACATGCAAGCAAGATTTTACTGAAGATTATCCCAAAACGACTGGAACACCACATCAACAGAGAACTACCATTTTTCATAGCAACTATATAAAGAATAAGAAAAACTGCATTTCTGAGTCATCTTCAAAATTGTTTCCATGTTTCAGTCAATCACCGTAATAGAGTTTCAACTTATATCATTGAGGGGGTTTTCTTGTTTCTTTTCATCCTCTGTTTTATCAAGGATAATGTCCTTTTTCCAAGTCCATTCTGTTGTGATAACAAATTCATGAAATGAAGTCTCACCATTTTGGCTTCTAAGGAGCATTCTGGTAGTGCTTTTCCTAAAACATATTTATTTATTTTTTCTTTTGGAAGTCCTTGATATATTCAATATTCTTCACCAATGCTATAATTGTAGTGCATCAATTATTTAGTCTTTTATATTAATTGTTCAGTTTTTGCATGCATAGGAGATGATTGATTGAAAATACCATGATTTGGTTCTTGTGTACCTTAATCTTCATAGTATCATATTTGCTTTAAAACACTATAATGACCTTTTGCTGCAGAGTTCCATGATAGATGCTGAGTATTGATTCTACTGCAGGACCTAAGGAGGACCGGACAGAAAGGTGTTCATGATCTCAATCAGGAAGCACCTAACTCAGTTATAACAGCAGAGCAAGGGCTACAATTCATTCTAATATTCACAGATGCATCAGTCTTAGACAAGGTTAAAATACTGAGTCAAGAGTAAATTATTTTTCCTCTAGCAGGTATCTCATTTAAGCTCTAACAAAAACCTAAACCAACCTGAGTGTCATTGAATCAAATCTGGCTTATAGTAACCCTAGAGGGCAAAGTAGAAAAGCCCCATTAGGGTTTCCAAAGGCTACAAATTTCAGCAAGACTGCTCCTCCCCCCCATGCAAGGTAGGTGGTGGGTCCAAACCTCCATTCAGTTAGTTAAAATCCAGAAGCTTTAACTACTGTATCACTAGGTCTCTTTAAATTCTAATAATAATGACTCTTAATAGTGATTTTGAATTATGGAAATACTAAATAACACAAATTGATGCAAAAAGTTGATTATTTGCCTCGATAGTTGTTGTTTTTTAAAGGGGGCTGAAACATTTCACCCTTTTGCTATTCTGTTTTCCTTAATAGCTTGTGTGATTTTTTTTTTGTACATTAAGTTAATTTCAGACTACACTAAACACATTTGTGCGCTCCAAGGGTTGTATCTAGATTTAATCCACTTTAATCCATTATGCATTGTTTGGTATAAAGTCATGCAGCTTTATTTACATTTAATAGAGTTACCTTTAACTCAGTTCTTGAAAGCTTCCTGTAATAGCTTGCTGCTCCCTTTGCCTGAAATGACTTTCTTTCTCTGCTATCCTTCAATTCTTCACTGTCTGTGGATATTTTTTAGTTTTATTTTAGGCCTAACTCAGGTTCATAGTCCAACTATTCCTCCTATTCATATACTTAGGCACCTGCTGTAAGGTGTTAGCTTTGATTGAGTCATTTTTTCTAACCTCTACCAATGCCTGCTAAGGTGTTTTGCATGTAAAAGAGATCAATACTATGATAGTATTGTAGTGGTTATTGTCTTTGATCTATTGGAAATCTGGTGAACTAGTATTATAGAGAGAAGACGTATACTTCATAGAAATTGCAATAGTACAATCTTTTTTCTGAGATGCCTCTGGATGGACTTAAATTTTCAACCTTTAAATTATCAGCCAAGAGTATTAACCCTTTGTACCACACAAGGTTCCTTCACTGAGAGATTAACCCACTACGACTGAGAAGATTCTGACTCATAGTGCCTCTCCATCAGGCATTAGCAGGATAAATCTCTACAGAGGGAGACCACCCATCCTCTCCCTCAGAGAAAATGATGAATTCAAACCATTGACCTTTCAGTTAGTGGTCCAATATTTTAAGCACTTTTCTACCAGAGATCCTTTAGTTATTGAGTATTAATTACATGTCAGGCCCTGGCCTGACATAGAAAAAAACCCCAAATGTACTTCACCCACAGTGTAAGGCAGACAAAACAAAATGAGTAACACAATGCAATCAATTTATAACAAAGGTAGTAGATGAGAGTGCTCTGACAACACTAATAAATGGAGAGCTAATCCGGGGAAATTAGTTAAGACCTGGCACGGTGGTTAAAGAGCATTGCTGTTAACCAAAATATTCAAGGTTCAAACCCACTAGGTGTTCCATAAGAAAAAGAAACAATCTGATTCCATAAATATTTACAGCCATGTGACTCTTATCTATGGGCCACTTTGTCTTACAGGGTCCCTATGCAACTGAATCGATTTGATGGTGGTGGGTTTGATTTTCTTATGTCAATTGTGTGTTTATATAAAAAAGAAGGAAAATTCCATTCAAAGTTAATGGGCTGCACAAAGACAGTGTGACAGTTTATTTGGTGAGGGTCCATGAAACTGAAACAGTGTGGAGTGTTTGCAAAAGATGGATTTGCCAACCACATTCAGACACTTTTATTCTTTATTTTTGCAATTTAAAAATTGTTCCACTGTTGTTGTTGTTGTGTGCCATCAAGTCAAATCCCACCCATTGTTGACCTTCCAGAGAGTTTTCAGAAGTAGCAAATTGAGCAGGAGAAAATAGCTCATCCTTCTCCCATGGAGCAACTGGTAGATTTGAGCCATGTGCCTTTGTGATTGCAGTGCATTTTCCTACCACTAGGCCACAGGAAACATAAAGGATAAGAATTGTTACATGAGCCAATCTCACTGTCTCCAACACCCCTATTACCCCAGTAACTGTGTAACTCCATCTCCTTCAGGGACTTCCTCTCCAGCATTGCCCCTCCACCCTTCCAAGCTTGATATCTTTCTCCAAGAACTGGTCCCTCCTGGGAATATGCCCAAAGTATGTGAGATGAAGTTTCAAAATCCTAGCCTCCAGAAAGCAACTTGGTTTCACCCTCTCCAAGACAAAACTGTTTATTCTTTTGACCGTCCAATTGATTGCAAAGACCATGACCTGGATTAGATAAAACTTAGTCTGACATCATTGCTCTTCAGTACTCTGGAGAGGTCCCTGAGAGCAGACTTTCTTAATCTAATTATGTCTTTTGATTTCTTGTCTGCTGGTGCCAAAAGTGTTCATTATGGACATAAGCAAAGTGAAATTGTTAACCATCTTAATCTGTTCTCCTTCTATTATGGTGCTGCCAAATGGCATAGTGGTGAAAATCTTTGTTTTCTTGATGTTGAGCTTCAATTCATATTAACTATAATTTTTGATCTTCTACAGCACACACATCAGGTCCTCATTTTCAGCAAACCAGGCTGAGTCACCAGCATAACACAAGCTATTGATGAGTCTTCCTTCAGTTTTGATGCCACATTCTTCCTCATAAAGATCAACCTCCTGAATGATCTTGATATTGTGGTATTGATGAATTTTGAGTGTTCAAACATGATATGGATGTAACACTGACATCAGTTGCAGCCAGCCTGAGAAACTGTTTGCTTGCCCTAGAACTCTATTTTTTCTTTATTTAGTCATATAAAGTATTTTACACTATTTACTGGTAAAGAAAATACATTTTCCCTTGATTAATATTCAGCTCCTTGAAACTGAGTGGGGGTTTTTTAACCCCTCAGTTGTTTGTAATTCTTTTCTGGATTAGCAGTTACCTCTTTGAGGATCTTTTTATTCAATTATAT
>NW_006399949.1:228629-231190 GCF_000299155.1 Elephantulus edwardii
CCATCAGAACAAAGCAAGGAAAGAGTGCATGGTTCAAAATCAGGAAAGGAGTGTGTCAGGGATGAACCCTATCTCCCTGCCTTTTTATTCAATATGCAGAACAGATTGTTACTGAAAACATGGGGTTCTTTCTTTGGTCAATTGCCAATATCCATAGCACTTTATTCAAGATCTGGGAAGACAGAGAGAATCTTCCGAAACTTTAATACTTGACTTAGATGTTATAATTACTTATATACAAACTTCTTGTGGTATAGTTTACATATGATTAGGAAAGACATCTTCAAAGAAATAAATACTAATCCAATTACACATACCTTGAGAAAAACATCTTCAAAGAGATAAACGCTAATTCAATCTTATATAACTGTGAAAAACCATCTTCAAGCAGATAAATGTTGATTCAATTATATATAATTGAATCAACATTTATCTGCTTGAAGATGGTTTTTCACAGTTATATAAGATTGAATTAGCGTTTATCTCTTTGAAGATGTTTTTCTCAAGGTATGTGTAATTGGATTAGTATTTATTTCTTTGAAGATGTCTTTCCTAATCATATGTAAACTATACCACAAGAAGTTTGTATATAAGTAATTATAACATCTAAGTCAAGTATTAAAGTTTCGGAAGATTCTCTCTGTCTTCCCAGATCTTGAATAAAGTGCTATGGATATTGGCAATTGACCAAAGAAAGAACCCCATGTTTTCAGTAACAATCTGTTCTGCATATTGAATAAAAAGGCAGGGAGATAGGGTTCATCCCTGACACACTCCTTTCCTGATTTTGAACCATGCACTCTTTCCTTGCTTTGTTCTGATGGATTCATCCTAGGCCAAATACAGATTTTGCATTAGCATAATCAAGTGTTCTGGGATTCTCATTCTTCTCAAGTTTAGCCACAATTTGTTTATGACATACAGTCAAATACCTTTGCATAGTCGATGAGAGACAGATAAACATTCCTCTGGTACTCTGTATTCAGTCATGATCCTCCATCTGACATTGGTAATGATGTCCCTGGTGTCACAAACTCTTCGAAACACAGCTGTACTTCTGATAATTCTCTGTTGATATACAATTGCAGTCATTTATGGAAAATATTCAGCAAGATTTAGCTTGTGTGTGATACTAATAATTATTGTTGTTATGTGCTGTCAAGTCACCTGCAACTCATAGTGACCTACACAAGAGCTCTGAAGCCTGCCCTGTCCTGAGCCAGTCTCACTGACTCTGACACACTTCCCCCCATTGCCTTAGTCACTGTAACAGTCCATCTCATCTGGGATCTTCCTCTAATGCTCTGTCCCTCTGCTTTTCTGAGCATGATGTCCTTCTGCAAGGATTGTTCCCTCCTGGCCACATGCCCAAAATATGTAAGATAGATCTTTAAAATCCTAACCTTCAAGAGAAACTCTTTCACCCTCTTTGTTTTCTTGGAGGAACATGTATGTTCAAGACTCTTTTCCAGCATCACAACTCCAAGACATATTGTTCAATATTTTCCACATTCTAAAAAAAAAATAAAATAAATAAAAAAATAATAATTTCCACATTCTGTTGAGTCATCTTTTTTGCAATGGAAATAAATATAGATTTCTTTCAGTCATTTGGCCAGGCAATTTTCCTCCAGATTTCTTGGTATAAGCTGGTGGGCATGTCCAAGACAGCATCTGTTTTCTGAAATATGTCATTTGTTATTCCATAATTTCCTTTGGCCTTATTTTTTTCTAATTCTTTCAGAGCAGCTTGAGCTTTTTCCTTCATCATCATTACCTCTCAGTAATATGATGTTTTATGAAATTCTTTAGTGTCAGGTATTTCTTTTTGGCACATTGTTTCTGAGTACTCCTTTCATCTTCTGTTAATAGAACCTGGATTACTCAATATTCTGTCCATAGCACTTTTTTTTCTAGTTGTGTACTATCGAGTCAGATATGACTAGCATAGGAGATTACCCTCCTTCTCCAATGGAGCATCTGGTGGATTTGAACCACCCACCTTCAGGATTGCAGCATAGCTTCTTGCCATCAGGCTACCAGAGCTCCCCATATTGTACCTTGAGACTTGAATTCGTTCTTCAGTTCCTTCCACTGAAGAAATGCCAAGTGAGTTTGTCTCTTTTGATTCTCTGACTCCAGTTCTTTGCACATTTCATTATAATATTTTGCTTTTTCTTCGTTAGCTGCCATTTGAAATCTTCTGTTCAGGTCCTCTACTTCCTGATTTCAGCCCTTTTCTTTGAATTCTCAGCACTATGGTGCAATATTCAGATTCTCATCTGACACCCATCTTGGCCTTTTCTTCCTCCTCTGTCTTTGTAATTACTTTTTGTATTTGTCATGGATGATATTCTTAATATCCTCCCAAAGCTCATCTGTTCTTTGTTTATTAGTGTCCAAAGCCTCAAACATGTTTAATTGGTTTAATTCAAGTGAGATAGACTCAAGGTCAAAATTTTGTTCCCTATCTAACAGATAAATGCTCATTATCATAAAAATCTTATTTCTAAAAACAGAGAAATCAATCAAGCTGATTAAGATTTAAAGCAATAGTCATA
>NW_006399949.1:231535-232539 GCF_000299155.1 Elephantulus edwardii
TAGCATTTGTCCCTTTGTGACTGAGATACCTCACTCAGCATAATGTCCTCCAGGGTCACCCATTTTGAATAATATTGCATGAGTTCCTTGTTTTAATAGTCATAATTTTAAAGGTAAGCCATCATTTCTCATTTTTGTTCATGCACTAAGTACTTATTTTTTGAGTAGCAACAATTTGAATGACTTTAGTCCACTTGCTATGAAAGATATCCACGCAATTAAAGCAAAATTTACAGAGAATAAAGACAGACACATATAACTTGGGCTCTCTCACACTGGGAATGTATTTGGCATAGGAGTATAACCAAAGAATAGTGACTCGCTGCAAGGACATTACGCTGCCTGAGGACGGCCTCAACCATGAGTGGTGTTTTGTTTTGTTTTGTTTTTTTATGAAAGGAAGGAGCTATAAGAAGAGAGAGCTATCTTAACAGAGAAATTGAAACAAAATCAGAGAGTTATAGGTGTATTTTAAGTTCAACACTCTAGAAAGCCCATCTTGATCTGTGCATGACTTCCCTTGACTTTTAGGACTGTTAGAAAAACCAAAAAAACAAACAACCAAACTTGTTATCAGTTCCAACTATGATGACCCATGTGTGCCATGTAGAATTTGTACTTTATAAAGTTTTCAAAGCTGTGGCATTTTGGAAACAAATAATTAGGCCTTTCTTACAAGGCACAGTAGGATGTGTTTGAACTCTCAACCTTTTGGCTAATAATCTCACTTTTTTTTCTTTTTTTAAAATTAATTAATTAATTTATTTTTCATTTCAATGAACATGTACAGAAATTTTGGAATTCTATTCATTCATTGTTGCACCCTTCTCTCTCCCTCCCTTACCCCCGTTTGCTCCTCTGCCCAAAAAGCAAAAGAAAAACTCGCTCATTGGTACACAATCCCCCCCGCACATCGCCCAACCCCACCCCTGACTCCAAATATAATCCACTCTGCAACCCTCATTCCGTACTCTTATGATAAACATAATGCCCTAAAATATAAT
>NW_006399949.1:233354-250696 GCF_000299155.1 Elephantulus edwardii
TGTGTGTATGTGTGTGTGTGTGTGTGTATGAAGTTTTAAAACTTGATGACATATGGACTGAAAAATATTACAGTGTCTGGAGACTGATTTAAAAAGAAGCATGAAATAAAGAGAAATTTAATGTGAATCTACCCATAAAGTCCTCCAACTAAAATTTAGAAGCACATTAAAGGAGCACCTTATTTAAAGAGAAAGAGGAAGAAAAGAAAAACATCACTGTGAACTAGTTGAGAGCTGACTGTAAGCTATTTTGCTTTGCTGGTTCCAACAAAGCGTAAATTATTTAAAATAAATTTCATAGATTTATCTTAATAAGAATACTCTAGGGCATCATTCTGACAGAGCAGGAACTTCTTCCGCGATTGGCTGCATCAGCATTATTAGAGTTGTCGGGTAGCCATCCGTGGGTAAGCCTTGTTTGGATGTTATTTATTTATGGTCAAGCTCCCTTAGGTTTGGAAGCACCGAGGCAATGTGCTGACAGGTCAGACCAACAGAACACATTGAGAAGCTGGCTTTTCCTATTCCTTCAGTGAGAAAACTTTATGAGGCTAGATTTTCTCTTGGAAAGCAAAGCATAGAGAATAGTTATTTAGGTCCTTTTGTTCGGTGAAAAGAACAGGACATGAAGTTTGGAATCAGAAGGTCTAAAGTCAGGTTGTAGCTCAATCTATAATCTTATAAACAGTTTGACATTGACCAAGGCTCTTGATCTCTTAGAGGTCTTTTTCTTCCTTTTGAATCCAGGAGCACTTATTCTACTTTGTCAACAAGATTTCTATGAGAATATACGGGAAAAGAATTTCTAGTTTTGGAAAATGGATATACTTGTCCAATTCTTACTATTTATTTCAAAGTTGGAGCCTTGGTAAAATGAGTGTCACCTAGCTGGGCTGTAATAAGCCAAAGACAGTTAATCTTTCCAGATAACCCACGAGATTTTGGTTGCTTGTCTTCATGTTTTCTTTCTGATCTTAAGATTTTCTCTAAAGAAAAACCTTTAAAGTGACAATTTCTCCCTTTTAAGAGTTTCACCATTTCCTGCAAAGCTTTTCACATTACCCCATCTGGTATTTTATGTAAAATAAACACCCCCGTGATGTGCTAATGGTACCTAGGTTGTGGCCTCACAATTGTAATTAGTTCTCTTTTTCCAGTTTCTTCCTGCCATGGGTAGTATTTTTCTGAATAAATGATAATACTGGATTGTCTGTGTCAGAGCAGCAGCCCATTATCTCCAGGAACTTGCATCTTCAAAGTGAAGGGAGGGTGTGTCTTCTGTAAGAGAGAACAATCCTTCCTGTCACTACTTTATCCCCCTGTGGAAATGATCTGAAACTGTATCCAGGTATCCAATGATAATAAGGGAGATCTGCTTCTGAAGGTGAAAGCAATTATGGCATGAAAACCTCTTTCATAATGTTCAGGAGGAATATAACAAACAAAATAGAAATAAACATAATTTTAAATCAGAAGTAACTAGAATTGGGAATTTAGTACATCTGTTTATATCTGCTTGGTTTCAGAAACCAGGAAATCAAAAGACAAATTGCATTGGGAAAGTCTGCTGTCAGGGACCTCTCCAGATAACTGAAGAGCAATGATGCCAATCTGGAGACTAAGGTGTGCCTAATCCAGGCCATGGTCTTTATAATTACTTGCTATGTATCAGAGAGCTGGACAATTCCTAGGGATTATAGAAGGAGAATAGATGACTTTGAGCTATGGTGCTAGAGAAGAGGATAATATGGACTGGGAGGAGAACAAACAGGTTCATCCTAGAAAGGATGCCAGGCTGCTCTTTGGAGGCAAAGCTTCTAAAGGTCCATCTGACATACTTTGGACATATTGCAAGGAAGGACCAGTACTTGGAGCTATAAAACACATGAACAGACCCATCACAGAAGAAGAAACTGAGTAGATCATAAAAAGACTTCCCTATAAGAAAAATCCTGGACCAGATGGCTTCACAGCTGAATTCTACCAAACATTCATAGAGGATCTAGCACCAATTCTACTTAGAGTGTTTAAAAAAAAATAGAAAAATAAGGAACACTTCCAGAGTCGTTATATAAAGCAAGCATAACCCTAATACCAAAACTAGACAAAGGTAGTGTCAAGAAAGAAAGCTATAGACCAATATCTCTCATGAATCTAGAGGTAATAATCCTTAACATAATCCTAGCCAGTAGAATCCAAAAGCTCATGAAAACAAAGAATAATTCATCAGGACCAAGTGAGATTCATAACAGGTAAGCAAGAATAGTTCAACATAAGAAAAAGAATCAATCTAATTTACCATATTAACAAAGCAAATAACAAGAAACATATGATCTTAGCAATTGATGCAGAAAAAGCTTTTGACAAAATTCAACACTACTTCCTGAAAAAAGACAAAGTTGGAATAGAAGGAAATTTCCTCAACATAGTGAAAGGCATATATGCAAAACCAAGAGCCAACATCATTCTCAATGGAGAAAGACTAAACACATTTTTCTTGAGAATAGGGCCTAGATAAAGATGTCCACTGTTACTACTTCTACTCATTACAATACTGGAAGTGTTTGCAAGCACAATACAACTAAAGGAGAAAATAAAAAGCATCCAGGTCAGCAAAGAGATGGTTAAAATATCACTATATGCAGATGATATGATAGTGTACACAGAAAACCCCAAGGACTCAACAAAGAACTGTTAGAGCCAGTAGAACAATTTTGTAGAGTGATAGGATATAAAATCTCAATATCCAAAAATCAGTGGAATTCTTCTATAGTAACAAAGAGAACTCAAGAGAAAACTAAGAAAGCAATACCATATACAACAGCCAACCACAATTGAGATATGTGGGCGTGAACCTACCTAGAGATAGAAAAGACCTATAAAAAAAAAAACCCACAAACATTTCTGTAAGATACACTAAAAGACCTAAATAAATTTAAAAATGTGTCCTGTTCATGAATAGGAAGACTCAATATTGTGAAAATGACAATCCTACCAAAAGCAAACTACATGTTCAATGCAGTCCCAATACCGATACCATATTCATTTTTCAAGGAGATCAAAATGGAATTTGTTAAATTTATCTGGAGAGGAAAGAGGCCCTTAATAAGCAAAACATTTCTGAAAAACAAAAAGGAAATGGAAGGCATAGCACTCCCTGACCTCAAAATCTACCGCACAGTGGTAGTAACCACAACAATATGTACTGGTACAATGGCAGACACACAGATCAATAGAACATATTTGAAAACACAGAAATGGACCCAGCTGTCTATGATCATCTGATATTCAACAATTAAATAAAACCTATCGGATGGGGAAAATGACAACCTCTTCAACAAACGGTTCTAGTAAAACTGGAATTCTACCTGCAGAAAGCTGAAACACAATTCACACCTTATACTATACACAAAAATCCACCCAAGATGAATGAAAGAAACTTGGGAGCAAAGCCCAAAACCATGTTACTCAGAGACAAACTGGGATCAAGCTTAGAAGGCCTACTCTATGGTATAAAGAGACTGCAAAATGCAGATAGAAATGCACAATCTGGAGAGGAAATAATTTTTTACTAGAATCTTCTAAAGATTAAATCTTTGTGTGTATCAAAAACATTTTCCAACAAAGTGAAAAGGAAACCTACTGATTGCCAGGGGGGAAAAAACAACATTTAGTTATACCATTTCAAACAAGTGTCTCATATCAAAGGATTTATAGAATCCTACAATATCTCCACAAGAAAAAGACTCATAACACAATTACAAAATGGGCAAAAGGCATGGAAAGACTTCACAGAGGAAGATATTCAAATGGCCAACAGACATAAGAAAAAAATGCACAAAACCACAGGCAATAAAGAGAGATGAAAATCAAAACCACAATGAAATGCCATCTCACTCCAGTAGCAGTGACAAAGTTTAACAGGACAGGGAGTAACAAATGTTGGAGAGAATGTGGAAAGATGGGAACTCTTATATATTGTTAGTGGATTTGTAAAATGTTACAACCACTCTGGAAGGCAGGTTTGTATAACTTCAGAAAGCTGAATACAGAAATTCGTTATGACCCAGCTCTTCCACTGCTTTGAATATTCCCTGAAAACAATGAGAACTGAGGCACTAATGGGAACTTGTACACCAATTTTCATAACAGCGTTATTCACCATTGCAAGAACATGGAAACAGCCAGCCCAAATGTGCAACCACAATTGAATTGATGAAAAAATTATGATACGTTTATACGATGAAATACTATACAGCACACAATCATTGCAGGAACAATGATTCTGTAAGTCACTAACTTAGGAGGGACTGGAGAGCATTATGATAAGTGAATAAACTCAGTCTCATAAGGACAAATACTGTATAAGACCATTGTTATAAAATGTGTATGAGGATCCAAGTGGGGGGAAGGATCACACAGTTTGATGGGTGAAGGGAGGGATGCAAAAAGGAAACGAAACAGATCTGGTGTGAAAAACAATGTATAGGAACTTTGTAAGTAAGCCAACATAAAATAAAAAAAATTATTTAAAATAAAAGAATAACTTGGTATTAGGTATAAATTTTCAAATATTTAGTAGGACCAGTGACTCAAAAATTCTGGTAAAAAATGAGTTTTTTTAAAAAGCACGAAAGTTTCAATAACATCAATAATCTGAGACTGATTTGCCTTTTGGATATTTGGGTGAAAATATCCAGTAGGCATAAAATTTAGAGATTAAAATATCATGGTTGAATTTACAGAATTAAGTGAGGTTTTTTTAAATATGTGATCAGTAATTAAAACTATGAAGCAGAAAAGAAATGAGAAGTTCATAATCATGGAAAATATGTCTGAAGAATAGAAAATAGGGAGAGAAAAAAATAAACTTATACTAGCTTTGAGGAAACAGGTTAGAAAGAATTTAGAAAGTAGAGTTCCACTGAACTTAATGAAAGAGTAGGTTTTAGGAAGGAGAGATTAGTCTACACTATCCAACAAAACCAATTCAGACAAGATTTAGATTTGTTCAATTTATCACTTGGGGTACCTTTTGGAGTAAAGGTAAATGACTAGGTGAAAAATAATCTGAAATAGGAAATGTAGGCAGAGTTGTGAAGAGAAAGAGAAAAAGATGTTAAATTTTACAAAAGAAATTTCAGAAATATTTCACAATTTTGGATGAAGAATAAAAACACTTGGAATTGTTATACCACAACCATTGCCATTAAGTACGTTCACATTCACAGTGATCCTGCTGGCTATTTTTAGTTGCCAGGGAGTCTGCTTGGACTCCTAGCAGCCCTGTGTATAACAGATCTTGTGCCATCCTCACAACCTCTATTGTCAATGGTTGCAGTATTTTGAGTGCCTTTGCAATCTGAGAGGCTTGTTTTTTTTAATATATAAAAATATGTCCCGCTGCTATTGGCAGGGTTTTCAAGGGTCCATTACTTCAGAAATGAATCATTAATCTGTCTTTGTCAAGAAGTTCCAATGAAGCTTGTCTGCCATGGGTTTCCCTGCTAGTCTTCAGAACATCAGTGACAATAGCTTCCAGGAGCACAGAAACAGACAAATCACCACAGTATGACAAACCAATAGGTGAATAAAGGAGTGACCTTATAGGACAAAGTAAAATTTACACTTAGAGCTTCCAAGGTTATAATATGTACAAGACAGATGCGTCATCTTTCTCCCATGAAGCAGCTGTTATGCTGGAACCATTGACCTTTTTTATTTAGCAGCCTTTTTTATTTAGCTCTTAAGCACTGTACCTAGGTTTTTATTGTATACCATCCAGTCAGAACTGACCCATAGCTGACCATCTAGCAGATTTTTAGAGGCCGTTAATCACACAGAAGGAGATTGTCAATCTTTCTCACTTGGAGTGGCTGGTGGATTCGAACCATGTACTTTAGGGTTACCAGCATAACTCCTTACTACTAAGGCATCAGAGTTCCCCAGGTCTCCTTTTGTCAAAGGAAAATGACACAACAGAGTCAGAGCTTGGAAGCAAAGAAAGAGAGGTAATAGTGGAGGAAACCAAAAACAACAGCCTAGCAATGCAAAGAGTCACTGGGCCCTCAGGGAACTGACATGTAAACTTTATTTTTAATATAATGAGAAACACTGCTTCCTTGGAGACTCTAGGGCAGGAGGTAGTTTGAGCCCATTGTAGACAAATTCAGTAAAGTTGCAAGAGAAACTAAAAGTCTCCATGTATGACTATATGTATTTACATATTATGAGGAGCTTTTGTTTCTATCTGCCTGAACATGCACATAAAATTGGCTTGTGGAGAAAAGCGGTACAAACAATGGTCAATGACATTTTTAAAAAAAATTTCCTCATTCATGGCATAAGTTTATTAGAGCTGCTTTTTCCTATCTCTGTATCTATGATTTAAGTAAGTTAAGAAATTCACAAATTTTCAGATTACTTTTTTCCCTTCTAAGCCCTTATAAAATTACTTCCCATAACAAATTAAACATATGGAATAAAAAAAGCCAATAGTTCCTGATTTAGTAAGACCTTTCTAGCATATGAAAATGATATTGGCAGTTAATTTTTAAGACATAAATCTTAACTTTTTCAAGAAGAACACAAATGCATTCGTTTTTATATCAAGAACAATGACCTGTCAGAAAAGACTATTGATTTCATAGATATTTTTAAAAAGAATTATGACTGAATAAAAACTGCAGTGGGTGTGAGAAATGAAACTACTGTATTTTCTTAGTAAACATCAGAAATTAGATTATGCAATTAAGTTTAAATTGGACTGATTTCTGCATTCTGAAAAGGGAAATACCCTCTGCAGGATATACAGGGCTGATATTGTACCTTGGTCATTTCTAAAACTTCTACTATAATGGGAAAAATATGCGGGAAAAGATGGACCAATGGACCATTTGCATTAAGAGAGTTCATGTATCTTAAATAGTTAAGAATGATGTTGTTGTTGTTGTTGTTATGTGCCATCCAGTCGCTTGTAACCCATAGCAACCCTATGTACAACAGCCCTGGACTCTGCTCTGTCCTGTAACAACTCACTGTCTCCAACAAACCCATCCCGATTACCCCAGCCACTGAATCAATCCACCTCCAAGAGGGCCTTCTCCTCCTGTGCCCTCCCAAGCATGATGTCCTTCTCCAAGGACCAGTCTCTCCTTACAACATGACCAAAGTATGTCAGACGAAGCCTCAGAATCCTTGCCTCCAAGGAGCAGCCTGGTTTAACCCTCTCTAGGATGAATCTGTTTGTTTTCTTAGCAGTCTGTGGTACCCTCAATACTCTTCTCCAACACCACAGCTCAAAGGCATCAATTCTCCTTCTACCCTCCCTAGTCATTGTCCAACTCTCTGATGCATAACAAGTGATTGCAAAGACCATGGCCTGTATCAGACACACCTTAATCTCCAAAGAGACACCATTGCTCTTCAGTACTTTGGAGAGGTCCCTAACAGCAGACTTTCCCATTGCAATACGTCTTTTAATTTCCTGGCTGCTGGTGCCAAGAGTGTTGATTGTGGAGCCAAGCAAACTAAAGCTGTGAACAGTCTCAATCTCTCCACCATCCATCCTGATGCTGCCAATTGGTGCAATGGTGAGAATCTTTGTCTTCTTGACATTGAGCCTCAATCCATATTGAGGGCTGCAGTCCTTGGTCCTCTCCAGCAAGTGCTTCAGGTCCTCCTCTATTTCAGCAAGCAGGATTGTGTCATCTGCATATCGCAGATTGTTGATAGATCTTCCACCAATCCTGATGCCGCATTTCTCCTCAGAGAGCCCAGCCTCCCGCATGATCTGTTCTGTGTACAGGTTGAAAAGGTATGGGGACAGGACACATCCCTGGTGTACACTCTTCCCAATTTTGAACCATGCACCTTTTCCTTCCTCTGTTCTGATGACTGCCTCTTGGTCCAAGTATAGGTTTCGCAGTGGCATGATCAAGTGTTCTGGGATTCACATTCTTCTCAGAGTCAGCCACAGTTTATGATCCACACGGTCAAACGCCTTTGCATAATCAATGAAGCACAGCTAGACAGACATTCCTGTGATATACTCTGCTTTCAGCCAAGATCCATCTATCATTAGCTACAATATCCCTACCTAGCACCACAACCCCTTCTAAATCCAGCCTGAATTTCTGGAAGTTCTCTGCTGGTGTGCTATTCTAGTCATTTTTGGATAATCTTCACATGCAAGATTCTGTTAAGAATGACATAAAACATTAATTTTAGAAGTGACTGAAAAATCATGTTGTGTGTCCTTCTAAAGTCCAAACTACTGCCACAACAGATAGGAAGGTGTCTAGTTTAGAAGATAGTTGGTTTGGCCACATTTTGAAATTTAATACAATTCTGAAGGCCAAATTATAAAGGAGATGCTGAATGGTTGTATGAGCAGAGGGAGAGTTTTCAGTTTATTAATAATCTAGAAACCCTATCCCACAAGTAATAGTTGATAAAGTTGTCTGTCGCGGGTTAACAAGAAGTGAAAACAAATACCAATTATGTGGAAAACAAAAATAGATTTAACATTTCTGTGAGAATAGAACACTGGGTTTTTGTTGTTTTGTTTTTGTTTGGTCCCCCTTATGCCCAAGACTATACATATTTATGGAAGCAGGTAATCTTGTCTTTCTTTGGTGGAGCATCTGGTGGGTTAGAAGCCCTGATATTGAGCTTGATATGTTCAAGTTGACTAAGACTATTTACGCTCCTGCACTATCCTCACAATCTCTGATGTATTTGAGGCATTGTTATAGTCACTGTGTTAATCCACTTTGCTAACGGTCTTCCTTTCTTTGACTCTCTACCTTTCCCAGCTTGACACAGCATAAAGTTTTGGGTTTGGATTGGTGCTGTTATTTGTTTGTTTCTCTTTACTACTTGGGAAATCTCAACTGTAAAGTGTTGAGTATCACAATGCTCAATTTATTGTTACTCACTGGGATTTATTTACTGTCATATTCTCTTTATCTCCATAATGCAACTCACTCTACCTCATAGGCAAATATTTTCATTAAGGATTTTTTGTCTTTTTTCCTTGATAATTATACATTAATCAATATTTTATTTTACATAATTCTGGTTTTTAAGTACTCTGTTTCTAATGTCTATTATAGACTAGAGGGTTTGGTAATGGGTATTTTTTTGTTTTGTTTTAATGAGAGCTATATATACATCTAATTTGTTGCCATTAACTGCTACAAAATACCCCAAGATAAGCTGATACTATTATTTATCTATCTAATTCCTTAATGATGGAAGAGTGTTTCAAAACTCACATCCTGCCACATTGATTTAAAGTCACATTAAATATTTTGCTAATGTCCCTTTACAGTCCTATAAAATATTTAATTTAGATATAGACCCAAGAACAGAAATACTATCAGTATGTTGTTGCTGTTAGATACCATTGAGTTGTGAGTGCTTCACTGCAACCCTATATACAACAGCTCTAAATCTTGCCCAGTCCTAAACCAGTCTCACTTACTCTGACACACCTACACCAATTGCTCAGTTACTGTATCAGTCCATCTCTTCCACTGTCTTCCTCTCCTGTGCTATCCTCCACCCTTCTAAGCATGATGTCCTTCTCCAAGGACCAGTCCCGTCTGGTCATGTGCCCAAAAAATGTGAGAGGGAGCTTCAAAATTCTAGGCTGAAAGTAGAAACTTGATTTCATCTTCTCCAAGACTTATTTGTTTTCTTGTGATCCATGGTATGTTAAAGACACACCTCAAAACCATCTACTTTTCTTCTATCATTCATAATCATTGTCTAGCTCTCTGATAGATTGCAGTAACTGCAAAGATCATGCCCTGAATCAGGCACATTTTAGTCTCTAGATTGATGTCATTGCTTTTCAGTACTTTGGAGGGGTTCCTGACAGCAGATTTGTGTATTGTAATTCATTTTCTGATTTCCTGACTGGTACCAAGAGTGTTGATTGTGGAGGTGAGAAAGCCGTAACTGTGTCTTCTCCATCCATCATGGTGCTGCCAATTGGTTCAATGGTGAGAATCTTTGTCTTCTTGATGTTGAATTTCAATATATATTGAAGACTACAGTCCTTGACCTTCTTCAGCAAGCACTTCAGGTACTCTTCAATTTCAGAAAGGAAGGTTGTATCATCTGCATAACAAAGATTGTTGATGAGTCTTCCTCCCAGCCTGATATCAATGAGTATACTCACTTCTAATTTTCTTAAGTCATACAAGATTATTTATGAGAATGGCTACCCTAGTCTCTTCTCTTCCCAGTGGTGCATAGAGGACCCTACACCTCCAACACTTCATTTGCTATCACATGGGATACTATTAAGGGCTATCTGGTAGCCTTGTAAATAGAGTTACATTGCCAACTCAAAATTGCATGGTTTGAATTCACCAGTTGCTTTAAGAAAGAAAGATGAGCAGTCTCTCCCTTGAGATTGCAACATCTGAAAACATGTTGGAGAGTCATTCATTAGTGGTTTCTGACTTAATGGCAATGAGTTGAGTTTGATATTTTATATTTCATGATAGCATTCTAATTTTAATCAATTTAGTATAGTTAAAGTGACATCTCATTGTAGTTTTTGTTTTCCTTGTTCTGGTTACTTTCCATTTTTAGCATCTGCTTCTCAGTGGTTGCTGGTTTTGTATCTTTTTCACCTGAGATTTATCAACTTACAGGTTTTTCCCCCTTTGTCTATTGAAATTGTGCTGCCTTTCTTGCTTATTTGCACTACGTTTTAGTCCATTTTAGACATCAAAGGCAGTTTTTTCATTATGTCATCTCTCTACTAATTTTGTCATGGTGTCCTTAGTTGAACTAGAAATCTTTACATTTTTATGTAATCACGTTCATTAAATTTTTGCATTATGGCTTGTTTTTTGAAATTTATAGTTCCTCCCAAAGATATCTCACATTTTCTTTGTGTATGAAGAACTTACAGCAGAAGAAAAGTTTAGTTTAACAGCACAATAACAAACCCCAATATTGTCTAGGCATTAGTAATAAGGAAAAGTTTACTTAGGATTATATTAAACCATTTAGTGAGGTGTATAAGGCTTTTATAAAAAGTTATAAAAGAAATCTGACTAGAGAGTGTGATTGAGTCTTAAATAGAGATCAGTAGTATTGATAGCTGACTGCTTGAAGTATGGAAGCTCTGACCACATAGTCAGTAGGGAGTTGCATGGCTAACACAAAGGTACACCTGTCTGAAGGTTTGATTCCACTAGACACTTCTTGGAAAAAAAGGCAATCTCCTCCTTTGCAATTTATAGCCTCAGAAATCCACCACAAGGTTAGGTATGTATCATCTAACTCTACCAGTAATGAATTAGAATATTTTTCAATTTGAAGTATTAAAATAAATATAATAACTCTCCTTAATTATGGGAAAAGAAAAGAAAATTCCAATTGATTCCAACATAAATATTACACTCATATCACAGTAAAGGAAGCACATCAGTATAAGCAAACATGAGTAAGTCCCAAATAGAAGATGAACTGGATTGGTCAAATTGCTTATCATGCAATGATATCATTTATGTAAATTACTAAAATTCATACACCCTATCACTTAAAAATTTTGCATATATTTTACAAATAATCTCTTTACAGAAAATTGCAGCAAATGATGCTAAAAAAGTGATAGAGGAGGATTTATCTATATCTACAAATCTTATTAAAATGGATATTTGAAATAAATAAGGCAAATTGTTAATGACTGGTAAATCTGAAGGAAGAGCCTACATACATGACTTTTCCATATTGCATTTGACATGTTTCCATGTGTTTAAGTATACAATAATTTAAAACAATTTTTATAATTAAAACAGATTGAAAACCATCTGGAATTATTGAAACAGTGTTCTTTGCAAAATTACAGATACTGAAATTCAAATGAAAGTGTTCAATAGACCCAGATGTTTTACTGACTCTGGCTGCTTAATTTACTTCTAAATGAATCTCCATGCTCAAACTTTATAAAAGATGCAGCCATGTCTGGGTTGATGATGTAGAAGATTTCAACTATCTAATGTTATACTTTCATGAGAGGTAGAAAAGTTTGATACATTAGCAATAGAGTGAAAAAGAAAAAGGAAAGGAAAAAGACTCAAGAAAAACTTTTTCAGGGAGACTTGTAAGACATCTCAGGAGATATTTACTTAGAGTTTCAAATTAGGAAGCAATTAAATATATTTTAATGTTATAGAACAAGTTCTCAAAATGATAAAACAATAATTTTTTTTAAAAACTCTAAAACTTTTCTAATTCTTAGAACCTAAAGATTGAGGAGTCAAAAAAGACAGTTGTGTCTTATATTTTCCACAGATTTCTAGTGACCTCCTAGTGGTGAGGAGCTGTGCTGCCAATCACAAGGCATGTGGTTCGAATCTACCAGATGCCCATGGAAGACAGCTGGACAGTATCTTCCCTTGTGATTTCCTGCCTCTGAAAACCAACCTGAAGAATCAGCTATGAGCCAGATCTAATGCAACACAACCCTGAACACAATAACTATCTCAGTCAATGCCAATCATCCAAATATTTTATGTTCTCAGTTCTGAGAATTAAAAATGATCAGTATTCAACTCCACTTTGAGATTATCTACTCTTTGACTTCCATGACCCATTTTTTTCCATCCATCTCATTTCTCAACTATTCCCCCATTTCACTCTATATTTGAGTTCTATAATTAGCAAGCCCCTCATCCTTCAGTTTCTTACTCTAATGTCTCAATTTTCAATTTTCCTTACACATTTTCTCTTTGTTTGCAAGAGAGGTTATTTTCTTAAGTATCACAGGCTTCAGGAGCTTAAAGTGAGTCCGAGTTCTCATCCTTTCACTTTAAAACTTGGAAATTATTTTCAAACTCTTATTTTATCCAAACCTTTTACTTCTTTAAGACCATGTGTCAGACTTGACATAAAATCTGTGCCTTCTGCTCTGGGATTACTCTCTTTGATGAACTAATGGCATTCATTCTTGGATTATAATCTTCTATTGTAATTCTCCATAAATAATATATCATATGGATTAAAGTCAACATTAAGAAAACAAAGATTCTCACCCCTGAGCCAATTGGCAGCATCATGATAGATGGTGAAGAGATAGAGATTGTTAACAGCTTTGGTTTGCTTGGCTCTACAATGAACAATCTTGGTACCAGCAGCCAGTAAATGAAAAGATGAATTGCATTGGGAAAGTCAGCTTCAGAGACCTTTCCAAAGTACTGAAGAACGATGATGTCAGTCTGGAGACTAAGGTGTGCCTGATACAGGCCATGGCCTTTGTAATCACTTGCTATGCAACAGAAAGCTGGACAATGACTAGGGAGGATAGAAAGAGAATTGATGCCTTTGAGCTGTGGTACAGGAAAAGAGTATTGGATATATATCATGGACTGCTAGAAGAACAAACTAGTTCATCCTGGAAAAGGTGAAGGTGGGCTGCTCCTTGTAGGCAAGAATTCTGAAGCTTTGTCTGACTTACTTTGGACATGTTACAAGGTGGTATCAGTCCTTGGGGAGGGATGTCATGCTTGGGAGTGTGGAGAGACAGCGCAGGAGAGGAAGATTCTCGATGAAATAGATTCATTCAGTGACCGGGGTAATGGGGTAGGTGTATCAGAGACAATAAGACTGGCACAGGATAGAGAATGTTTTAGGCTGTTGTACGTAGGGTCACTATGATTTGCAGGTGACTTGACAGCACATAACAATAACATTATATATGACCAAATTTAAATTATTTCATGTCTTAATTATTAAGATTCACCAATATGCCTCTCTGGTCCTCGTTGACCAACAGATAGCTCTCTCTTGTTTAGACTCCCCGATGGTGAAGCCAGAGTAAACAAATTTGGCCTCATTGTATATCTAGTTACCAAGGTTGCTTTTAATGATGGTAAAGTGGATGTTGTTGCCATCCATAACCCTTCTTTGACCTCAACTGCATGACCTATATGTTCTGGTATTAGTCCACCCATGGCGAGTTCAATGGCACTGTCAAGGCTGAGAATAGGAAGTTGGTCTTCAATGAGAAATCCATCGCTATGTTCCAGGACTGAGATCGCACCAGCATCAAGTAGGGTGATGTATTTCTGAGTATTTTTGTGGTCCACTGGTGTCTTCGCTACCTTGGAGAAGTCTGGGGCTCTCTTTAAGGGTAGTGCCAAATGGGTAATCATATCTGCCCTTCTGCTTATGCCCCCATGTTTGTGATAGACATAAGCACAAGAAATATGAAAATTTTCTCAAGATTGTGAGCAATGCCTCCTGTACCAACTGCTTGGTCCCCTAGTTAAGGTCATCTATGGCGCCTTTGGCATTGTAGAGGGACTCATAACCACAGTCCATGCCATCACTGACATCTAGAAGACTGTGGATGGTCCCTCTGGAAAGCTGTGGCATGATGGCTGTGAAGCTGCCCAGAATATCCCTACTTCTACTGGTGCTGACACGACTGTGGCAAAGTCATCCCTGAGCTGAATGGGGAATTTACTGGCATGGTTTTCCATGTCCCCACTGCCAATGTGTCGGGTGTGAATCTGACCTATCATCTGGAGAAAGCTGCCAAATATGATGACATCATGAAAGTAGTAAAGGAGGTATCACAAGGGCCCCTCAAAGGCATCCTGGGGCACACTGAAGACCAGGATGTTTCCTGAGATTTTAACAGTGACACCCATTCTTCCATCTTGGCTCTGAAAGACTGCTCTGTTAAACTCATTCCCTGGTATGGCAAGGAATTTGTCTACAGCAACTGAGAGGTTGGCCTGATGGTTTACATGGAACCTAAAGAATAAAAGCCTCTTGGACCACCAGCTCCAGCAATAGCACTAGTAGAAAGGGAGATCCTAAGATGCTGGGAAGTCTTTGCCCAATTCAATTCCCTCTGCACTTTTACTAAGAATCTCACATCCTTGACACAGTTTCCATCTAGTACCCCTGAGAAAGAGGAGGGGCTTAGAGAAGCCATCTTATCATGTACCATCAATAAAATACACTATGTTGTTGTTATTGTTAAGTGCCATCAAGTCATAGGCAAAACATAGCGACCCTATAAATGAAAGACCTGGACATTTGTATAACTTTCAATCCTTTCTACAGGTTGATAAGGTTTCGGGAAGCAAGCTATTTTGGAAGTGTATGCCACTCCTGCTTTCAAGCTTGTCTTAGGAGGGGAGCTTCACCAAGCACTGTCCACCATAGGTAACCATTTTCCCATCTGACACAACATTGTCACAGTGTTCAGCTTCAAAGCAACCATGAGTTACCTCTGTACAGCAAGTGAACAGACCAGGGCTATGTGACCTAGAAGAATGTTTCACCAAAAACAATTATAAACAGGGTTTTAAATCCTACAGGATTTTAAGCTACAGCCTGGAACAGCCTCCACCTTTATGTACCCTTAGTCTAAGGCTCAGGACCACCCAACCCCTTCTGAAGGGCAAAAAGAACAGTAACACACAACATAAAGGAGCTCAGAAACTTCCCTTGTCTGGCTGCCACCAAGATAAACTGCCATCGAGTCGCCAGCCATCCCACCAGTTAGCTGACTTCCAGAGTGAAGGGAGACTCCAATATTCACCAATATAGTTAAAATAACTTTTGTCATTTATTCTTTTTTTCTCCACAGACGCACTTTTTCTCATTTTTTCTTTTATTCTGATTTATTTATAATGTTTGAATACATCATTTTTAACAAAAGTTCCTTCACATTTCCTTCATCCCATCCACTCATCAAATTGCACAACCCTATGATTAACACCTTATCCCACCATCCATATCCCTCTATTTCTACTTCCCCCCCCCCTTGGATCCTCATAGTCATTCTACAACAGTGGTTATATACAGTATTTGTCCTTGTGGAATTGAGTCAATTCACTCAGCACAATGCTTTCCAACCACAAACAAATGAATTGAGTAATTGTGGTACATTAAAATAATGGAATACTATACAGCACACTGGAGCAATGATTTTGTAAATTACTGCAAATTCTTTTGGTAACAAATCTAAACTCCATACTTTCTAGTCTATAATCCACTCTTCCTACTTTCTGGGCTCATCTCCTATTATTTCTTCAATTTTTTTTAAAAAAAACTTCCATCCTTCCTCACAATTGTTCATCCCTTCTTCCTTTCTGACACAATTAAAACCAAAGCTTTTCGAACACTTTTATTTCTCACCTTCCCTTTCATCTATTGTACAAGTTAGAAAACATCCAACTGTGGTTTAACAGAATCAGTCTCTATTTTCTGAAAAATATAAAACCAGCTTGACTCTTCTCTGTTTAAATTCTTGAAAACAAATCTCATATTGATTTTCAGAATCACCTACCAATTCAGCCATACTTCCTTACACTTGTTTTTCCTACTTCCCCAAGTACTTTATATCTTTTCCTTTCTTAAACCTCTATATAATAACACATTCTTTTAAACCTCTGTATAATAACACAGTCTTTCTGACTAAAATCCACCCATTGTCCCTGTAACCTAATTTATTAAGAAAAAGAAATGATCAATTAGAATGATTTCTCATTTTGTAACAGTCAATATACAATGCTTTCCTCTCTATTATTAATGATAAAATGTCTCAGCTTGGAAGGAGGGCTGGTATCCACTTGCATAATAGCTTGCCTCCGGAAACCCTATGAACCTGGAAAGAGGATGAAAGGCACCAAGCGTCGTCGATGACTCTCCTTCATAGGGTCGCTATGAGTCGCCTGTGACTCGACAGTACTTAACAACAACAACAACAACAACATATCTGTAATAATGATGACTCCTTGTCCTTCAGAGTGACCTTAAGCATCACCTATTCAGAAAAGCCTTCACTGACTATTTCTAAAAAGCAGCCCAATTCTTACTTTCTGTTACTAATCCTATTTAAACACTTTTATTGAAAATACCACCTCATTGTTGATTGAATGAAGAAAACAAGGTAAGTAGACTCGTAACTGATTGCTACCTATTGCAGAGTGTGGATAACTTACAGCTATAAAAAATAATCAAATCTCTGGTATTTTGTAAACATAGGCATCTTGTGGCTTATTTTCATAGCAAACCTGACTAGTAACACATGAAATTAATACAGGCCTCATGAAAACTACAGGTGTTCCTTTCCATCATTTCAGTAAGAATTTGACTATGCTGCATTGAAAAACAAGGAACTCATGCAATATTATTCAAAATGGGTGACCCTGGAGGACATTATGCTGAGTGAGGTATCTCAGTCACAAAGGAACAAATGCTATATGGTGCCACTGTTGTAGAATGAGGCTGGCATTGGGGTGGGGGTAAGACGAGAAAAACTGGATGAAATATGTTTACGGCATTGAAGTCTATGG
>NW_006399949.1:250796-252586 GCF_000299155.1 Elephantulus edwardii
TAAGAAAAAGAAATGATCAATTAGAATGATTTCTCATTTTGTAACAGTCAATATACAATGCTTTCCTCTCTATTATTAATGATAAAATGTCTCAGTCATAATCAAGGGTCAACTCTTTCTCATGTTCTCCAAACCCATGGACCCCCAACTCAGGATAAACCATATTACTATGTGTCTGGACAAGTAAATTACTTCATAAATATATTTTTTCCTAAATTTAAAAACAAAGGAAAAAAGAATATCCAAACAAACCAACAACTAAAAATGATTGCCATCAAGCCAGAACCAACTCATCCTGATCCACCAATTGGTTTTCAGAGTCTGTAATTGATGAAGATTGTACCTCTTTCTTCGGTGGAGCAGCTGGGGCATTAGAATTTTCTGCCTCTCTTGCCTAATTATAATGCATTCATTACGAAGTTATTGGAGAGTTCTTTTAAAAATACATTTCATATCTCATCATTGTTGTTATTGTGTGCCACTGACTCAGAACCAATTCATAGCTGACCCTCTAGCAAGTTTCCCAGTAAGATGTAATAAATTGCGGGGAAGAAGATTGCCCATACTTATGGAGAGTAGTTGGTGGATTGGAACTGCATGCCTTTGAGACTGCAGTGCAGTATCTTACCACTAGGCTACCCAGATTTCCCTCTGTTTCATTATGTTGTTGTTGTTATGTGCTGTTGACTTGCCTGTGACTCATAGCAACCTGAGGTACAACAGCCCTAAACCCTGCCCTATCTTGTGCCAATCTCACTGTCTCTGACACACCTATCCCCACTACCCCAGTCACTGAATAAATCCATCTCATCAAGGGTCTTCCTCTCCTGCACTCTCCCTCCACCCTCAAAGCATGACGTCCATCTCCAAGCACTGGTCCCTCTTTTAAACAAGTCCAAAGTATGTCAGATGAAGCTTCAGAATCCCTGCATCCAAGGAGCAGCCCGGCTTCACCCTCTCCAGGACAAATCTGTTAGTTTTCTTAGCAGTCCTTAGTATATTCAATACTCTTCTCCAACACCGGAGCTCAAAGGCATCAATTCGCCTTTTATCATTCCTAGTCACTGTCTAGCTCTCTGATGTATAGCAAGTGATTGCAAAGATCATGGCCTGTAATCGGGTGCACCTTAGTCTCCAGACTGACATCATTGCTCTCCAGCACTTTAGAGAGGTCTCTAACTGCAGACATTTTTACTCATTGCTGTTTAATTATACCTGCTTAAAATCATCAAATGGTTTTTCATCACTGTTAGTGTAAAATTAACTACTCATAATCTGGCTTTAAGAAAGAGGTAGAGATAATCCCATAATCTATTCTACACCACATAGTCTTCTACTCATACTCATTCCCAGACATGCATTTTATGCTGGTTCCTGTTTAGAACCCTTTTAGTAATTTTTTCTCTCCTATATCTATAATATATATATAGAGAGAGATAAGCTGGCCCAGTGGACAGAAAGCGATGCTACCAAGCCAAAGGTGGGTGACTTTGCATCTGCGGCCCTCGGGCCTGTCTTTCATTGCTTTTGTTCAGACATTCCTCTAGGTCGTACAGCTCTGGTGTACAAGTTGCAGTACCGCAGTCACTTTAGGTTGCTGTGAGGTTGAACAGTCTGAGACTGATGTGTCAAATGCGTTAATGGTTGGCTACCCAATGTGGACAGAGAGTGGGGTGGAGCTCCCTCATTAAAACAAGCTTGGAAGGAGGGCTGGTATCCACTTGCATAATAGCTTGCCTCCGGAAACCCTATGAACCTGGAAAGAGGATGAAAGGCACCCAAGCGTCGTC
>NW_006399949.1:254081-257121 GCF_000299155.1 Elephantulus edwardii
CTGAAGTGCTTGCTGCAGAGGGTCAAAGACTGCTGCCTCCAATATGGATTGAGGCTCACTGTTAAGAAGACAAGGATTCTCACCACTGGGCCATTTAGCAGCATCAGGATGGATGGTGAAGAGATTGAGATTGTTCACAGCTTTAGTTTGCTTGGCCCCACAGTTAACACTCTTCGCACCAGTAGCCAGGAAATTAAAAGATGTATTGCCGGGAGCTCTGGTGGCCTAGTGGCAAGGAGCTGCAACTACAATCCCAGAGGCGCACGGTTCAAATCCACCAGATGCTCTGGCGGGGAAGGAGGGACAATCTCCTCCTGTACCAGTCAGATTTGATTTGATGGTACACTCACACAAAAATAATAAAATGAAAAAAAATTCTTTAAAAAAAAAACCAATGTATTGCCATGGGAAAGTCTGCTGTTAGGGACCTCTCCAAAGTACTGAAGAGCAATGGTGTCTGGAGACTAAGGTGCATCTGATACAGGCCATGGTCTTTGCAATCATTTGTTGTGCATCAGAGAGTTGGACAATGGCTAAGGAAGATAGAAGGAGAATTGATGCCTTTGAGCTGTGGCCCTGGAGAAGAGTATTGAGAGTACCATGGACTGCTAGGAAAACAAACAGATGCATCCCAGAAAGGGTCAAACCAGGCGTCTCCTTGAAGGCAAGGTTTCTGAGGCTCCTTCTAGCATACTTTGGACATGTTGTAAGGAGGGCCCAGTCCTTGGAGAGGGTCATCATGCTTAGGAGAGTGGAGGGACAGTGCAGGAGGGGAAAGCCCTCTATGAGGTGGATTGATTCAGTGACTGGGGTAATTAGGATGGGTGTACGGAGATGGTGTGATCGGCACAGGACAGAGTGAAGTTTAGGACTGTTGTATATAGGGTCACTATGAATTGGAAGCAACTTGATGGCACATAACAACAACAACATGAACATTTCAGATGTTTCCTCATGTCTTGATTAGGGTCAGGTATGGAACATTTCGTTGTTTGGGGTTTGTTTGATTTTTTTTTTTTATCCACAGTAGGGCGTCAGCTGATTGAATTTGCCAGATTTAGCTAACAATGAGCTGTGGGCTGAAGTCTTTAGGTTTAGAGTCAACCAGCACCTGGGTAGGTGTGCCTTGTATTTAAAAGGTGTTAGGCCCTCTGGCATAGTGTTAATTGATTTTGGGTCGAACAGTTTTCTAAGTGGTACAGCAGTGGTCTGTCTATTTGCTGTACTGAATTAACTGGGTTGCTGTGGTGCTTAACACTGTGCCATAGGTATGTCAAATGCCATCATCGTGGGCAGAGTTTGCTAGAGCTGTCATTTTTATTCAGGCTTGGAAGCAAAAATGGCATCCACTTCCTAAACCACAAGCTTCTGGAAACTCTGAACTTAGAGAATCAATGAGAGTTATAGAACAGTGTTCAGGTCTTTTGTTCGTTGCGTGTCTCTGAGTCATGTTTCGACTCTATAGCACTTACCAACAACAACAGCAACATGAGCTTTTCATTCATTCTCCAATTTGTGTTTATTCCCTTTACTTTACACTTCTTTTGACTTTGAAATGATACAAAGATTCGGTTGTCCATGGGTTTAAATTAAAATTTTACCTGGTAAGCACAGACAACTTCATGGGGTTGCAGGCTATGCAGTTCCATGAAATTCTGCACTTATAAAAGTTTTATGATTATTGTTGTTATGTGCCATCGAGTCACCCATGACTCATAGTGACCCTGTGTACAATATTTCTGTTCTATCCTGAGCCAGTCTCACTGACTCTGACAGACCTAATCCCATTGCCCCAACGACTATGTCAGTCCATCTTCAAGACAAACTTATTTGCTCTCCTGGCACTCCATGGTATATTCTATATTCTTCTCCAGATGAATTCAAAGGCATAAATTCTTCTGTAATCTTATTCTTTGTCCAGCTTTTTAATGCATAGCAAGTAATTGTGAAGACCATGGCCTAGACTGAGTACAGCTTAGTATCTAGACTGCCACCATTATTCTTTAGTACTTTGTAGAGGGCCCTGTTTTTTTTATTGTTATCTTAAAATTGTCAATGTGTTCTTTTTTAATTATTATTATTAATTTAATTGAACATTTACAGAGATTTTGGATTTCTATTCATTCATTGTTGCACTTTGCTCCCTACTCCCCCTTCCCAGTTCACTCTTTCAAAAGTAAAAGAAAAATTCCTTCATTGGTATACAATCCCCGCAACCCCCCGCCCCCAGCCAGTGTATTCTTTTAACTCAGAGCTCTAAATTTCCATTTTGCACTGATACCTGTAAATTACATGGAGATTCATAGGCTTAAAAATTAGTCAAGGAAATAAAATATCATTTGCAGAACCAAGCAAAAATTTCAAACAAGCAAAAAGAAAACTGTACTCTTTTTCACCTCTCAGCACTGCTGATATGAAATGTTTAGGAATTTGTTTAAGGATTCTTCTGGTTGTATTTCCTCCAAGACAAATTCGTTCCTTTTTTTCTGGCAAACCCACCATCATCACATTGATTCTGATTCACAGTTACCTTATGGGCCAGAATAGAATTACTCTATAAAGTTTTCAAGGCTATAAATCTTTCAGATGCAGATTACTTTGTCTTTCTGTCATAGAATACCTGCCAGTATATTTATTAATTATTAACCAAATGCCTTAATTACCATCCTGCTAGATCTTTTAAACTGGCAATCCATTGGTTTAGTAAAAATTGTCTGTCAACACCATAATTAAAATACATAAATTATTCTTTGATCATTCTTACTCATTGTCCAGCTTTCACATTTATAGGAATCAAGTAGCAATATTATAACTTAGGTCACTTTAAACAACTTAGTATCCAAAGTTATATCTTTGACGTTTTAACATATGATTATATCGTTGTTGTTGTTAAGTGCCGTAGATCTGTAGATGACTTATAATGACCCTATGAAAAAAAGACCTGAACACTTGTATAACTTTCATCGTTTCTCCCAATTCATAGAGTTTCTGGAGGCAAGCTATTTAGGAAATGGATCCCACTCTTGCTTTCAAGCTTGTT
>NW_006399949.1:258028-258741 GCF_000299155.1 Elephantulus edwardii
TTTCCATTCATTCATTGTTGCACTTTTCTCCATGCCCAGTCCTTCCCCACTCCTCCCCCCCACCCCCAGTTTGCTCCTCTCTTTAAAAAGTAAAAGAAAAATACTTTCTTTGGTATACAATCCCCCCACACCCTTCCCACCACCCCAAGTACACTCTACTGTGCAACCTTAATTGTGGACTCTTCTGATAAGTATAATCCCCTATCATATATCGCTTTAAATTATTCTCTCCCTCATCAGTTTCAATGTAGTATGCACGATTTATCCAGTTTTTCCTCAGTCTTACCCCAATCCTGATAGCACTCCCATTTTACAGCAGTGGCACCATGCAGTATTTGTCCTTTTGTGACTGACATATTTCACTCAGCATAATGTCCTCCAGGTTCACCCATTTTGAGTAATATTGCATAAGTTCCTTATTTTTCAATGCAGCATAGTATTCCATTGTGTGAATATACTGCAGCTTCTCTATCTATTCATTTTTTGATGGGCCTCTGGGTTGTTTCCAACTCCTTGCTGTTGTGAACAAAGCTGCAATAAACATGGGTGTGCATATATCTGCTTGGATGTCAATTATGGTCTCTTTGGGATATATTCCCAGTAGTGGAATTGCAGGGTCAAATGGTATCTCTGTTTGCAACTTTTTGAGAAAACACCATACCTCCTTCCACAGTGGTTGCACCATTTTACACTCCCACAAACAGTGAATAAGG
>NW_006399949.1:261706-276796 GCF_000299155.1 Elephantulus edwardii
TGGTGTCCTTTCCTGGCTTTGGTATCAAGGATATGTTTGCTTCATAGAATGAATTTGGGAGAATTCCATCTTTCTCTATATCCTGAAATAGTTTATATAGAATTGGTGACCATTCTTCTTTGAATGTTTGATAAAATTCACTTGTAAAACCCTCGGGTCCAAGGCTTTTTTCTGGTTGGAGGTTATTGTATTACCTTTTCAATTTCTTCTTTTGTAATGGATCTGTTCAGACGTTCAATTTCAGTTTCTGTTAGTTTAGGTAGGTTTGTGCATTTCTGGGTATTTTTCCATTGCCTCTAAGTTTTCATATATGTTTGAGTATAATTTTTCTTAATTCTGTAATGTAAGCTTTTTTTAATTTTAGTTGGTTCTGCTGTGATATTGCCTGATTCATCTCTTATTCACATTAGTTGTGTCTTCTCTTTCTTTTCTTTTGTGAGTTTTGCTAATGGTTTGTAGATTTTATTGACCTTTTCAAAGAACCAACTCCTAGTTTTGATAGTTTCAATTGTTTTTCGGTTTTCTATTTCATTTATTTCTGCATAATTTTTATAATTTTGGTTTTTTAAGACAGTGTAGGGTTTTCTTGCTACTCTTTTTCAATTTGCTGCAGATGTTGAGTTAGAGAATCAATGGACAATTTTTCTTGCCTTTTGATGTGTTTGCTTATTGCTATAAATTGACCTCTGATTATCGCTTTGGCTGTTCTTTATGGCTTTTCTAATGTAGATGACTCACTACAATGGAGGGGCAGAACTATGTGAGTGAGGCGTGTTGGTCTATCCACCACGAGATTGGTTATTTACCATTCCACAAGAGGATTGACCAGTTTTAACATCTGCAAGTGGATAAGCTAGTCATGCCAAAAAACTGGACAGTTCTAACCCCAGAAATTAGGAATTTTCCCCCCTATCAGCAGGCATTCTTCCCACACCAGCATAGATAGAATTCTCTTCCTAGCCAGAGAAGAGAGAAACCTCCCCCACCCAGGAAAATAGTAGGGCATACTTATGGATGGCAGCAGCAATATTGGTTGAACCAGAGAACTGGATGTGAAATGGGACTTTGAAGTGAGGGTAGCCAGTATTTGTAGGACTGAGAAATTTGTTGGACAATTATAGGGGAAGCCAATATTGGCATGACTTAGAACTTTATTAGACAATTGAGAGAAGTCAATTTTGGCAGGACTGAGACCTTGGGAACACTTAGAGCTACAAGGCTGAGGTGCCTGCATGTACATTTTGGGAGCTGTCTTGACTGTATTTTGTCATTAATCCAAATTATCAATTTCTAACTCCCCAAATATGGTTCTGTGTGGTCTGTTAGCTATCATATTGGATTTTGGATCCAGTCAAGTAGTAAGATTGATGTTGAGATTGGTATAAGGATGAGTATAAGGTGTCAAAGGAGTGTGGGGGATATGTAAGAACTCATGGGAATTAGTTTTGTCTTATTGATGCTGTGGGTGGGAATAGTTTCACCTCATGAAATGTTGAAGGTCAGATATGGCACTCCCTACATGGCTCTTGCTCTTTTTACAACTAGTCTTCACCTAATCTTATTTGTTCAAATATCTTCATCATTTAGACTCATTATGTAGTTTACACAAAGAATTCTTCCAATAAATATTTAATAACCGAGTGAAAAAAGCTGAATTGAAAATATGAAACTTTAAATATATTCAATTATTGTCTTTTATGTAAATAACTTGTGAAGTCTTTTTGTTTTCAAACTGCATAACTCCCATACATGTTAGTTTCCTATGTGTGCCATGCACATTAAATACATGTATACATTATTTTTGAAATATGATTATTTTATAATGTGACAAAAATTTGTGATCAATGCACAGGCACACACACACATACACACATATATTAAAACACTTTGGAAATCAAAGTTCTGATTAATTAAAAGGAAAAGATAGCAGAAGGACTCTCCACTTTCACTCAATTTGTTTGTTCCAGTTGTATAAATCAAAGTTGGTAGTTATTGCAAAGGAAAAGCATCAGTGTTTTGCATCAGAGGTTGTATCAAATCAATAGATGCATCTTATTTATTTTTCAATAATTCAGGTTGTTTATTTTGTTGAGTTGCTGATTTTTTTGCTTACTTTTCCTTAGCTGATCTCATTAAACAAAATAAAACTAATCAGGAGATAATGCATAAAAATATGTGATTTAATTGGGGACCTAAATATGGGGTAATAGTGGGAATAGACCTATTTTATAAAATAGAATGTATGGGAATGATTGTATAAAACTCAGTGTAAAAGAAAGAAAGTGTGAAATACGATGTATACAAATTTGTGAGAAAACGAATATAAAAGAAGACTGAAGATCTTAATTACTAGATACTAATTTTCAGAGATGCAATTTACTGAAAGTGGGAAAAAAAACCTCTCACCCCTTTAGCTCTCAATAAAAGGCCACAGTAGTGAGTCTTCTATATTTCCCTCCTCTGCTGTGTTTTTCTGATATTTTAGGTGACACTATCATTAGTTTCTCTGTTGAGTGATAATTTGAACTTGAATTTGTGATTCTGTGTCAAATGATCCAAAGATTAGTAGAAATGAACTAGTTAAACAACTGCTGTGTCTGAGTAAGTTTTGATTCTATATAGTAAAACCCTTTGTAAACATAGACAAAACCCTTGGTAACATCAGAAAATTCAAGGACATTAAAATGAAATTTTTTTTGTCTTGTCAATAATTTTAAGTGATTAAGAAAGAGCTAGTGCATTTTCTTGCACTAGCAATTTGCCATTTGAAAGAATTTCTAGGGGAATTATCTGTGTTACAGAGTAATTCATATGAAAGCACTGAACAACCAATAAAACTTTTATCTAAACAAGAGTGTCATACAAAATAGCAAAGGAGATGGACTTCAGAGTTCAATGACTTGACGTCAATTGATTTAACAAATCTGATTTGAGAATAAGAGAGTTATAGAAATATACTTATCCTGAATAAAAATTTAGCTAACTCGTAGCCAGAAAGCAATTTGATAAAATCTATAAGAAATCACATAAATAAAAAGGCTATAAAGTTCTTACTGTTCCAAAACAACTGTGTGAGCTGTCCCAAACATCTGAATTGGAAAATATTAATGGGGGGGAAATTACTGTCTTAAATGTACAGCGTATAATAAAAAGAATATATTAAATCTATAGATTGTGGCAATTGTAGAAAGTAATATAATAGATAACAAGTCTCTCTTTTAATATAAAATTCATAATGATGTCTACCTATGTTTGTACTATAATATAGGAGAGGAGATGCACTTAATTCAGTAGTATATCTATTGCTTTACTATTGTGTACAGGTTCATTTTAGAAAGTGCTTTTATAAATTTTAGATTTAAAAGTAGGTGAAGTTGAGCATAGAGATGAAGAGACATTTGTAATAAGTGCACTGCACCAAAAATATCCATTTTATATTACATTAATTTTTGGCAGATCAACATACCTATTGGGAAACTAGGAAAAGGTAAATAAAGTATAAGTTTCCTAGTTTTAGAACATTAGAGAGATTTTTTTGTTTGGGTTTTTTTATCATTTTTTTTTTAATTTTGAATTGATTTTAATCAAAGTTTACAGAGACTTGGATTTCAATTCATTCATTAGAGATTTTTAGTTACAAAAAAAGAATACAAAATTCATAATTCACCACTGTTGAGTCAGAATCAACTCATAGCTGACCCTCTCTCTAATAGGTTTACAAGTTTGTAAAACACATGGGAAGTAAATGCCCATTTTTCTTTACACAGTAAAATTCCTTTCCATTGGCAGTGAAATCCAATTAAAAATCTTTCTGGTATTCTCTGCTTTCAGCGTGTATCCATCTAATTCAGCAACAATGTTCTTTATTCTACAACCTTTTCTGAATTCAACTTGAATTTCTGACAGTTTCCTGATGATGTAATGTTCCAGCTGTTCTTTTAGTAATCTTCAGCAAGATTTACTTATATGTGATATTAAAGATGTTATTGAATAATTTTCACACTCTATTAAATCTTCTTTTTCTAATGGGAGCAAGCATGATCTCTTTCAGTCAGTGGCCAGATAGCCTAGTCTAAGGGGCATGTTCAGAGCTGCATATGTTTACAGAAAAACCTCAATTTGTATTCTGTCAATTCCTGGGACCTAATGACTTACTAGTGCTGTCAATGCAGCTTGAAAATCTTTGTTTATTTCCTATGGTTTTCACTCATATGTTACTTTCTGAAATGGTTCAGCATCAATCAATTCTTTTCATTTCAGTGACTAAGTATGTTCCTGCCATTTTCTTTTAATTCTTACTTAATCATTCAATATTTGCCCATAGCATCCTTCAGGATTGCATCTCACCTCAAGGCTTGTTTTTCAGTTCTTTCACCTTGATAAGTACTGACTGAGTGCTTTCCTTTTCATTTTCTAACTCCAGCTCTTGTACATTTTATTATATTGCTTTGCTTTATCTTCTCATGCTATCATTTGAAATCTTGTTCATCTCTTTTACTTAAGCTATTTTTCCCCATTGTTTTGGTCGGTTGGCATTATAGTACAATCTTCAGAGTCTTTTCTTACCTTCATTTCCATTTTGGTCTTTCTTTTCTTTCTCCCCTGTCTTTGTAATGACCTTTTTCTCTCCTCATGGACAATATCCTTCATGTTGTCCCACAACTCAAGTGGTCTTCAATCATTAGTGTTCGATTCCTCAAACCTATTCCTGAGATGGTTTTAAAATTCAGATGGAAAATACTCAAGGTCATATTTTGGCTTTTATGGACTTTTTATCATTTCCGTCAGTTTTATCTTGAACTTGCCTATGGGTAATGATGATCTGTTCCACAGTGAATAACTAGCCTGGTTTTAACTGCTAATATTAAGCTTTTCCAATGAGTCCTACAAAAGAGATAGTAAATTTTATTTCTGTGTAGCCCATCAGGTAAGGTCCTTGCATATAGTCTGCTTTTGTGGAATTTTTAAAAGGATTTTGTGGGATTTTTTTTCCTAAAAAAAATAAGGAAGTCATTGATTGTACAACATCCAATCATTCTATCTCAGCCTCATTTTTGTCACTGAGTCCATAATTTCTTACTACCAGTGCTTCTTTCCCCAACTCCTACATTCCAATCACCAATTAACATTAATGAATTTTGATTGCACCTTTATGCATTCCACTTCATTTTTGACAGCTTCCAAATTTCCTAGACTCATAGCCAAATTATGTTCTGTACCATGGAGACAAAAGTGTAAAATATGTTTATGTTCTTAGACAGGACTAAGTTTTCTAAATAGTATAAAAAAAAGTAAATACATTAAAATATTAATAAAGTTTATTTTTATTAGATTAAAAATAGTGTTTTAAAACCTGCCAAACCCATTACTGTAAAGTCAGAACCAGCTCACAGCTGAGCCTCGAGTTGATTTTCAGAGGTTGCAGATTACACAGGAGGGCCTTGCACTTCTTTCTCCTGTGGGGCTACTATACTAATGGGTTAAAATTCCTTTAGGTTAGCAACAGAACTCCCCTAAGGCCTACACCACTAAAGCGTCATAGCAAGTGGGTTGTCAAATACAAATAAAGACTGAGAATATTATAAACATATATATCCAACAAGGGAGTACTTTGCAGAAGAGAAAGGATTCCCATCAATTGGTGAAGAAAAGAACAACCAAACCAAAAAAGGAAGAAAATGGAGCAAAACTTTTGAACCAATACTTCTCACAAGAGCATATGTAAACAGTCCTCTTCCTTAGTCATCAGCAGAGTGCAAATTAAAACTATGAGCTCCAAGAAGAATGGCTAAGAAAGCAGAAAATTATGTCCATACAAATGAAACTATGCTGCATAGTAATTGTGAGCGCAAATTTGTAAAACTAGTCCATAAGGCTGGAAGTTTCTATTAAAATAAATAACTTTAATTAAGCATACCTTTGGGCACACTACACTAGTCAGTGACAATTTGTTTCATTGTTAAGTTCCGTCAAGTTCATAGCGACCCTATGAATGAAAGATTTGAACGCTGTCATATGCTGAGCCACCTTCATCATCTCTGACAAACTTGAATTCATTGCTGTAGTCCCTGTGTTAGTCCATCTGGTTGAGGGTCTTTCTCTTTTCTGACCCTTAGCCTTTCAAAGCATGATGTCCCTTTCCAAATAATAGTCTCTCCTAGCAATATACCCAAAGTACATGAGACAAAGCTCTGCCATCCTTGCCACCAAAAAGCATTCTGGTTATAATTTCCCAAGATTATCTTTTTTTTCTTCTCTTTTGGCAGACCATGATATACTCACCACTATTCTCCAACACCACAATTCAAATACATTAATTCTTCTGTCATCATTATTCATTGTCAAGCTTTCAGATGTCGAGATGGTTATTGAAAAGACCATGGCCTGAATCAGCCATATGTTAGGTTCTAAACTGACATCATTGGTTTTCTGGTCTCCTGATTGCTGGTACCAGGGGGGTGTATATCCAAGTGAAGATGAATTTGTTAATAATTTCAATCATTTATCCCTCTATCATTAGTGGTGAGAATTGTTGTCTTCTTGATGTTAAGATGCAATATATATTGTAGTCTTTGATCTTCTGCTGCAAGGGTTTCTAGTCCTCCTTACTTTCAGCAAGCAAGGTTGTGTCACCTGCGTAACACAAGTTTGTGTCACCTGCGTAACACAGGTTGTTGATAAGTCTTCCTCTGATCTTGACGCCACATTCTTCTCTATAGAGTCCAGCCTCTCATATGATTTACTCAGCATACAGGTTAAACAGGTATGGAAAAAGGATACAACCCTGATACACACCTTTCCTGATATTTAACCATACAATGTTCCCTGACCTTTTCAGATAACAGCTTGTTGGGCTGTTTAAGACACATAGATTACACTCCTGAGTATGTGTCCAAGAAAAAGAAATCCTTTTACCTATGAAAGTGCATACATGGTAATTTTATTTGACACAAACATAAATTGTTATGGATTACATTATTTCCCTTAAAAAGTTATGATCATATCCTAACACATGTATATATAAATATAATTGCTTGTAGAGAGTAGTTTTCATTTATTATATTACACAGAAGTAACATGATTCCTACACTTAGCTTTTCTTAGAGGTGATTTATGGAAAGAGCAATATAGACTAAGATGCACATAATAGAAATTGTATTTCATTAAATTCTTTTAAGATTTAGGATGACATTATGATACTGAAAAGTTTAAACCTCATTTTGTAGAGTTGTACATGAAATAATAATTTACCTAAAATTTCATTTCTCTACTAATTTCTAATGTTTAATGAAGGTAAGAAAATCCTATCAGCATGTTTATCTGCTTGTTCATGATTGAAGTACATAATGAACTTTCAACTAATGAGAAATCAACTTGATGGCAACCAGCTTAATATGTAGCTATCAGGTGGTGCAACTTGAGAGCAAAACCTTGATTTTTGTCACCTAGCCAGATATATTTGTTCACATATATTCATGTTTCTCTATCATAAAAACTATTAATATTTTAATGCATGTTACATATTTTTAAATGAGGTGATTAGACTTGCCACATTATTTCTACAGCAGATTGGCTTTGATTGGAATTGAGCTGACCTTTCAATTAACTGCCAATTGCCTAATCACTACAACATCAGAATTTCTTTAACATTCTGTAATCATATATACAGAAAGACAACTATAGCAATTGTTTACAACAGCAATGTTTGTTTTAAAATATGATAGACAGAAATGTACTCCAATAGTAGAATATGATGCATTAATGAACTGAATGAGCATTTGTTACAGGCAACAACACAGTCTGGTCTCATAAGTATCATGTTAAGTTAAAGGAAACAGAGCATAAATTCTATAATTATATACTGTTTAATAACAAGTAGGGGAAAAAATGAAACTATGGGGATGAAAGTAATTTCTTCTTTAATGAAAACAGATTACTGTTTATTTCCTGATTTGGTCAAGGGCTTGTAAAACTAACAACTTCATCAAATTATTTATATATCTTCCTGCATTTATGTTACATTTCAATATAATAGTTTTTACAGAAAGAGATTATCATCCTATTTGTCTTTTTATCATTTGTTTTTTGATGTGAAAGACTCATATGGTGCCATAGATAATTATTAGTAGCCGTATGGAAAACAGGATGCAAAATAGGTAATACCATTTATTAAATAATAGCACCGATGAATTCTTTAGCAATTTTAATTTATAATCAAATTTAATGGTTAAAAAATTCTGTGAGCTGAAACTAACCTGGATGAAAGCTAATTTGCAGCTGCAAGGTAGAGCTTTTAAAATATCGAATTTTTTTAAGGTACTAAAAGCATCTTAGGGATAATTCTGTAATTGAAAGTCAAATTAAAATGGAATTTTCTATTGATTTTTATCCTCCTGTTTGGCTCATGTCTCAGAGAGAAGTGATTTATAAAGGTTAGCAAATTCTTAGATGTGATTCCAAATGTCTCGGCTTCCACTTACTCCTAATTGGCATGAAAGTTTGCTACTTGTTACTTAGACTGGTAAAGTGAATGCCAGCCTGCCCTTATGCTGTCCTTCTGGTAGGAAAAAAAATAGAAGGAAAAATGGAGACAAATTTCTATTAGAATTACTCTGAGTTTCAGATCATACTTTTTCTCTCCTATATTCTGAGCTGTGGTGCTGGAGAAGAGTACTGAGAATACCATGGACTGCTAGGAAAACAAATAGATTCGTCCTGGAGAGGGTTAAACCGGGTGGCTCCTTGGAGGCAAGGATTCTGAGGCTCTGTCTAACTTACTTTGGACATGTAGTGAGGAGAGACCGGTCCTTGGAGAGGGACATCATGCTTGGGAGGGTGGAGGGACGACGCAGGAGAGGAAGGCCCTCTATGAGGTGGACTGATTCAGTGACTGGGATAATTGGGATGGGAGTGTCAGAGACAGTGCGATTGGCACAGGACAGAGCGGAGTTTAGGGCTGTTGTACATAGGGTCGCTATGAGTCGCAGGCGACTCAACAGCACATAACAACAACAACAACAACAATATTCTGTAAAATTTGATGTACTTGTAAAAGTGAAATTAATAAATTAATAATCTTGTGGCTCTCAGATTAATGTACTCATATTTGTTTACATATGAAAGCATTATTAATTCTAAGATAGCAGCAGTATAAATCACTTGTTTTCAGAGACAGTTTAACTGCACAAAATAAGAAGTAGCTAGTGGATTTGAACTGTGTGCCTTTGGAATTTGCAGTTCAGTTTCATCTAAGAACTGGAAAGTGAGTAAAGCTCACAGAAGAAGACCTGATGCCTTTGTGGTGCTGGAGAAGAGTGCTGAACATACCATGGACCACCAAGAAAATAAACAAGTCTGTCTGTCCTGGATAGGGGGAAACCGGGTTGCTTCTTGAAGGCAAATGTTTTGAAGCTCTGTCTATACATTTTGGGTATGTTTCCAGGAAGGACAGATTCTTAGGGCAGGACATCATGCTTAGAAGGGTAGAGGATCAACACAGGAGAGGAAGACCTTGGATGAGATGGACTGATACATTGACTGTGATAAGGGATAAAGTGTCAGAGATAGTGAAGTTGGCTAAGGATATATATATATATAAAATGTATATATATGTATATATCATGTATATATATATCATGTATATATGTATGTATGTATATATGTATGCATCTTCCTTGTGATGATGAAGAAAGAAGTTCAAGCTGCTCTGAAAGAATTGGCATAAAACAAGACCCCAGAAATTAACTGTATACCAATTGATGTATTTCAACAGACAAATAGATGTTGCCCTAGATGAGCTCACCAAGTTCTGCTGAGAAGTCTGGAGGACAACCACCTGACCAACTAAATGGAAGAGATCTGTATTTGTTCCCATGTAAAAATTATCAAAAAATATCATTAATATCACTTGCAAGCAAGATTCTGCTGATTATTCAAAAACTACTGGAACAGCACATCAACAGAGAACTGCCAGAAAAGGCCATGGTACTAGGGATATTGATTGTAACTAATGTTAGATGGGTCTTGGCTGAAAGCAGGGAATACCAGAGGAATGTCTATCTATGTTTCATTGACTATGCAAAGGCATTTGACTGTGTGGACCACAACAAATTGTGGCTGACTCTGGGAAGAATAGGAACCTCATAACATTTAATCATGCTTATGCAAAATCTATAGTTGGGCCAGCAGGCAGTCATCAGAACAGAGCAAGAAAACACTGAATAGTTCAAAATTGGGAAGGATCTACACCAGGGATGTGTTCTGTCTCCATAATTTTTCAATCTATACATAGAATAGATTATCTGGGAGGCTGTGCTTGATGAGGCGAAACATGGCATCAGGATTCGAGGAAGATTTATCAACAATCTTTGTTACACAGATGATACAACCCTGCTTGCTGAAACTGAGGAGGACTTGAAGTGCTTGCTGCAGAAGGTCAAAGATTGCAGCCTTCAGTTTGGATTGAAGCTCAACATCAAGAAAGCAAAGATTTGCACCACTTGGCCAATTGACAGCATCATGATAGATGATGAAGAGATTGAGATTGTTAACAGCTTTAGTTTGCTTGGCTGCACAATCAACAGTTTTGGCACCACCAACTAGGAAATAAAAGACGTATCACTGAGAAAGTCTGCTGTCAGAGACCTCTCCAAAGTACTGAGGAGCAACGATGTCAGTCTGGAGATTGAAGACACCATAAATTTATGTTGTTAAATGTTGTTTGTTCTCATATCTGCAAGTAAACGAAACAGGGGAAACAGCACATATGTGCGTGCATACACACAAATACACGAAACAAGTAGCAACACGTTAAGTTCACAGAGTTTTCTGTATTCTTAAAGGAATTTTTGATATATCAAATATAGAAACATGGAGAAAAAGAAAATGTTTGGTTTTATATTGTGATGGGAGGTGTGCGTGATTTTATGTATAATAAAAACAACTACAATGGATTGGATCTTGAACTGAAATGAATTAATCAGACAGCTGTGAGCAATCCCGGAGTCCTCTATAGCAGAGCTTGAAGGTCACCTTATCAGAGGAGGGATAAAAGCAATCACCAACAATTTTACTTGTCTCACATCAGGGATCCCAGGGAAAACAATCAGAGATTGAAGACATAAAGAAGAGACCCTGACCTACAACCAGGAAAAGATGAATGGGACCTTCCAAGAATCAAAGCCCTATGCACATCCAAAAACTTCTCCAACAGGGTAAAAAGGAAGCCAAAGACTGGGAAAAAGTATTTGGTAATGACATGTCAGATAAGGGACTTATATCCAGAATTTATAAAATACTTGAGCACCACAACAAGATAAAGGTAAATAATCCAATTGAAACATGGGCACTGGATATGAACAGACACTTCACCAAAGAAGACATTCAGATGGCCAACAAACACATGAAGAAATGTTCAAAATCCCTAGTTCTAAGAGAGATGCAAATCAAAACAACTATGAGATATCATCTCACCCCAGTCAGAATAACAAAATTTAACAGAACAGCAAGCAACAAATTCTGACGAGTTTGTGGAGAAACTGGAACCCTTATTCACTGTGAGTAGAAGTGTAAAATGGTGCAACCACTGTGGAAGGCGGTATGGCATTTTCTCATAAAGTTGCAAATAGAGATACCATTTGACCCAGTAATTCCACTATTGTGAATTTACCCTAAAGAAACCATAACTGACACTTAAGCAGATATATGCACACCTATGTTTAATGCGGCTTTGTTCATGATGGCAGAGTTGGGAACAAACTAAGTGCCCATCATCAAATGAATGGATAGAGAAGCTGTGGTATATTCACACAATGGAATACTACTCTGCACTGAAAAACAAGGAACTCATGCAATATCATTCAAAATGGGCGACTCTGGGGAACACTATGCTGAGTGAAGCATCTCAGTCACAAAAGGACAAATACTGCATGGTGCCACTGTTGTAAAACACGACTGACATCGGGGCTGGGGAGAGGCTGAGAAAGATGGGTTCAATAAGGTATACTGCATTGAAACAGATGAGGGAGAAAACTGTTTAAAGGGATATGTGATTAGGTATTTTTGTCATGATGAAAGATCAGAGAGAAAGCTGCATAGTGGAATGAACCTGGGGAGAGGGATTGCGAAACCATGGAATAATTTTTCTTTTACTTTTCCAAGAGGGTAGTGTTCTGGGGAGGAGGGTTGGGAGGGGAGAAAAGTACAACAATGAATGGATGGAAATTCAAAGTCTCTGTAAATTTTCATTGAAATTAATAATAAAACAAATTATTAAAAAAATACAAAAAGATCAGCAACCCAAATGCCTCTTTCACAAAAAAAGGAATTGATCTAATGTATACACATGGCAGTCCCTAACTAATGCTGGGGCTCTGACAACGGTCATATGCCAGCTGTGATGTTTAAGCCTGATACATTTTTCCCCCTTTATCATTGTTTTTTTATTATAATTATCTCTATAAATAAAAAAGAGACTCTGAAACTTGCTATTAAATGTAGAGTAGCTAAAGATAAAGGAGGAAAAAATGAAGTAAAATAGCTGAACCAAAGCTTTTAGAGGGCAAGTAATGTATTAAAATATAGAGTTAGAAAACCAAAAGGGAAGAACATGTTCACATTTCCAAGCTGAAAGAATTGAGGGAGGAGAGAAATCAAGATTCAAGATGCAATAAACTGAAAAAAACAAAAACAATAACAACAACCCAAGTAAAGAACTCTCAAACCAACCTTCATTACCTTTGAGGCAGAATCAACTCATGGTTAACTCTAAAGTGAATTTTCTGAGGCTATACACTGCATGAGAGGAAACTACCTATCTCTCTCTAATAGGGCTTCTGGTGGACTCTATCAGCCAGATAGACACTAATGTCTGCAATAGTGAAGAGTTTTATGGGCAAAATATATCTGTGGCTCAGGAAGTGACAATAGCATTCATTCCTACTTTATATGAAGGAAATAATCACATAAGCATGCATGTCAGAATGCCCCCAAATGTATTTATTTTTATTAAATGTGCATTTGTTGTATCTAGAAAAATATATAACATCAAACCAAATATATGATTTCACAATTTTTTTTCTTACTCACCACCTGTATTATTCACACCCGTACTGATCCACATAGCTCTCTTTAATTCATTTCAACACCATAATGAATATAGCAGAAGACCTGGGTGGCACAAACAATGAAATATTCTTATTTTAGCTGAAATGTTGGCAGTTTTAACCCACTGAAAGGTACCTTGGAAGATATGTCTGGCTGTCTACTTCCAAAAGGCCACAGCATCAAAAATATGTGGAGAAATTGTACACATAGGGTCACCATGAGTGAGAATTGACTTGGTGACAACTAATAGCAATATTTCTTCAGTGAATGCTTCAATTCTTCGCTTTCTGGAAGCAAGGCTTGTTATCTGTGTACTGGTGATTGATAAGTATTTCTCTAATTCTGTTCCCATGCTTTTCATACAGCTCAACTTTTCAAACAATTTGCTCAGCATACAGATTGAATAGGTATGGAGAAAAGATACAGTCCTGATGTACACTTTTACTAATTTTAAACTATGCCATATCTCTTGTTCTATTTGGATAACTGCTTCTAGGGTCTAGGTATAGGATTCACATGAATAACTAAGTGTCCTGGGATTCCCACTCTTCTCAACATTAGTCATATTTTGTTATGACCCATATAGACAAATGCCATTTCATAATGAATAACACACAAGTAAATATCTTTTTTGTTTTCTAGGAAGTGCAGATCCACGTGATATCAACAAAGATACTGTTCATTCTATGGCCTTTCTGAATCTAGCTTAATTATTTGGCAGTTCCCTGTTAATGTACTGTTCTAGCTATTTTTTAAAAATAAATCTCAGTAGGATTTTGCATGCATGTGGTGATATCAACAATATTCTGTTGGATCAACTTTATTTAGGAATGGGAATAAATATTTCTTTTAATTGAAGATCAAAGATCACATTCTTCAATATGTTTTACTTTGCAACTTCAAGAATACCAATATTCCACTACTGGACAAATAGACAACAGCATGATAAATGACAATATCAGGGCTACAAAGCTGCTCTCCCTTCTTTTCCCAGAATAGCTGCTGAAATGATTAAAAAACAGGAAGGAGCAAGTAGGGTCTTTTTCTCTCTGTTAAGGCTCCAAACAACTTCAGATCTTTGTATGTTGCTTTATAATTCCATCAGTAGACTGAAGATGTCTTCTGTTGTCTTTTCCTTTCCAATAATTGATAATGTCAGAAAACCAAAAGGGCTGAACTTGCTCAGCATTTCTTAACCTGAAGAAAATAAAGAACAAATTCAAGCCTCAAATTGTAATACTTAAGGATGCTATTGGCACAATATTGAATGATGCAGGAAGCATTAAAAGATGATGAAAGGAGTACACAGAGTCACTGTACCAAAGAGTATTGGCTGACACAGAAGAATCTCATGAAAAAACATATGATCAGGAAGCAATGCTGAGGAGAAAAGAAGTTCAAATTGCTCTGAAGGAACTGGAAAAATACGTCTGTCTCCCAGAACTGACAGAATACCAATTGACATATTTCAGCAGACAGATGCTGCCCTGGGTGTGCTCTCCAATTCTGCAAAGAAATCTGGAGAATGGCTGCCTGGCCAGTTGACTGGAAGAGATACACATTTGTTTCCATTAAAAAAATAAAAAAACCAAACAATTTCACTGATATTTCATGCAAGAAAATCCTGCTGAATATTATCCAAAAGGACTGGCACAATACATCAACGAAGAAATACCAGGCTGAGTTTAGGAGAGAACGTGCCACCAGACATCCTTACCAGTGTCAGATGGACCTTGGCTGAAACAAAGAGTATCAGAGGAATGCATATCTATGTTTCATTGAGTATGCAAAGGCACTAGACTTTGTGGATCACAATTTGTGGCTTATATTGAGATGAATGCGAATCCCAGAACACTTAATTGTGCTCATCCAAAATCTGCACTTGGACCAGGAAGCAGTCCTGAGAACAAAGCAAGGAAACACTGCATGGCTCGAAGTCAGGAAAGGAGTATGTTAGGGATGCATCCTGTCTCCACACCTTTTCAA
>NW_006399949.1:277286-279875 GCF_000299155.1 Elephantulus edwardii
GATGGCACATAACAACAACAACCAAACTCCAATCAAATTTTCTATACTAAATTTGGAATATGCTGCTGTTGTTGTTAAGTGCCATCAAGTCGCTGATGACTCATAGTGACACTATGCATGGAAGACCTGAACATTTGTATAACTTTAGTCATTTCTCCACGTTCACAGTTTCCGGAAGCAAGCTATTTCGGAAGTGGATGCTACTACTACTGCTTCCAAGCTTGTTTTAATTGAGGAGCTCCACCAAACATTGTCCACCATGGAAAATCATTATCACATTTGACACATCAGTGTCACAGTGTTCAGCTTCACATCAACCACAAGTTACCCCTGTCCAGCAAATGGACAGAGCAGTGCTACACCATTTAGAAGAATGTTTGACCAAAAACAGCTAAAACCAGGCCTGAGGCCCATAGATTAAAATCACTCACCTTTGGCTTATAAAATGGTTAAATCAACAAAAGGGAAGTTTGTGAAATCCTTAAACAATTGCTAATATGATAAATATTAACTGTACATAGGAGATAATTTGAAAAGGTCATGTATTTTTCCACATATCTGCTTTTCTATATCACATGAAATGTATGAGACAGAATACTAGAAGCAATAAACCAAAAATAAAAAGAACATCAAAACATAAAATAATAAATAAAAGAGATTAGAACAACCTACCTTATGCATATGACACACCTTGCTTGCTGAAACTGAAGAAAACCTGAAGCATTTGCTGCAGAAGGTTAAGGAATCTAGTCTTCAAAATGGATTGAAGCTCAACATTAAGAAGACAAAGTTTCTCATCACTGGGCCTATTGGCAGCACCATGATAGATGGAGACAAGTTAGAGGTTATTATAAATTTCAGCTTGTTCAGCTCCACAATCAATGCTTTTGGCACCAACAGCCAAGAAAGCAAAAGAATTGCTCAGGGAAAAGCTGCTGTCAGAGACCTCTCCCTAAAAGGCAATGATGTCAGTCTAGAGACCAAGGTGTGCCTGATTCAAACCATTATCTTTGGAATTACTTGCTATGCACCAAAGTGCAGGACAGTGACTAGAGTTGTCAGAAGAATAATTGAGGTCTTTCAGCTGTGGTGCTAGAGAAGAGTGTTGAACATACTATAGAGACCACCAAGAGAACAAACAGATTTATCCTGCTGAGGGTGAAGCCAGGATATGCCTTGCAGGCAAGGATTTTGAAACTCTGTCTCACATACTTTGGGCTTGTTGCCAGAAGGGACCATTCCCTGGAGAGGGACATCATGTGTGGAAGGGTGGGGGGACAGGACAGAATAGGAAGACCCTGGATGATATGGATTGTCATAGTAACTGGGTAATTGGGTAGATTTCTTGAAGATAATTAAACTGGCTCAGGATAGAGCAAGTTTCAGAAGTTTTGTACATAGGGTCAGTATAGCTCACCAGTAAATTGATGGCACACAACAACAACAGAACAACATATATTATTGTTTGTTGCATGACATTTTTATGTGGATTTGTTTTAATTTAGTATGCAAAGTGTATGTCATTAACTGGTTAATGATATGTCATATGAATATGGATTTTAAAAAACTGATTTTAATTGTGATTTTAATGACAGTTTATAGTAAAGTTGGATTTTCATTCATTCATTGTTTCACATTTTCCTTCTTCTCCTCACCTCCCTCTTCCCCAGTTCACTTTCTTTTTTTTTTTCATATTCATTCATTGTTGCACAAATCCTCCCTGACCCTTTCTCTTCCTTCTCCCCGATTCCTCTTTGCAACTACCTCTTACTCTGTTTTTCAAGTACTGTGTAACATTTTCACGTTGTCTTTATTTTTGTTGATTGTTGTTTAGAAAATATAAATTAGAGTTGTAATAAGCTATCTTTTAATCTAAGGTTCCATTTTGATGTTAAAATATCTTTTCCCTTATTTTAATGACCATCATTTTATAGTCTAGCTTGTGGGGTGTTAGATGTCTTACTGAAAAATTATAAATAATAGTACAATATGATGATAGGTGGTATCTTTTTAAAGTCTTTAGAAGGGAAATATGAAACTTGAAATGTAAATGATCAAGTCATTGAGACCTAGGAGAAGCAGCCAATAAGTGATATGAGAGATAGGGATAGAATAAGAAAGAACTGCTAAGAAATATTGAGAGATAAATAATAACCGAAAGAACACACAGATACGGCTTAGGAAAAGAGCAGCCAATGCTCCATAGAGGCAAGGATGGTGAAGCTTCATCTCATATACTTTGGGCAGTTTGCTAGGAGAGGCTCTTTCTTGGAGACCATTCAACTGGATGGCACCTAACAACAACAAAACAACCATGTATATTGATAAATGGGAGTGGGCATAGACATAATACAATCAATCTTAAGTGTAATTGAATTATTTTCGTTTTCCTTTCTTCTCCTTTCCCATGAGAAAGTCTTTTAGAAAAACACATGAAGCTGAATGGAAACTAATATACATATGCATAAAACTCACCTATAATCAGTCAAATGAGAGTAACCCCAAGATTCGTGAGAAAGAAAATGTACCTATTTGAGGCCTCAGGCACGGAAATGATGAAATTTCTAGACAATGAACATTAATTATATA
>NW_006399949.1:280034-294711 GCF_000299155.1 Elephantulus edwardii
TTATATAATATATTATTCTATTCTATTCTAAACTATAAGAGAGTTTTCTCTTTCATGTTGCCACATTATGATCACAATACCGTTAATACTCTAGTTTGTTCTGACTGGTAAGCTCATGTATGTCAGAGCAGAAATTATTTTCTTTACAACAGCTGATTTTTCAGAAGTTAATCAACATGTTTGGTTGGTTGGTTGGTTGTTTTTTAACCTCTGTTTCAGTTAGTAACCTAGTGATTATTTGCACAGCCTGGAAATATCTAGTGCATGTGGTGATCTCTAACTTTTAGAGAAGCCCTCATGGCACAGCCTCAGACTGATAACTAAAATGTGGGCAGTTCAAACCCACTCGTCACTGCAGGGGAGAACAAATTGTGGGAGTTTATTTCCATAGAGATTAAAACTTTGGAAATCCTGTGGAGTAATTCTACTCTCCCCTGCCTGGTCCCTATGACTCTCAATTGGCTTAATGGTAACAAATTTTTTCTGAGGCACCCTGATGGTATAATATATAAGCACTTAACATAGGCATAAAGTTAGTGATTCCAACCCTCTAGCAGTTCTTTAGGACAAAAGATAATGGTAATCTGAATGCATAAGGATTATAACCTAGGAAACCCAATGGGAGAGATCTACCATATAGACTCAGTATGAGTTGGAATTTAATAGCACACAACAATAACAGGCATATCTGAGAAATCTCAGTGGTAAGGAAGCTAAAAGAATATTTGTTTCAATATTATTTTTCAAAACCTTACGTGTCATTAGTTATCTAAAGAAAAGGTAATCACAATAAAATACTAATTAAATATTGCTAGCTAGCAATAAACACCAATTAGATATTCATTTTATAGAAGAATGCTAAAACTTTTCAAGGAAAATATTAAATAAAATAAAACATATGTAAAGAGTTGGTAAAAATGATAATTAAATAAAACACCAGAAATCATTACAAATATAGATGTCCCAAAACGTCATTACATTAAAAATTTAGTCTGTAAATATAGAAATTTAGCTATAACGTATTAACCTTTAAAAGGACCATGCTGTTATGCGTGCTGATGCTTAAATGTTATTACTTTTAATTGCCAAGTGTTGTTATATGCTTTTAAAATATTCTGTACTCATTTTAATTCTTAAGACTTATTTTACTAAGTCTTTGAGATATCTTCATACATTGCTTTACAAGTTTTGCTTCATTGCTCCAAATATACCTTTATTACATAGCTACTGCTGGTTCAAAATCAGGAAAGGGGTGCATCAGGTATGCATCCTGTCCCTGTATCTTTCAATCTGTATGCAGAACAGGTCATTTGGGAGGCAATACTACAAGGAGGAGTGTGGAATCAAGATTGGAGGAAGACTCATCAGTAACGTACGATACACAAATGATACAACCTTTCTTGTTGAAACTGAAGAAGATGAAGTATTTGCTGCAATCAAGGACTGTAGTCTTCAATATGAATTGAAACTCAACATCAAGAAGACAAAGATTCTCACCAATGGGCCAATTGGCAGCACCGTGATAGAGAATAGATTGAGGTTGTTAGCAATTACAGCTTGCTCGGATCCACAATCAACACAAATTGCATTGGGAAAATCTGCTGTCATGGACCTCTCTGGAGTCCTGAAAAGCAACAATGTCAGTCTAGAGACAAAGAGGCACCTAATCCAGGCCATAGTCTTCTGGTCTTCTCAACTGCTTGTTTTGCTTCAGAGAACTGGACAATGACTAAGGATTATAGAAGAAGAATACATGTCTCGAGTTGTGGTGCTGGAGAAGAGTGTTGAGTATACCAAAGACTGCCAAGAAAACAAATTGGCCTGTCTTGGAGAGAGTCTCTCCTTGAAGGATAGGATTTTGAAGCTCTGTCTCACATACTTTGGGCATGTGACCAGGAGAGACCAATCCTTAAAGAAGGACATCATGCTCAGAAGGATGGAGGGATAGCACAAGAGAGGAAGACCCCGGATAAGAAGGATTGATACAGTATCTGGTGCAATGGGGGTTGGTATGTCAGAATTAGTGAGTCTGGCTCAGGACAGGGAAGGGTTCAGAGGTGCTGTACATAGGATCGCTATACGTTGCAGGCAACTCAACTGCACATAACAACAACAACGTACTATATTGGTTGGTTTGATTTTTTGTTTTGAAACTTCTTGTTTAGTGTCAACAAGATCTCAGGAGGGCCTTATATTTAAAAGTTGGTTGTTGTTATATTTTGGAGTAACATTCTTCTAAGAGGTACAACACTCTTCTGTCAATATGCGGTACTCAGGTAACCTGGGATTGCTGTGATGCTGAACCTTGTGCCACTGGGGTGTCAAATGTCATAACTGTTACCCATGATGGACAGTGTTTGATGGAGCTCCCAATTTAAGACAGGTTTGGAAGCAGGAGTGGCACTCACTTTCTAAACAACAGGCCTCTGGAAACTCTCCGAACTTTGATAAATGATGATAATTATAAAAAGGCTTCAGGCCTTTTATTCATAGGGTCATTATGACTCATGTTCATTAGATGGCTATCAACAAAAGCAACATATGTCTTAAAGTTACTAAAATACTTGCTGCAAAAATGATGCTTAACTTTGTATTTCCAATACTTTTTAACTTATTATGTAAACCATATTGGTGACTTCTCATTTTTCACATATATGAATGACTCATTTCAACTCCTTTATTTTGGAGATGACTAATAAGAATTCTAAAGTAAAGAGCTGAGTTATGTTAAGGAACACATTGCCTGAGTTTACATATCAGCTATAGAAAGAAGGTTTTATAATACTTGTGTCATCCATCTGTACTCTTGGTTCTTTTGTTAGGCAACCAGAGCTGTTTCACACAGGGTCACTATGAATCACAGCCTACTCAACAGCACATAATAACAAAAACACTTCCTAAAGAATTACATTTATTTCTCATAGTTTTTCCTATTTGTTTGTGAAATCTTAAAAGATGTTATTATCGAATGAAATAATAGTTTTTATTTTTAAACTTTTTATTGTGGCTTGAAAGAAAGTTTACAGACAAAATTAGCTTTCCATTCAACAACTCACACACACTTTGTTAATAGCATACATTACGTAGATTATATAGTAACAACATTTCTAATTTCTCCCTGTGCTTTCTTTTTCCATTTTCTGTCTTTCCTATCTTTCCCTACCTTCTGAACTTGTCCCTTTGTAAATATTTCCCATTTGATCATATATGATTGATTGTTCCAAGGATTGTGTTCATCCCTGGTGTTATTATTCAATTTAAAAGATTGTGTATGGTTTGACTGGGGTTGAATTATGCGGATGATATCCATTCTAGGCTTTGAGATGATAAGGCCATTATATGAAAGGTTTTACCATCTTTATCAAAACTGTAAGCCTTGTTTTATTTTATAATATTTTCTATATTTTTCTTTCACAGTACCCAGGACTACACTTTGATTTCTTTCAGAGCATTGGTAGCTAGGTACTATTAAATTATTCTATTCTCAAGAAGACTAAAGATCACATGACCCATTATTACTGATAGTCTTTGATTTTCCTCAATAGTGAAGATATTTGAAATGGAATTCTATTTCTAGGGAAATTTTACCATTATAACATAGACAATGTAATGATAAGTTTGAAAAAGGTTATGTTCTTATTATTATTGTTACGTGCCATCAAATCACCTGCTACTAATAGTGCTCCTAGGTACAATAACTCTGAAGCCTGTCCTATCTTTACCCAGTTACACTGTCTCAAACACACCTAACCCCATTACCCCATTAATTGTGTCAGTCCATCTTATCCAGGGCCTTCCGGATGATGTCCTTCTCTAAGGACTGATCCCTGCTTACAATTTGCCCAAAGTACATGAGACAGAACCTAAAAAAAATCCTAGCATCCAAGGATAAATTTAGTTTCACACTCTCCAGTACAGGCCTGTTTGTTCTCTTGGCAGTCCATGGTTCAAGATTCTTCTCCAGAATCACAATTCAAAGACATCTGTTCTTCTTCTCTCATCCTTAGACAGTGTCTAGCTCTCTGATACATACCATATAATTATGAAGACCATGGCCTGAATCAGGTATGCGTTAGTCCCTAGACTGACATCACTACTCTTTAGCACTTTAGAGAGGTCTCTGAGAGAAGACCTCACCAATGCAGTTCATCTTTTGATTTCCTGACTGCTCGTGCCAAGTATTTATCTGAATAAGCTGAAATTGTTAACAACCTCAATCTCTTCTCCATCTATCAGGTTGTTGCCAATTGTACCAATGCTGAAAATATTTGTCTTCTTGATATTGATCTCCAACAGTCATTGATTCTGCAGTAAATGCTTCAGATCCTCCTTAGTTTCAGTAAATAAAATTGTATCATCTGCATAATGCAGTTTATTGATGAGTCTTCCTCCAATCCTGAAGTCATATTCCTCCTTATAAAGCCCAGATTCTGGAATGACTGTTCCACATACAGATTGAAATTACAAAGACAGTTGTGATTATTATTGTTGTTAAGTGCTGTCTCAGAGCAACCCTATGTACAACAGCCCTAAACTCTGTTCTTTGCTGTGCCATTCGCACTGTCTCCGATACACCCATCCTGATTACCCTAGTCATTGAATCAATCCATCTCATAGAGGGTTTTCCCCTCCTGCGCTGTCCCTCCACCCTCCCAAGCATGATGTCCCTCTCCAAAGACAGATCCCTCGTTAAAACATGTCCAAAGTATGTCAGACAAAGCCTCAGGATCCTTGCCTCCAAGGAACAGCCCAGCCCCATTTAACCACCTCTAGGATGAATCTGTTTGTTTTTCTAACAGTCCATGGTACCCTCAATAACCTTCTCCAGAACCATAGCTCAAAGGCATCTATTCTCCTTCTCTCCTCCCTAGTCATTGTCCAATTCTCTGATGCATAACAAGTGATAGCAAAGACCATGGCCTGTATCAAACACATCTTAGTCTCCAGAGAGATACTATTTCTCTTCAGTACTTTGGAGAGGTCCCTAACAGCAGACTTTCCCATTGCAGTACATCTTTTAATTTCCTGGGTGCTGGTTCCAAGAGTGTTGACTGTGGAGCCAAGCAAGCTAAAGCTGTGAACAATCTCAATCTCTTCACCATCCATCCTGATGCTGCCAATTGGTTCAGTGGTGAGAATCTTTGTCTTCTTGATATCAAGCCTCAATCCATATTGAAGGCTGCAGTGCTTGACCCTCTGCAGCAAGTGCTTCAGGTCCTCCTCAGTTTCAGCAAGCAGAGTTGTGTTATCTGCATAATGCAGCTTGTTGATAGATCTTCCACCAATCTTGACCCCACATTTCTCCTCATAGAGCCCGACCTCCCGGATAATCTGTTCTGTATACATGTTGGAAAGGTATAGAGACAGGGACACATCCCTGGCATACGCCCTTTCCAATTTTGAACCATGCAGTGTTTCCTTTCTCTGTTCTGACGACTGCCTCTTGGTCCAAGTATATGTTTCACATTAGCACAATTAAATGTTCTGGGATTCCCATTCTTCTCAGAGTCAGCCACAGGTTGTTATGATCCACACAATCAAACGCCTTTTCATAATCAAGGAAACACAGATATACATCCCTCTAATAATCTCTGCTTTCAGCCAAGATCCATTTAACATTAGCTACAATATCCCTAGTCCCACAACCCCTTCTAAATCCAGCCTGTACTTCTGGCAATTCTCTACTGATATGCTGTTCTAGTAGTTTTTGGATAATCTTCAGTAGAATCTTGCTTGCATGTGAAATCAATGAGATTGTTCTATAGTTTCCACACTCTGTTGGGTCACTCTTCTTTGGGATGGGAACAAATATAGATCTCTTCCAGTCAGTTGGCCAAGTGGTTATTCTCCAGATTTCTTGGCACAATTTGGTGAGCACATCCAGGGCAGCATCTGTTAGCTGAAATATGTCAATTGGTATACCATCTATTCCGGGAGCCCTACTTTTTGCTATTTTCTTCAAAGCAGCCTGAACATCTTCCTTCATCACCATAGGCTCTTGCTCCTATGTTGTTTTATTAAATTCTTCTGTGTCTGCCAATTCCTTTTGATACAGTGACTCAGTATATTCTTTCCATCCTCAAAAGACAAAGACAGTAGAGGAAGAAAAAGACTGAAATAGATGTCAGAAGAGACTCCTGACTATTGCATTAAAAATAATGCTGAGAAGCCAAAGCAAAAAGAGCAGTAAGTTAAGGAAATGAACAGATAATTTCAAAAGAATGGTGGGATGACAAAACAAAGTATTAGAATGAAATGTACGAAGAGCTGGAGTGAGGAAATCAAAAGGGCTGAACTCACTCAGCATTTCTTAAGCTGAAGGAACTAAATTCAGAACAAATTCAAGCCTCAAGTTGCAATACTTAAGGATGCTATGAGCAGAATATTGAATGATCCAAGAAGCATTTAAGGAAGATGGAAGGAGTACACAAAGTCACAGTGCCAAAAGAATTGGCTGACACAGAAGAATTTACTGAAATAACATATGATTAGGAAGCAATGATGATGATAAAGGAGAAAGTTCACGCTCTTCTGAGGGAATTGGTAAAAAATAAGGTCCCAGAAATTGATAGAATGCCACTTGACATATTTCAACAAACAGATGTGGCCCTGGATGTGCACATCAGGTTGTGCCAAGATATCTGGAGGACAACCACCTGGCCAGCTGACTGGAATAGATCAATTTTTACTCCCATTCCTAAGAAAGGTGACCTGACATAGTGGAAATAATCAAACAATATCACTCATATCACACATAAGCAAAATTCTGCTAATGACTATCCAAAAATGACTGGAACAGTGCATTCATTAACAGAGAACTACCAGAAGTACAAGCTGGATTTATTTAGAAGAGTCTGTGGCATTAGAGACACTAATGCCAATGTCGGATGGATCTTGGCAGAAAACAGAGAGTACCAGGAGAATGTAACTGTGTTTCAGTGACTATGCAAAGGCATTTAATTCTGTGGATCACAACAAATTGTGGCTTACCTTGAGAAGAATGGAAATTCCAGCACATCCGATTATGCTCATGCAAAGCCTGTACTTGGACTAGGAAACAGTCCTCAGAACAAAGCAAGGAAATACTGCAGGGTTAAAAAAATCTTATATAGATAATTACAATAAAGATGAAATTAGTAATAATGTCTTTGTAAGTGATAAACTAAGAAGATATTAGTGGTCAAAAAAGCTGAGTCAGAAAGCTCAATTTGATTTTTCACCTTCAGGAAAGTCATCAATCTTATGCTTTGATAAACTTTTGGTGGTGATATTTCACTTTGGTTTTGTATGGGAGGTAAGGTAACGTGCTTCCTCTGTGTCTTTGCTGTGATAGATTACAGGTCCGAGGTCTGGCAACTTTGGCTAGGGAGTTTGTTCTCCAATGAAAGGGAAAATGACATACTCTGCCTGAAGACCTGTCTGATCCCTGGGCTCACTGGAAGAGTTACTGCAATAAGAAATGGTGAGGGGAGAAATCACTAGGATAGACAAGTTCAGTGGACAGATTTAGATTGGCAAGGGAGGGGGAAGATGAAGGAATAAGAAATACCTAATTCAGACCTGAATAGATGAGGTAATATGGAGCATAAATCAGTGGTGATTGATTTTTATAAATTGTGATTTATTTTATAAAACACAATGTATACAAATGATTGTATCAAACACAATATGATTGAAGGCTTGTGTAAAGCACCATATAATTGTTTAAAAGACAGTGTATATAACTCTTGTATGCAAACTAATATAAAATAAAATTTAAAGGAAAAAGCAAATAACCCAATCACAAAATGAGCAGAAGATATAGATACTTCACCAAAGAAGAAATTCAGGTTCTTAATAAGCACATGAAAAAATATTCCTAGCTATCAGAGATATGCAAATAAATAAAAGCAATGAGATACTATCTTAGTCCAGCAAACAACACATGCAAATAAGGATGTGGAGAGATTGGTACTTTCCTTCACTGCTGGTGGGAATGTAAAATTGTGTAATTACTATGGAAGGCAGTCTGAGGCTTCCTCAAAAAGTTACGAGTAGAAATACCATTTGCATCAACAGAAACCAGAGCTATAACACAGACAGAAGTATGCACACCCAAGCTTAATACAGACTTATTCACATTAACAGAGATGGAAACAACCTGAGTGTTTGTTAATAAAGGAATGAATAGGAAAAAACTGCTACATTCACATGATAGAATATTATGCAGCTCTGAAAAATAATAAACTCGTAAGCACTACACAGCATAGATGAGTCTGGAAGACATTATGCTAAATGAAATACCTTTATCACAAAAGGGCAAATACTCTAAAAGATGACTTCTAAAAATAGGATAGACATGAGTGTGGGGACAACAGGGAAAGGGAGGATAGATATTGAACACTACTCTGGAATGGGAACTGGAAGGGACTATCTCAAGGGAATGGGGAAGGAAAGATTAGACACTATATGTGTAGTAAATGACAATCTGGAATAAGACTTGAATTACAAAATGAGTTGAGGGATGAGGAAGAAGGAAAAGGTGTATCAATGAATGAATAAAAACCCAATCTTTCTGTAAACTTTCACTAAAATAACAGTAAAAATTATTTGTAATAAAAACTTTGTCCTGAATCCTTTTTCAGACATCTCTTTGCCTCAAGTCATTGTCATCAAGGGAGGACCCACTCAGAGCTGACCTTCCAGCAAGTTTTCCAGATGCTGCAATTCACACAGGAAGTTATAATCCATCTTTATGCCTCAGAGTCAAACCACCAGTTTAGAAAGTACTGTCCAGGATCTTGAAAACCAGCAAGTTGTCATCTAATACATAATTATTGGTTTGTACTTGTTTGGATCAAAAGAACATGAAAGAAACAGGAGACTCAAAAATGTTTACAAAAGTAACTATCTACATGAATCATGACCTCATCTACTCTGACACCAGAAGAACTGGATGGTATCCCCTTATCACTACCAATTACATTCTGATAAATACCACAAGAACTGTATCATGACAGAGTGGTAAAAAAACCTAGACTAGAAACTCAAATCCTTCGAGTACAGACTTCCTGGATCAGTTGAAACTAGGACTCCATGATTTCCCTGGAATGCTATTCATTTCCTGGCACTACAACCCTTTATTAGGGGGTAATGATTTGTGGTAGAGTCTTATATACTATGGGACAGACCCAAGTTCAATTCTTAGCAAACATACCTCATGTATCAAAAAAAAAAAAAATCCTTCAACTCCAGTTGCCTTGAGAAGCCAAATAGACTCTATTTTATGTAACACTCACTCCATTTGAATAACCAAATTCTGTGTGTGGAAAATTTCTGCCCCAGCCCTAATGTTTTTGTCTTGACCCGTTTCCCAAAATAGTAGTTACTATTGTTTATGTAAACGTTTTGTACTATACCCTTGACAAGCCCAAGATGTAGACATTTTGTGCTGTGTACCCAGAACTACTTCACTGCACACTTAGTAATATGTCAACATTGTAGCCTGGACTCAAGTAGCCCAGCATCTAGAGGAGAGTAAGGATATAAAAACACCTAGTTGAAACTAAAAGAGGGAGAATCCTGTCATATTGCTGAGACTCCCCGCTGTATAGTGAAAAAATGACCTCAGTTATAATGTGGTAATGTGTATCTCTTGATCTGTGGGACACAACAGCCTCAAATAAGTCTCCTACTCAAAAGCCTCATGTAAGGCTTTATCTTGTGGTAGTTACAATTTTGTATGTCAAATGCATGAGATATGTGACAGGATAATATCCATATGCATTCAAGGAAGACTTGTTAATACCACTATCATTCAAATTTATGCATCAATCACCAGAGCCAAAGAGGAGAAAATAGATGATTTCTACCAACTGTCACCATCAGAAGTCAATAGAACACGTAACTAAAATGCATTAATAATAATAGGTGACTGGAATGTGAAAGTTGGCAACCAGGAAGAAGGATCAGTTATTAGAAAACATGGACTTGGTGACAGAAATGAGGCTGGGATAAAATGATAGAATTCTTCCCAATTAATGATTTATTCGTAGCAAATACCTTTTATAAAAAGTTATAAATGCAGGCTATACACATGGATTTCACCTGATGGTATGCACAGGAATCAGATCAACTAAATCTGTGGAAGGAATCACTGGAGAAGTTCAGTATCAGCAGTGAAAACTAGGCCAGGTACTGATTGTGTAACAGACCATCAAACACTCATATGCAAGTTCAAATTAAAGCTAAAGAATAATAATTCTTTAAATTATTATAATATCCCCAGGAATCAAAATTTATCTTGAATCTACCCCACCTGAATATTAAAACCAACTCAGGAACACATTTGAAGCCTTGAACACTAATGAACAAAGACCAGATGAACTGTGGAAAAAAAAATCAAGTGTATTGTTCGTGAAGATTGCAAAAGGTCATTACAAAAAGGAAGAAGAAAAGAAAGACCAAAATGGATGTCAGAAGAAACTCTGAATATTTCACTAGAGCGCTGAGAAGCCAAAAGCAAAGGGAAGAAATCAAGAAGTTAAGGAGCTGAATAGAAGATTTCAAAGGGTGGCTTGGGAAGCCAAGGGACAGTATTATAATAAAATATGCAAAGAGCTGGAGTCAGAATATCAAAAGGGCTGAACTTCCTCAGCATTTCTTAAGCTGAAAGAATTGACGAACAAATTCAAGTCTCGAGTTGAATGCTTAAGGATGCTATGGGCAGAATATTGAATGATTCAGGAATCATTAAAAGAAGATGGAAGGAGAATACAGAGCCACTGTGCCAAAAAGAATTTGATGACACAGAAGAATTTCAAGAAACAACATATGATCAAGGGGCAATGGTGATGAAGGAGGATGTCCAGGCTCCTCTGAAGGGCTTGACAAAAAATAAAGCCCCAGGAATTGATGGAATATCAATTGACACATATCAACAAAAATATGTTGCCCTGAAAGTTCTGACCATATTGTGCCAAGAAATCTGGAGAAAAACTACCAACCAACTGACTGAAAGAGATCCATATTTATTTCCATTCCAAAACAAGGTGACTCAACAGAGTGGGAAAGTATTGAACGATATAACTAATATCACACACTAACAAAATCCTGCTGAAGATTATCCAGCAACAACTGGAAAAGTACAATGGCAGAGAACTTAAGAGGTCGTGGCACTAGAGCCATTACTGCCAATGTCAGATGGATCTTGGCAGAAAGTGAAAAGTCCAGGAGGAATGTCTATTTGTGTTTCTTTGACTATGCAAAGACACTTGATTATGTCAATCACAGCAAACTGTGGCCAACTTTGAGGAAGATAGGAATCCCAGGACACTTGATTGTGCTTATGTGAAACCTATACTTGGACCAGGAAACAGTCCTCAGAACAGATCAGGGAAATACTGTATGGTTCAAGACCAGGAATGGAGTGTGTCAAAAATGCATCCTGCTGCTATACCTTTTCAATCTATATGCAGAACAGATCATTCAGGAAGCAAGAAGTTATGAGGAGGAATGTAGCATCAGGATTGGAGGAAGACTCATCAACAACCTATGTTATGCAGAAAACACAACCTTGCTTGCTGAAACTGAAGAAGACCTGAAACGCTGGCTGCAGAAGGTCAAAGATTATAGTCTTCAATATGGATTGAAGCTGAATTTAAAGAAGATGAAGATTCTCATCACTGGGTCAATTGGCTGCACCATGAGAGATAAATAAGAGATTAAGTTTGTTAACAATTATAGCTTGCTTTAATCTACAATCAACACTCTTAGCACCGGTAGTCAGGAAATCAAAAGATGAATTACACTAAGAAAGTCTACTGTCAAGGACCCCTCTAGAGTACTGAAGAATAACATTGTCAGTCTAGACACTATGGTTCATCTAATCCAGGCCATGGTCTTTGCAACTACTTGTGAACAATTAATTGTGTAGTGACTAAGGATTACTAAAGATGACAGAAGAAGAATTGATAGCTTCAAATTGTGGTGCAGGAGAAGAGTCTTGAACATACCATGGACTGCCAAGAAAACAAATAGGTCTGTCTTGGAGCAAGTGAAATCAAGTTTCTACTTGGAGGCTAGGATTTTGAAATTCCGTCTCACATATTTTGGGCATGTGGACAAGAGAGGCCATTCCTTGGTGAAGGACATCATGCCTGGAAGGGTGCATGGACAGTGCAGGAGAGAAAGATCCAGGATGAGATTGCTACAGTAACGTGGGCAATGGAGGTTGGTGTGTCAGAATTAGTGAGACTGACTCAAGACAGGGCATGGTTCTGAACTGCTGTACATAGGGTCATTATGGGTCACAAGCAACTCAATGGTACCTAGCAACAAAAACAACATACTTACATATGTCTATATGTATATCCCTTTGGAATTGTGTAGCTTATCTATAGGCCATCAGAACTCCTTGTATATGTATATCTAAATATCTCTATCTTTCTATACCTATTATCTATCTATCTAATCTATCTATCTATCTATCTATCTAATGTCATTGTTGTTGTTATGTGCTGTCAAGTCACCTGCAACCCATAGCAACCTATGTATAGCAGCATTGAACATTGCCCTGTCCTGAGCCAGTCTCACTAATTCCAACACACCAACCCCAATTTCCCCAGTCACTATATCAATCCATCTCATCCTGGGTCTTCCTCTCCTACTCTGTCCCTCTGACCATCCAGGTATGATGTCTTCTCCAAGGAGTGGTCTTTCTTCGCCACATGCCCAAAATATGTGACACAGAGCTTCAAAATCCTAGTTTCCAAGTAGAAACTTGATTTCCCCCTCTCCAAGGCAGACCTATTTGTTTTCTCAGCAGTCCATGGTAAGTTCAAGACTCTTCTCCTGCACCACAATTTGAAAGCATTGATTCATCTTCTGTCATCTTAGTCATTGCCCAACTTTCTGAAGCATAACATGTAATTGTGAAGGCCTAGATGAGGCACACCTTAGTCTCTAGCTGACATTCTTTTCAGTATTTTGGAGATGTCCCTCACAGTAGATTTCCCCTACATAATTTGTCTTTTGGTTTCCTGACTGCTGGCGTTAATAGTGTTGAGAGTTGAGATACACACACACACACACACTCGGTATATTCCATGTATAAAATAAGCATACAATTTCTGGTTTGAGAATATGTCTTAATATTATTTTTCTGAGAATTGCATCATCCAAAACCCTAGCTTGATTTCCAGTAACTGATCTAATTCTAGATCTCTAATCGTCATTCTAACAAATGTTCATATACAACAGCCAATATCCAGACTGACTTCTTATTATCTATTTGTTCAGATTGTGTTTCCTATTTCTCTCTAACTAGAGTTGAAAGTAACTACTGTAACCTATAAATAAGTCTCTGTAGGATAATTTGCTTCTTTACTTTGGGTTCAGTGAGTACATTTTAAATATATTTCTCATTGAATTAATTCTTGTGTTTTTAGTACTGTAAAGGGGCTATTAATTTTCTCCTATTATGCCCTGATACAGCCTTAGTTTGGATGAGTTAGAACACAATCTTTCAATTCTCCACATTCATAGTTAAATTGGCCCCAAAATTGTTGTTTCATAGTCTCTTTAGTTATAGCCAAAATTAGAACTAAACTCAAGAGAATAAAAATTACTACCACCATAAGTAATATTAACAAAAAATCGAGGCGAAAAAATTTAAAAAACGAGCCCAAGCCTTTAAAGATGAAGTTTATTCCTAACTGTGATTTGAAGGTGGCTAATAATATGTAAGCGAACATTCCTCGGTCTAATTCTCAAAAAATAAAAAGAAAAGAGATTGAAAGATATTTAGAATACAATTTACCTTAAATTATCTTAAAATTTGTCCTTGACAAAACACCAATCCTCCCTGTCATTTTATATTTCATTCTGTTTAAAGTCTAAGTCTCAGCACTTTCCTTTCTTAAGGATGTTCAACGACTCCCAGACATTTGGTTCTTTGCAATTCAGAATAAAAAAATAATCATATTTCTACAATTTTTTAAATTTTAAAAAATCCCATGCAAACTTTTTATTACAGGGTCTTGTGTGTAAGGATTTGTGTTGCCAACCCAAAGGTAGACAATTCAAATCCACAAACTACTCCATAAGAAAAAAGATAAGAAATTTCCACACATGCAATTTACTGCCTCTGAAAGCCTGCTGGAGGATGAGGTATGAGCTGACGTAAAAGCATATAAAAACAAGAACATCTCACAGATAGTTTGAGATTTGTGGGATTTTACTAAGGAAACAACAGAAAATTTAAACTATATTTCATTTAAAATAATTGCTATGCCTATTTAAAAGTGAAAAGATTTGAAACATTTTCTGCAAAAGATCATTGATTACAGTCTTCATGATGGATTACATCTTAACATTGAAAAAACAAAAATCCTCATAAATGGATCAGTTGATACTATTATGATGATAATTGTTGTTGCTGTTGATTGCCTTTGAGAACGACTCATAGCAACTGTATAAACAAAAGGCCTGAAGCCCCGCTATAACTATCGACATTTATCAAAGTTCATAGAGTTTCTGGAGGCATGTTACTTAGGAAGTGGATGCCACTCCATAGAAAAAAAAAGATTGTTAATTATGTCACTTTACATATATTCACAGTCAACACCACTGGTGATAGTAATAAAAAGAATCAAAAGATATGCTACATTGGGAAAATCTGCTGTAAAGGACTTCTTCA
>NW_006399949.1:295011-297197 GCF_000299155.1 Elephantulus edwardii
ATATCTAATGGACTATCAAAAGAGCAAGTCTGTCTTGAAAGAAGTGCAACCAGAGTGCTCCTTAGAAACAAGGATTGTGAAAGTTTATCTCACGTACTTTGGGCATGTTGTTAAGAGGGACCAGTCCTTGGAGAAAAAACGTCCTGTTGAGAAGGTGGAAGGGAAAAAAAAAGACTCTTGAGGAGATGAGTTGACACAGTGACTGTAATGACAAGTTCAAGCACAGCAGAGATCATGAGATAGTTCAGGATAGGACAACGTTTGAATATTGTTCGTGAGGTCACTATAACCAACAACATTTCAAAAGTCAGAAGTCAATGCCATTGCTACAGAGCTGGAACTGATTCATTGTTGACCCTTCAGTAGATTATTTTGGGGCTTTAAATAGCATTAGAGGAGATTCTGATCCTTTCTTTGTGGAGTTGCTGGTGATTTGAACTGTCACATAGGTGTGCCCTTTGGGTTAGAAGAGAAACTCCCATTTGACTATTGTATTTAGTATTATAAAATGTAGCCTAGTGGTAAGAAGCTTTGCTGCAGTCTTGAAGGTATGCAGTTCAAACCTACTGCTATTCTGCTGGACAAGGATGGGCACTCTCCTCCTGTGCAATTAACTGCCTCTGAAAACCTACTGGAGGATTAGCTATGGGTCAGTTTCTGATTCAGCAACCACCAAAACAAATATAACGTATTGAAAATAGAACTTGCTCAGACTAGCACAAACTAAAGAAATCAAAAGATGAATTGAATTCGGAAAGTCTGCTGTCATAGACCTCTCTAGAGTATTGAAAAGCAACAAAATAAGTCTGGGGACTAAGGTGCGCATGATCCAGACTATGGTTTTCACAATTACTTGCTATGCATTAGAGAGCTTGACAATGACTAAGGAGGACAGAAGAATGGATGCCTTTGAGGTGTGGTGCTGGAGGAGAGTATTGAAGATACCATGGACCACCAAGGGAACAAACAGGTCTGTATTGGAAAAGATGAAATCAAATTTCTCTTTGGAGGCAAGGATTTTGAAGCTCTGTTTCATATATTTTGGGGATGTTGCCAGGAGGGACCACTTCTTGGAGAAGGATATTATGCTGGGAAGGACAGAGGGACAGTGCAGGAGAGGAAAACCCAAGATGAGATGGGTTGACACAATAACTGAGACAGTGGGGAAATTTGGTGTGTACGAGTCAGTGAGACTGTCTCAGGATAGGGCAGGGTTCAGAGTTATTGTACATAGAGTCACGATGAGTCTCAGGCAATTCAATGGCACATACAACAACAAGGTATTTAAGTCCTTTTCTTTTGAGAACTTTTTAGAAATTTAACAGTTACTGACATAGAAGTGCTTAGATTAAAACTAGGCTTCCTATACCCAAAGAAAACATTTATTAGCTCCCAGAAACTATATTAATGCTTTTGTTGTTGTTAGGTGTCATCAGGAAAACTATATTCCATAGCAGCCTTATGAACAAGATTTGAAACTTGTCCTATCATATCTCATCCCCAGGAGTTCTGACGTGATCTAGCATTCACAAATTTGGCAGTGCATTCTTAATCATTTTCCAACTTTTAGATGTACAGGAAGCAATTGAAAATGCCATCTCTTGGATCAAGGATATCTCAGTCTTTCAACTGATTAGAGCCATGAAAATGATTGTCCCTGAACTTAGAATTTTGGCATCTACTACTGCCTGTTGTTCTCTATGTGTTCTGAGCTAATCTTTTAAATGGAACAGGTTTTCATTTTTTTTCTTCACTAGTTTATTTACAAAATTCTAATACAAATTTGAACACATTCTTTCAGTTTCCCTCTCTCCCCCTACCCATCAAATTGGACAACCCAATGATTAATCCCTTTTCCCCCCTGTAAATCCACATCTTTCTGCTTTCAGACTCTCACTCTACTCATTGTTCAAATGCTGAAAAGCAATGTCTACTTCCATGGTTTCACTGCATTTCCTGTTGAAAGGTGTTTATAATTCTTCACTTTCAAGTCAAGGTGATACTTCTCAGTACTAGGTTATTAACGTTATATTTGTTGGTGACCATTTTTTCCCTTTTGATTTCACACAAATGATCTTATGAGTTAGTCTTCAATTTCCTTCATCTCCTTTTTTATATCTTGCTTTCTTTTCTGACGCTGTGATATTTATATGCATTCTTAATCTAGGGATCTTCCCATGCTCTTA
>NW_006399949.1:297341-300412 GCF_000299155.1 Elephantulus edwardii
TAGTATTATAATTGAAATTATATAAGAAAACTGCCAAGAAAACAAACAGGTTAGTCTTAGAGAGAGTGAAATAAAGTCTCCCCTAAGAGACTAGGATTTTGAAGCTCTGCCTCACATACTTTGGACTCATGGTCAGGAAAGACCAGTTTTTGGAGAAGGACATCATGCATGGAAGGGTGGAGGGACAGACAGCTCAGGCAAGCAAGAGCCCAGATGAGATGGATTGATACAATAACTGGGGCAGTCAGGTTGCTGTGTCAGAATTAGTGAGAATAGTGTTGTACATAGGGTTGCTATAAGTTGCAAGTGACTCGATGGCATATGACAACAAAAAGAATAACATATTATACTGGTTGTTTTTATTTAAGCCTCTTGTTTAGACCTCATGAAGGACCTTTGTATTTAAAAGTTGGTTGTTATGTTTTGGAGGAACATTCTTCTAAGTGGTATATATATATATATATAGCACTCTTCTGTCAATTTTCTGTACTGAGATAAGCTGGGGTTGCTGTGATGCTGACCCTTGTGCCCTTGGGGTGTCAAACACGATAACGATTACCCATAGTATTTGGTGGAGCTTCCAGATTAATACATGTTTGGAAGCTAGGGTGGCATTAACTTCCTAAACAACATGTCTCTGGAAACTTTATGAACTCTGAGATATGGCAATAGTTATAGAAAGACTTCACGTATTTTGTTCATAGTGTCACTATGAGTCATGCTCAAATTGATGGCAAACAACAACAACAAATATTTCCAGTATAATGACCTTCTCCAAGGAATAATCTCTCCTAGCAACATGCCCAATGTATGTGAAATGAAGCCTTGCTATCTTAGCCTCCAGGGAGCACTCTAGCTAAACTTTTTCAAGACATATCTATGTGTTCTTTTGGCAGCCCATGGGATATTTACTACTCTTCTTCAATACAACTCAAAGGCATCAATGATTTTCCTTTCATCCTCATTAATTTTCTAGTTTCACATGCATAATTAGTGATTGAAAAGACCATGGCCAGAATCAGGAACATTTTAGTCTTCAAACTGAGATCATTGCTCTTCAGTATTTTTGAGATTCCCTGACAGCTGACTTGCCTTGATATATCTCTTGATGAGGACCTTTGTTTTCTTGATGCTGAGATATAATCCATATTGAAGGCTGTATCCTTTGATCTTCTACAACAAATACTTCAAGTCTTACTCACTTTTAGCAAACAAGATTTTGTCATCTACTTAACACTGGTTGTTGACAAGTCTTTCTCCAATCCCAGTGTACTACATATATATAATTTTGTTCATTCAAATATCATAATCTAAAATCTCCCTCACTATTCCTAGTTTTTACTATTTCAGGAATTCATGTCCAAATAACAGTTCAAAGTCCTTGAAATCAGAGTATAATGAGTTTATCCAAAGACTAGTAGTGGAGTTCAGTATGTACGAATGAGCAAGCGGTTAGAATAATATTCTGAGATGAATTAAGTCAGCCAGTATAAGACATATCAGTATTTACAGAGTAGTAGTTAACACATCTCTTTCAATGGTTTATTTGCTTATATGACTTCACTGCTGTACTGAATTTCTTGAGATCTGATATTACACTTTCTTTGCCTCTGCATTCTCAGTTTCTTTTTTGCTTTTACAGGTTTTATTACTGGAATATATGAATGAGTATGTGAATGAATAGATTACTTTGCATGAGACTTGTTCTAAGTAATGTGATTCAAAAACAAGTGACTCCCAATAAAATAGCTGTAACATCCATCTTATAATAAAACAATAGAGGATACTTATATAATTTCAAATGGAACTACATATCTTTTTGAATTTAAAATAAGTGAACGACTGAGCAAAATGGAATATTGACATTTGGAAAATATTCCTTTTATTTGCTGTCTGAATTTCATCTGGCATGCAATTGCTTTGTAATATGATATTAGAAAGAATATAAACATTCACAGAGCTTAAACCATAAAACTGGTAAACTGAAAAATTCAGTAATAAATGGCTCTCCTGTCTAGAGTACTAAATGGAGAATTTTATTTCAGTCATCATTTGTATTTGATCACTTGTGTGGTTATGAAGAGACACTAGACACTGTCTACATGATAAGTGTTTTCAGTAGAGAAATAGAGATACTAAAGCCCCGTAATAATTCACAGGAAGTACAAATATGACTAAAATAGTACTAATTTTATACAGGCACTGTTTATATAAAAATTACCTTTAAAATATACTATAAAATATAACAACTAAGTGCAACCACATTGTTCCTTAGAGACAAAGCTAATAAAAGTTCATCAAACACATTTTGACCATGTTGTCAGGAGGGGCTACTAGTTCTTGGGGGGGGGGAAAAGCCCATCATATTAAGAAAGGTGAAATGAAAAAAGATTAATAATCTCAATCCAACAGATTGACAAAGTGATTGTAACAATGGGCTTGAAAATATCAGAGATTGTGAGGATGGAGAGGATAGGGCAAGGTTGTTAAGTGGTGTTATGGAAGGGCAATAAGTCACAGTTGACTTGATGACACTAACAATATAAACCAATTGAACAACAGTCATATCTACTTCCTCCATTTCCATAGATTAACAGATAAGATTCTAAAAAGCAAAGTGATAGAATTACAGTATTTACTTTTGCATGAAAAGTAAGAAGTCAAAAATATAGTAAAAGTTTAAAAATTGTGCAGTCTATCTTGAATAATTGTTGTTGCTAGGTACCATTAAGTTGACTACAACTTAGTGACGCTATTGCTATGTATTGTTGATGCATGTAGAAATTCATCAGAGCTAGTAAAAGAATTTTTTTAATAGTTGGGAGAATCAAGGCAAAAAGCTTTTGCTTTTTTAGGACACAGAAGGCAGTGATAGAGAAGGAAGAGTTGTTGTTGTTGTTGTTATGTGCCATCGAGTCGTTTGCGACTCATAGCGACCCTGTGCACAACAGCTCTAAACCCTGCTCTATCCTGCGCCAACCACACCGCCTCTGACACACCCATCCCGATTTACCCCAGTCACCGAATCAATCCATCTCATAGAGGGTCTTCCCCTCCTGCGCTTTCCCTCC
>NW_006399949.1:304682-306602 GCF_000299155.1 Elephantulus edwardii
TCTTTCCCAGTCTGTTTAAAAATTTATTTTTCTTTTATTTTGGTTTACATGAAAAATTTGCATACATTGTGTTTCATACATTCCTTTATTCACATTGTGTTCTCTATGATCATCCCATACATTGTATTTCAGAACATTAATCACCATTGATCTAGTACCACTATAATCCCATCTTTTCAGACCAATGGTAGATCTTTACTAATTCTTTCAAACCTTCTCTCTACCCACCAAATTCTACCATCCTGTGATTTCACCCTCTTCTCTATCTCAGGCCCCTATCCCCTTTCCTTACCTCTTTGGGCATCCTTCTATTTATCCTTCCCTCTTGTTATTCTTCTATTTTTACAGTAATGGTCTTATACAGTATTTATCTTTATTTGACTGAGTTATCTCACTCAGCATAATGTTTTCCAGTCTCTCTTAGATAGTTGCTTTTGTTTGTTTGTTTTTTTTTAAACCATTGCTCCTCAATGCTGCATTGTATTCCATTATTTAGATGTACCACAATTTCTCAATCTGTTAATTTGTGGAATTTTTTGTTTGTTTGTTTATTTAATTTTTTTTTTATTTCAATGAACATCTACAGAGATTTTGGAATTCTATTCATTCATTGTTGCACTTTTCTCCCCGCCCACCCCCCCCTCCACCCCCCCCATTTGCTTAACTCCTTGAAAAGTAAAAGAAAAACTCCTTCATTGGTACACAATCCCCCCCCACATACCTCCCAACACTACCCCCACTCCAAATATAATCCACTCTGCAGCCCTCGTTCCGTACTGTTATGATAAACATAATGCCCTAAAATATAATACTTTTAAACTATTCTCTCCCTCATAGACTTCAATACAGTAAACACAATCCGTTAATTTGTTGATGACATTTGGGTTATGTTTTTGGTATTGTGAATTACACTGCTAGTAATATGAGTGTGCAAATCTCTGTTTCTTAGTTCTCTTTTTCTTTGGGTATAGTCCCAGGAGTGGAATAGCTTGGTCACATGGAGTTTCTATGTTTACCTTTTTAGGGAATCATCAAATTGCCTTCTGGAGTCGTTGTACCATTTTGAAATCCCATCAACAGTGTAGAGAGTTCCAATCTTTTCACATCCTATCCTATATTTATTGCTTACTATCCTGTTAAATTTTGCCACTGCTACTGACATGAAGTGGTTTTGACTTGCATCTCTCTGATTGCTAGTGATTTTGAGCATTTCTTCATGTATCTGTTGACCATTTTAATAATGTCTTTCTCTGTGAAAATTCTTTTCATGTCTTCTGTCCATTTTGTAATTGGTTATCAGTCTTTTTCTTGTGAAGACCTTATTATATTCTGTAAACTTTCTTTGTGAGACCTTTGTTTGAAATGACAATGTCAAATGTTATGTTCTCTTTTCTCTTTCTAGTCAGTAGATTTTCTTTTCACCCTATTTGAAAAAGGAGGGGTTTTTTTGTTGTTGTTTTTTGCTTGTTTGCTTTTGATGTTTTGGTGATTTGGTCTTGTTTTTGTTTTTTTCATACACACAAGGACTTAATCTTTAGATAGTGCCATTCATCAATGTTATCCTCTCCTGGTTGGACTCCTCACTATATGTTAAAGATTCTCTGTGTCTTTTTTAGAATTTGAGAGCCTATTTTCCCCCCTGTATCACCAGAGTGTATCGTGATTACTTCTTTTGTTGTGTGCTGTTGAGCCATAACTGACTTTTACCTTACCCTCCAATGGGTTTTCAGAGAGTGTAACTCACATGAGAAGAGATTGTCCATCTTTCTCCTGAGAAGCAGCTGTTAGATTTGAACTTGGTGTCTTTGGGTTGCCAGTGAAACTACTTAGCAATAAGTGACCAGTCTACCCTAGCTAACTATAGCATGGGATAATTAGGAATAAATAAATCTACTAAAATTATTCATGTTCTTGGGTTTT
>NW_006399949.1:306717-321084 GCF_000299155.1 Elephantulus edwardii
TATATTTAAAATTTTTAATATATTCAAATACATGGAGCGTTATTGCTGGATTATATATTAGAATTAGTTTTAGGTATTAAGAAACTGCCAAACCATCCTCCAAAGTGACTGTCTGATTTAGTATTCTTATAGCAAAGAATGATAGTTCCAGTTGCTCCACACCCTCACCACTGTTGGTTTTGTATTTTAACTAATTATATATTTAGTAATGTCTTGTTATTGGTTTAATTTGCACTTGCATAATGGCATATAATCTTGAGCATCTTCTTATTTGCTTGTTTACCACTTGTATATCTTCTTGGGTGTGGCATCTGTTTATATATAATGCTTATTTTTTAATTTAATGTTTGTTTTAGTATTGCTGGGTTCTGTGTGTACTTAGCATAGAAATGTATTATACATGTTTTACAAATATTTTCTCACAGTCTGTGGTTTTTCTTTTAATCAAGTCTCTTACATGGCAGAAGTTTTCAATTTTAGTGCCATCTCACTTGTTATTTTGTTCTTTAATGAGTGATTTTGTATCTGAAAACTTATATCCAAACCACACGCTACCTAGACTTTCTATAGATTATGATTTATTATTATTATTATTATTATTATTATTATTATTATTATTATTATTTGGAGATCCATTTACACTCCTGGCTTTACTTTTATCCCCATTTGTTGGAAGTACTGTGCTTTATCCATTGAATTGTCTTTGTTCTTTTGCCAAAGATCAATTGTCCATCTTTCTATATTCTGTATCTGTATTCTTCTTTCCTATTCTTTCATTAATTATTATCTTTCTTACAGAGGATTTATAGTAAATATTGTAGTTGGGTAATGTCAATTCTGTTTTTCCCTTTCTTTGACTAAGTCAGATAAAGTTTAGAATTAGTTCACCAACAAGTTGAAATTTATCTGAATAGTTTTACCTTTTTGACATTTGATTACATAGTTTGAAATCAATAAAATATGTTTGCTGTAGTAGGTATATTTATATTTAGTGGAGTATAAGGTTTTTCACAGAAAGGAACATAGATAGAGACATGGACTAACACCGAATTGTATACAGTGCATAGTGGCTTGACTACGGTAAAAAAGCTTGGTATGAACCTGCTGGATAGAAAGAAGAATGTAAATGGATCTTTGAAATAGGCACATAATTTGATAGTAACTGTGCGTCATGTAAATTCTCATCAAAAGGAACTTCAGGAGAATATTTTAATGAGGTAACTTATTCTGTAGAGATCTGTCAATCACTTTCCCTCCTCATTTGTCCTTAATAATGTGCTAATGATAAAAGGAGAGGTGGAGTTTAGGCATAAGCTTAGCAGTGCAGACTCTACATATTCTCTCATACTTTTATACTAAAGAGAGTCTCCATATTGAGGAGACTGTATATTATGTGGGGAAAATTACAGTGAATAAGACATACCACAACTCCACAGATAATTTTGGTAGAAGCTTGTGAGCTAGAAAGATAAAATCTATATTGCTTGCCTGTTTCTGTGAAAATGAAGACTTCATGTTTCTTGAATCAGTGTAATAAATCTGACATCAAGTAACTGACTTGTCTCCTGATAAGTACTTCTATATCAAAGGATCTGTTACTGGTGTTTTAGTATTGGGCACACAATAGCAGCTGAAGCCACCATGCATCCTCTGTGTTTGAAAGCCTACATTGTATGGATTGAAGCTCAACATCAAGAAGACAAAGATTCCTACCACTGGGCCAATTAGCAGCACCATGATAGATGGAGAAGAGGTTGACATTGTTAAGGATTTCAGCTTTCTTGGCTCCTCAATCAACACTCCTGGCACCATCAGTTAAGAAAACAAAAAACAAAGTGCTCTGGGGAAGGCTGCTGTTAGAGACCTCCCCAAAGTGCTGAAGAGAAACTATCAATCTGGAGACTTAGGTATGGCTACTTCCTAATTCAAGCCTTGGTGTTTGCATTTACTTGCTATGTATCAGAAAGTTGGACAATCACCAAAGATTACAGAAGAATGGATGCCTTTGAGTTGTGGTGCTGGAAAAGGGTATTAAACATACTGTATATTTCCAAGAGAACAAATTGGTCTGTCCTGGAGAGGGTAAAACCTGGTTACCCTCCGGAGCCAAGGATTTTGAAGCTCTGTCTCACATACTCTGGGCACATGGCCAGGAGGGACCAGTCCCTGTAGAAGGACATCATACTTGGAAGGGTGGAGGAGCAACACAGGAGAGGAAACCTCAGATGAGATGAATTGACACAGTAACTGGGATAAAGGGGGTAGGGACTGTTAGAGACAGTGAGACTGGCTCAAGATAGAGAACATAGTTCAGGGCTTTTGCACATAGGGTCACTATGAGTTGCAAGTGACTTGATGGCACATAATAACAACAATATAGAGTTTAACCAAAAAGCTCATCTCCGAGGAAGATAAGTGAGACAATGAGCTCATATTTGCTTGTCTTACATTTCTTACCAATCTGTAATATCTGGAATTGGAATAACCAATTCTGTAACAGCTGAGCATTGCAATGACCTTTAGACACTTTTGGTGTCTCTTGAGTGATGCTAACATATGTGATTATATGAGATATATTCTTAAAGATATTGTATATGATTTAAATTAGAAACTGAAATTTATGGTATTTTTTTCCACAGCCAGTTTTCCTAGCTCTGAAAATTACTGATAGCCTTAAGAGCCAAAGCAAAATTCGGGTTTATTGTCATTGCGACTTCAGCTCTGTTGGTCTAAAAATCTTTGTTTTCAAAGGCAGAAAGCTTCAACTAATGATCACAGTGAATTTTCTACCAGAAGACAAATTTGATTGTTACACTTATTTTTGCTTACTATTTTTTTTGGGTGTAATAATAGATATTTTTCTTACTCTCACTTGTGACTAACTCACATATTGCTTGCAAGTTGGAACTGATTCATTGCTGTCTTTCCATTAATTTCCAGGGCTTAGTGCAGGAAGAGATTGCCCATATTACCCTTTTGACACCCTTGGTAGATTTGTGTTGCCTAAGAGGCCCAGCCTTCATTAACAACACAGCCCCTTCAAGGCTAGGTTACCAGAGTTCCCTCTCTTTCTCGCATCTCCCCTCAAAAGATAAGCACCTTAGTATGTTTTCACCTTCGTTTATCTCACGTATTCAATGTATTTCTAACTGTGTGAATCCCATGCACTGATTTGGAGCTTGATAATTTTCAGCTTAAGTATTTCTCTACTGATTTTTTTTATTAGTTTCTTAGATCAATTTATGTGCCCCCCCCTTTAGATCTTTGATATTTCTTGAGATCTAAGGAGGAAGCCTGTAGCTTTTATTAGTTCAACATCTTGTCAAACATCTGCTACCTTCTTTTTGAATACTGATATTCATTTTGGTATTCAAATTTAGTATCATCTAAACTTAAAACTATTTTCTGCCTCACTTCACCAATTTAGGTATGTGAAAAATGCTGATGCTTATTGACACATGGGTCAATGATATTTAGGGAAACAAATGGCAAAGAAATGTTATGTAAATGCAGAACACAGTTCAAGTACTATCAAAGTCTTGCAGACCTGCTATATTTGTAGCTATTTTCTTGACATTTTTGATGGGAAGAGGAGGTAGATAACATTATATGAAAAATTGTAATAGAATTTATAAGTGTAATTTTTAAAAACATTTGAAATATGACACTCCTAAAAATACAGAATAGTACATGTCGCAGATTATTTAATTCATGACTAGAAGAATTAACAGGATGAAGATAGATTTATATAATCAGTCAGGAAACACACTTACTGGAATAATTGTCAGAGTTCTAAAGGTTGTTATTGTTCTTAGGTGCTGTCGAGTCGAGTACAACTTACAGTGATCCTATGAACAAAAGATCTGAACTCTGTTCTATCTTGTACCATCCTCACACTTCCTGATACATAAGAGCCCATTGAAGCAGTTACCACATCAATCCATCTGGTTGAGACCCTCCACTCTTCCCAGGATTATGTCCTTCTTTAAGGAATAGCACCTCCTAGCAACTTGCGGAAAGTATGTGAGGTGAAGTCTCATTGTTCATGCCTCTAAAGAGTACTCTGACTACAGGATATGTCGTAACGTTTGGAGCCATCTTTCTCACTATATAGAAACTATTTTCATCTCTATCTGTGACACTGATGTGCCAAATGTGATAATGGTTACCCATGGTGGACAGTGTTTGGTGAAGCTTTCTGATTAAAACAAGCTTGGAAGCAGGAGTGGCATTGACTTTTGAAACGGTTTGACTCCAGAAACTCTATGAACAGTGCTCAGGTCTTTCGTTCAGAGGGTCTCCCTGAGTCTACAACTCTAGAGCACCTAACAACAACAATATCTAATTGTCACCACTGGGTCGACTGGCAGCATCATGATAGATGATGCGAGATTGAGATTGTTGACAGCTTCAGTTTGTCAACGCTCTTGGTATCAGCAGCCAGGAAATGAAAAGATGAATTGCATTAGGAAAGTCTGCTGTTAGAGACCGCTCCAAAGTACTGAAGAGCAACAACGTCAGTTTGAAGACTAAGGTGCATCTGATACAGGCCATGGTCTTTGTAATTACTTGCTAAGCATCAGAGAGCTGGACAATGACTACGGATGATAGAAGGAGAGTTGATAACTTTGAGCTGTGGTGCTTGAGAAGCGTATTGAATATACCATGGACTGCTAGGAAAACAAACAAATTTGTCCTGAAGAGGGTAAAGGCACGCTGCTCCTTGGAGGTAAAGATTCTGAAGCTTCATCTGACATACTTGGACAGGTTGCAAAGGGGGGATCAGTCCTTAGAGAGAGATGCCATGCTCGAGAGGGTGGAGGGACAGCGCAGGAGAGGAAGACCATCAATGAGAGGGATTAATTTAGTGACTGGTGTAATGAGGCTAGGTGTGTCAGAGGCAATAAGATAGGCAAGAGATAGAGCAGGGTTTAGGGCTGTTGTACATAGAGTTGCTATGAGTTGCAGGTGACTCAATAGCACATAACAACAACAACCACCACAACAACAACCTGATTAAAGCACATGTACCTGGACACACACACATACATACACAGAAATTTGCAGACACCTTTTCAAAATTTGAGTTGAATGCAAGAGATACCAAAACTAATAAAAACAGAAGAACACTGCCAATTGTATCTCTCAGTGATTCTCTAAGATGTTTCTGAGGCAGTAAATCTTTACAGGATGAGTCTATACCTCTTTCTCCCACACAACAGTTGAAATTTACATCTTTCCCCCATAGCAACTTACCTTTTTGTTAGATGTTCAACAGATAACACATTATGCCATCAGAACTCCTTATCAAATGAATTGACCTGTAGGTAATTATATAACTTCTTAACAAGTCTATTAGACAATGCATTAATATTCTAGTAATATATATGCTATCCAAATTTAGATAATTTGTCTTAATAACATTTTTATAGGAGATGAGACTGCAGGCCAGGGCCTGGAGCCTCCACTCTGGGAGTTTGGCTTCTTGTTTGTATCTTGATGGCAGTCCTAGTGGGCACGTAAGGGGAGTTTTGGGGGTCATATTTGATGTGTATTACTACTATTTTCCCCTCAAGAGTGGGTGTCCTTGAGCCTTTGCCTAGGGTGGAGGTCTGCTCAAAGGTATGGCAATATTTCTTAAATGATACAGCTATCTTCTGTTTGCTGAACTGAACAACTTGGTGTTGTTGTGATGCTGCACATTGGCCCATAGAATTGTCAAATACCATAATGGTTGTCCATTATGTACAAGGTTTGAATGAGCTTCCAGATTGATTTATGCTGGGAAGCAGGAGTGGCATCCACTTCCTAAACTAGATGCCTCTGGAAACTCTACATACTCTCTAAACTACAAATTTTCTAAACTCTATAAATGTACAGAAATGATATTAGTTATAGAACAGATCCAGTACAGGAATAATGTTAGTTATAGAACAGAGTTCAGGTCTTTTGTGCAAAACTTACTCAGTCCTATATCACTTGATGACACTTAACCACTGTTAAATGAAACTAGTGTTGTTATATCTGGAGGAACTCTTCCACTTTGTACGTTACTCTTTGTTAATGTGCAGTGTGAAGTAACCTGGGTTTGCTGTGATGCTGAAACTTTTACCATTGGGCATTAAATATCAGAATGGTTTCCCAATGTGGACAGTGATTGGTGGAGCTCTCAGTTTTAAAACAGGTTTGGAAGCAGGAGTGGCATCCACTTCCTAAACCACATGCCTCTGGAAACGCTATGAACTTGGAGAAATGACGATTGTTATGGGAAAGCATTATGTCTATTGGCCTAGTAGTGAGGATTTTTGTCTTCTTGATATTAAGATGGAACCCATATTGAAGGTTATAGTTTGTTATCTTCTGTAGCAAACTTTTCATGTCCTCTTTATGTTCAGCAAGCAAGATTGTGCCATCTGCAGAAAACAGTGTGTTGATGAGCCTTCCTCTGATCCTGATCCTATACTCTTCTTCATAGAGTCCAACTTTTTGAAGTATTTGCTATTATACAGGTTGAGTACATATAAAGAGAGGATATAAGACTGATGCACGCTTTTCATGAATTTAAACCATACAGTGTTCTCTTGATCTTATCAAACAGCAGCTTCTTGGTCTAGGTATATGCATCATGTAAACATTAAGTGTTCTTGGATTTCCACTCCTCTCATGTTACTCATAATTTGTTATGTTCCACACAGTCAAATACCTTCGCATAATCAAGAAAACCCAAATGGACATTCTTCTGGTATTATCTGTTTTCAGCCAGGATCCATGTGGCATTAACAGCAAATGCTGGTTACTATTAACTCTTTACATATATCTCTACTAAAATACAGATTTCTCTCCAAATTCCATTCTTATTGAATAATATAGGAAAGTATTGTTTCTTGTGTCTGTTTCTTTATCAATCTTTATACTACAATGTTAGCTGGCTTCAAAAGTGACAGTAAATGAATGTTATCACTGATGTGAGATGGATCTTGGCTGAAACAGAGAATTCCACAAAGATCTTTATATTTTTTTATTGACTATAAGAAGACATTTGATTATGTGAATAATAACAAACTATGGAATTAAAAAATGGAAGTCCAGATCACTTAAATGTGTTCATATAAAACTTGTCCATAGACCAAGAAGCAGAGGTCTGAAGAAAACAAGAATATATTGCATGGATTAAAACCAGAAAAGGTGTTTATAAGAGTTTTATCCTTTTTTCATACCCATTCAATCAATGTACTGAGCAAATTATTCAAGATGCTGCAGTCTGTGAGAAAGAATGAAGCATCAAGATTGGAGGAAGATTTACCAACAACCTATATCGTGCAAATAATTTAATCTTGTTTGCAGACAGTGAATAAGATTTAAAACATTTTCTGATAATCAAAGGCTACAGTCTTTAATATGGATTAGTTATAAATGTCAATAAACATAAATGATATCAATATTAGAATTAATGAATAGACAAAATCATGATAAATCAAGTAAAATTGAGTTTATCAATGTTTTCATTTTACTTGGTTCCACAACCAACACCCATGTGATTGGATCATTCAAAGGCACTCAAGAAATTACAAGATGTATTCCACTGGGAAAATCTGCCTTCAAGGACCTTTCCATAGTGATAAAGAGCATGGATGTAAGTTTAAAAACTAAGGTGCACCTGATGCAAGGCAGGATATTTTCACTTTCTTCCTATATATCTGACAGTTGGGCAATGAATAAGGAAAACTGAAAAACTGATTCTTCCTTTGAATTGTGTTGTTGATGAAAGAATATTGAATGTTCTGTGCACTGCCAAATAAAACAAAACACATCTACCTTGTATGAACTGCAACCAGAGATCTCCATAGAAGTCAAATGGTGGAACTTTGTCTCATATAGTTTGACATGTTGTAAAGAGGTTCCAGGAAAAGGTATCATTCTGGGGAAAGTAGAAGGTTAGCAAAAAAAAAATAATAATACCCCAACAGAGTGACTACAGTCAACTTGAGTATGGACAAGAGTGTAAGGATGGTACAGAATAGGGCAAATGTTCAATCTGCTGTTCATAAGATCTGTGCATCATTATGGACTTAAAAGCACCTAGCAACAACTTAGCAACATTATATATTTACTTCATATGTAGGAGTTAGATAAAATGTAAGACTGTGTGAGGATGAAAGTGAAATTGTCATGACAACTTGCTATTCATGTGAGTTGTACTTTCCAATTGATGAAAGCATCATTATAAAGCAATTCCTGATGCTGTGAATGCCTACCTCAACATTGATTCTAATGGGTCCAACTGATTATGATCAAGAAATGGAGAGATCCATTATGAAAGACTCTGCTTTGACTAAACACCATGATCCTTTTTGTAACATCTGTCATAGATTACAAAGTGATAATTTTGAAATTATTTAATCTATTCTATAAAGGAGAAATATGAATAATTTGACTTTAAAGATAATAAAGCAAACAACCAAAGAGGCAAATGCCTTTTGAATTGCTTATTGCACAGTAATCACTGCTGCTTTTAACTTTGGGAGCAATTTTGACTCTGTTAAAGTGAAGATCTAACTTGTTCCGCATTCACTGTGTTCTGTAGCCCTTCTTCAGCTTAGCATTTACTGCTGGGATTGCTATAGGCAACCAGCTGTTTTCTACTGCAGGGAATGAGGCCAAGACTCAGTTGGAAACAATCAAAGACTAAAATCCTGCTTATTAAGAATAAGTGAGAATCAGAGAAGCAAGAAGACTTCAAAGAGTTGCTGTGAGTCAATAAAATGGACAGTTTTTGAATGAATAGTTATTTAGTTCCTCCTCTTAGGACTGAATTTAAAGTGATTTTACTAAGAGTGCAGACATTTGCGTTTCTAAAAGTTGTCAGTTATTGGATGTAGAAGCATAAGAAAATTCTGCTGCTTCTTTTTCTGAATGAAAATAAATTTCTGATTAGTTTTTAGATTATAATGTATAGAATGAGCACAATACAGTTCTCAGATAGGTGTGAGCATCCCTAATTATGGTTCTGGTTGCATGATCTATATAGCAAGTTGCACTGCTAACTCGGAGGTCACATGTCTCTTATAGATGAAAACACATGTTGCTCCACTGGAAAAATAAGTGAGTGGTCTCTTTCCATTATGATTTACAGCTTCAGAAATCTAATATTGTAATTTCTAGGTGCCATCAAGTTGAGTACAGCTCATCTCAGATTCATTTGAGCCCGTTGCTCTTATCACCATGTCAGTCCATTTTGTTGAGAATCTCCATCTCCCTTGACCTTCCACCTTTCCTAGCATGATTTCCAAATAATAGCTTCTCCTAGCAAACCCAATAGAAGGTCACTATTTGTAGAAACTGATTTAATAACATTAAATTTTGAGAATTGTTCTTCAAGGAATCCTCTGTGTGAGTTACATGTCAGCCTGTCAACCAAAATGTTGGTAGATCAAGTCCATTAAGATTACTGTCATTGGGACTTAACTCTATAACTGTGGGTCTGTTTATTGAATTATGTTTTGCCTGTGGGCTATTAATATTTTATCGTAACACTGACAACTTTGAGACTATTGTAATAACTATGTGTTCTTACCCTGAAAGCAAATTCATAAACTCACAAAGCTCTAGGAACAATGTATGAGTTCCTAGAACACCATCTTGAGAGCACAGCTAACGAATGCTTTCTGAACTTGTAGTATTTGTTTTTCTGTAAAACTGCAATCTATATTTAAAAATTCAATTCAAATATGCTCCACCTGAGAAATCTCTATTCCATTATCTATGTAAACTTACACTTATATTCCTTCCCATGTTTATATGTCTATAATAATAGTGTATGAGTTTTCCTTCTCTTTTTTTCTTCTTTCCTTAATATTTGCTACTGTGTAAATCCATTGCTTTATAGGGCCTCCTCCTTTCTTTAACCTTCACTTTACCAAGCAGTCTATTTCTCCAGAGGCTGGTCTTTCCTTATAATATGCCCTTTTTATGTGAGAAAAAGTCTTATCAGGTTTATTGTTCCCTTAAGAACATTCTATCTATACTTCTTGTAAGATAGATTTTATTGTTTTTCTTTTGTCAATCCAAGATATATTCAATGCTTTTCACCAATACCATAATTTCAAAGTTTCAATTCTTCTTCAGTTGTTATTGTCCAACTTTCATATGCATTTGAAGCAATTAAAAATATAGTGACGTGGGTCAGACATGCCTTAGGTTTTAAACTGACAGCATTGCTCTTGACACTATAAAGAGATCATTGACAGCAGATTTTCCACTTCAATACAACTTTTGATATCTTTTTTAATTTTTAAAATTTTTTATATTACTTTGGTTTTTTTACAAAGTTTGAATACATTTTTTTCCATAAAATATCTTTCCCATTTCCTTCACCCTACCCACCTATCAAATTGTGCAACCCTTGTGATTTGTTGACAACTACGTCCATGGAAGATAATTGAAGATGGAAGCAGCAGTATTTCATTCACAGTTTTGATCTTCCTTCATTTATTAAAATGTTATTTATGTCTTGTTGTGAGGATTTTAGGTCTTTATATTTAGGTGAAATCCCCACCTAAGTTTATAGTTTTAAATTTTCTTCAATCTAAATAACATGTATTAACTTTAATTAAAATTAGTGGATGCTAAAATATACTTGTTGATGTTATTATGTAATATCCAGTAGGAATCAATTCATAGTTGATCCTTCAGCAAGTTTTCAGAGGCTACTCGCTGTCTTAACCTTCAGTAGGATATAACTTTTTGCTGGTGAAGAGTTTTCTTAGATTGATGTTGATGGCTTCTGATTGATTAGGGTGGTAGTTGCTTCAAATGGGCATATCTGTGGCAATATCTTAAATTTTAAAAAAAAATGTACCATATCGATTGATTATTTTTTTCACTTGAACACTTAGAGGCCATTATAGGGTATTAATTGACTTAATTTCAGTCTTGTCATATCTCTGAGACTAGGAGAACCTAAGAAGAGAGAGAGGGGAAAGAACACACACAGCAACATTACACATGTCTAGATTTAATACTACTTTCCCTCAAGCTCTTGGTTGAGCTTCAGTAAATATTAAAATAGACCTCATTCTTTGCTATTATTTGTTGTGTACACTTCCGTAATAGCATTTATACATTAAATTTGATGCCTGTATGGGCAAGATCTCTGGCATCCCAAAACAATTATAATAGTATAAATGATCACAAATCATCATAACATTTTGTTGTTTTTATGTGCGGTCGAGTCACCTGTGACTCACAGTGAACGTGTGTACAACAGCCCTATATCCTGCTCTATCCTGTTCTAATCTTACTGTCTCCAGTAAACCTACCCCCATTACCCTAGTCACTGAATCAATCCATCTCATCGAGGGTCTTACATAATAACAATGGGGGAAAAAATTAGAAATATTGTGAGAATTGCGAATAGGACACATGAGTATATACTGCCTAAAAAATTATGTTTATGAAGTTTGTAGGGTTGCTCTAAACACTCAGTTTGGGAAAAACAAAGTAAACAAAATCACTTTAGTATCCGTGAAGCACACACAATAAAGTGAAGTATTGTTGTTTTTGTTTACTGTAGTGTCGGAACCGACCCATAGCTGACCTGCTGAAGGGTTTTCAGAGGCAGTTAATCACATGGGAAGAGATTGCACATCCTTTGCCCACGTAGCAGCTAGTGGCCTTGAACCATGTGCCTTCAGGATTGCAGCGCAGCTTCTTGCCACTAGGCCACCAAAGTGAAGTATATAAATAAACCCTAATCGTCCTCAATCAAGTTTCTAAGGCTGTAAATTTTGACAGGAGGAGACTGTTTCACTTTGTTCTCTTAAAGCGGCTGGTGGATTAAAACCGTCAACCTTTTGTTTTGTACAGCAACTTATACCATATTATACCACCAGGGGTACTTAAGACACCCACTCACTAAAACACTCCTTGTCCTCCTGTCCATTTTGATTCATAGTGACTCTCCATCGGGTTTCCAATGCTATAAATATTTGTGGAAGGAGAAAGCTGGTCTTTCTTCTGCAGGGCAACTGGTTATGATTCACTTACCACCATAACATGTAACGATTATGCCACCAGAACTTCTTCATATAGTACCTCTTAAGTACCTCTACTGTTTTACTTCCATTACTCCCACTTCCACTCCTACGATGTATTTTAAGATCCTTTTGTCTCTAATATTATTGACTACAACAGTATATAATTTTGGAGGTAAGCCACAGATTTCTAGTTGATTCTTTCGAATCAATTGTCCATCTTGCTTTGTTTTACCATATATATGCTAAATCTGAGGAATAGGGTTTCTCTCCTGTGAACTGCCTTGGAAGTCTGTGTAATATTCTTGACAATCTAATTTCAACTCTTTCTAATGCAATTCATGGAGTTCTAGGAGAACAAATTGGTTTGACCTGGTGAGGATGAAACCAAGCTGCCCTTGAAGGCAAGGATTCTGAAGCTCTGACTACTTTGTGTATGTTGCAAGGAGGAGTCAGTCCTTGAAGAGAGCCATCATACGTGGGAAGGTGGAGGGACAACTCAAGAGAGGAAGACACTTGATGAGATGGATTGACACAGTGACATTTGCAAAAAACTCCATTTAGAAAGTCTATCCTCTATCCCATTTTCATGACTTTGATTATTCTATTTTTCTCTCCTGGGTTTATTATCTAATTAATGTTCATGCAATAAAGTAGTGCTTCTTCTTTAAGTTCTAGATTTAATACTGTCTCACCTTCAAACTCCTGGTTGATCTTCCATCAAGATTAAAATAAACCGCTTTATTCCCTTTGTTACATTGAGTGTACCTTTTTAGAGGTATTCTTTTATTTTACAACCTTGCTATATATCAATCTGGCCTACAAGCTGTTTTTTATCACATACCTTTATCACAAGGTATGACAATATTCTGGAAATCTATTGCCAGAAACTGCAAAATATTACCTAACAGCTAATATATGCACTTGTAACAAAGGTCAGCAATGGGAAAATAAATATAGGAAACATTTCAACTAAAGGAGAACATTATGTATCCAAGACGTATATGCACACTGGCGCCCTTTCCTTTAGTTAAGATCAGGAAATGCATTATATATAGGCATTTCACTATAATATTCTCCAAAACCTAATTTTACAATAAAGCTTTTCATAGGGAAAATTGGAAGCTTCCACTGAAGAAGTTTTCCATTTTTCTTTAGTTTGTTGTTGTTAAGGGCTGTCAAGTTGAGCATCACTCATAGCAACCCTATGAAGAGCAGATCTGAATTCTGTCCTATTCTGTGCTACCCTCGTCAGCTCTGACACACTTGAGCTCCTTGCAGCAGTGACTGGGGTCAATCCATCTCATTAAGATCACCTCGATCTCTTCTTTTTCAATGACTCTCCATTTTTCCAAGCATGATGTCCCTTTTCAGGGAACAGTCTCTCCTAACAACATGCTCAAAGTATGTGAGATGAAACTTAGCCATATCTTTGCCTCTATCAAGCACTCTGGCTGCACTTTCTCCAAGATGTATCTGTTCTTTCGGTAGCCTATGGGATATACAGCACTCATCTCCAACAGCACAACTCCAAGGCATCAATTCCTCTTCTGTCATCCTTATTCATTGTCCAGCTCTTAGATACATAGTAGGTTATTGGAAAGACTATGACTTGAATTAGGTACACCTTAGTCTTCAAAGTGACATCATTGCTCTTTAGGATTTTGCAGAGGTCTTTGACAGCATATTTTCCCAATGCCATATGTTTACAGATCTCCTGACTGCTGGTACCAATGGTATTATTTGTGAATCCAAACAATAGTAAACCATTGATCACTTAATCTTTTCTTCATCTCTCATGATGTCGTCCATTGGCCCAGTAGTGAACATTTTTATTTTCTTGATGCTGAGATATAATCTATAATGAAGGATTTAGTCCTTGACCTTCTGCAGCAAGGGCCACAATTCCTCCTCATATTCAGCAAGCAAGTTTGTATAGTCTCCATTACACAGGTTGTTGATGAGTCTTCTCTGATCCGGATGCCACACTCATCTTTGTGAAGTCCAGCTTCTTGAATAATTTGCTCATTATAGAGAATAAGCAGGTACGGAGAAACTACATAGCCCTCAGTCTGTTGTTGTTTGTATACCATGGAGTTTGAAAGGACCCATAGCTGACCCTCCAGTGGCTTTTAGAGGCAGTAATTCCCCAGGAAGAAACTGCCTGTCTTTTTCTCCCACAGAGTAGTTGTGGGAATCAAACTAAGCACATTTACGTTAGTAGTGCAATTCCTCACCATTAAGCCACCAAAGCTTAGTTTGTAGTGATATGGAAAAATTATTCTTTTAAATCAGTATTCTGTCCTGTAGTCTGCACCCCCTCCAAAGTTCTTTT
>NW_006399949.1:321275-328787 GCF_000299155.1 Elephantulus edwardii
AGTACACTTCTCTATGCAACCTTAATTCTGGATTCCTGCTAACCATAATAATCATGTATCACTTCTAATGTGTCCTTTCCCTCATCTGTTTCAATACAATATACATAATTTATCCAGTTTTTTCTGTCATACCCCCACTCTGATGTCAGACTCATTCTACAACAATGGCACCATGCAGTATTTGTCCCTTTGTTACTGAGACATTTCACTCAGCATAATGTCCTCCAGGGTCACCCACTTTGAATAATATTGCATGAGTTCCTTGTTTTTCAATGCTGCATAGTATTCCATTGTGTGGATGTACCACAGCTTCTCTATCCATTCGTTTGTTGTTTTAATGAACATTTACAGAGATTTTGGGTTTTCATTCATTCATTCATTGTTGCACTCTTTTCTCTACACTCCCCCCAGTTCGTTCTTCTTTCCCCCCTCCCCCCCTTGAATGTCTGTTTTAATTGTCCAATTGCCACAGTGCTTGTCAAGGCCAATTCTGATTAATCTCCTTTGTTGGACTGTGTCTTAATGCTGCAAACAAAGCATATTAAGAAACACATTTTTTAAAGAAAAATTAACAAACTGTTTTATGTATTACAAATATTTGTTAAATATTAAGTTGTTTTCTACTTTCATTATATTTATGTTTCTCACTCAAAACTATTTTAAAAACTCAAATTAATTACTGTCAAGTAAGAAATGAATCATAACTGACCCTCTAGTGGGTTTCAGAATGAGTAAATTATAAAGGACAAAACTGCCCGTATATCTTTAACGGTTTCTTGAGACTGCCATGTAACTTTTATATCTGCTGAAATCCAGTTTTAACTTTATTTCTCCTCTTTTTTTTTCACTCTATTCATAAATGATAACCTTGATGTCATCCCACAGTTTCTCTGGGCTTCTATTGTTGGTGTTCACTGCCTCAAATATGTTCTTGAGATGATTCTTAAATTCAAATGGGATAGACTAAAGGTTGTATTTTAGTTCTTGTAGACTAATTTTCATTTTCTTCAGCTTCATTTTGAACTTGCACTTGAGTCGTTGTTGGTCTATTTCACAGTCAGTACTCAGTCTAGTTTTGACTGCTATTATTGAGCTTCTCCAATGATACTTTCCACAGATATCAATCAATCTGATTCCTGTTCAGTCCTTCAGATGAAGTCCATGTTTAAAGTTAATTTTTGTGGCTTTTTAAAAAAATAATATTTGCTTTATAAATCTCTGGACATACAAAATTTAGTCTCTAGCTTCATTTCTAGTACCAAGTCTTTATTACCATTCCTTCTTCACTGTTTCCAACTTAACATTCCAGTCGCCAACAATTATTAATGTGTCTTAATTGCATGTTTGGTAAACTTTAGACTCTGAAAATTGGTAGAAATCCTCAATTTCTTCATCTTTGATTTTAGTTGTTCATGCACATAATTAAATACTAGTCATATTAACAGGTCTTCAGTGTGTGTGTGCACGCACATGTGTGTAGAGTATCTTATCACTCTTAGAGTTGTCTTAACTATGAATGCAATACTATTGCTCCTTAGTTATTCTGAGGCATAGTAGTCCTGGTATAGTAGATCACATGATTGTCTAATTCAACGTGGTCTATGCCATAATTTGAAATGAAGAGGACCTAAAGTGCATGTTCACTGCAGAAGATCAAGGACGATATATTACATCTTTGGCATTAATTACGTCCAAACATCAAGAAAACAAAGATTTTCATCACTGGGCCAATAAGCAACATCATTGTTGATTGTGAAAGGATTTCATCTTGCTTGAATCAACAATCACTATGCTTTGTATCAGTAGTCAGGAGATTAGGAGACATTGGAAAAATCCACTGTCAGGGACTTCTCCTAAATAGTGAAAAGCAATCATGGCAGTTTAAAGACCAAGGTGCACCTAATTAAGGCCATGAACTTTTCAGTTACTTGCTGTGCATTGAGAACTGAATGATAAACAAGGATGCCAAAAGAATAAATGCATTTGAGTTGTGGTGTTGTAGAAGACTAATGAATATTCCATGGACTGCCAAAAGAACAAACAGATATGTCTTGGGAAAAGTGCATCCAGAATATTCCTTGGAGACAAAAATGGTGAAACTTTGTCTCTCATACTTTGAATTTTCTGCAAGGAGAAGCTATTTCTTGAATCTTGCTTTGAAAGATTGAGGCTGGGCAAATCAGAGGAAGAGCTCCAACTAGATGGACTGACACAGAGACTGCAGCAATAAGCTCACGTGTCAGAAATGATGATGATGACACAGGACAGGACAAGTTTCATATTTGTTGTTTATAGTCACTATGAGTTGTACTCTAGATAATAACAATTTTCGTGGAGTGGCTTACAGATTCAAATCACCAATGAGGTGGCATCTGTCATTAGCAAAGCAACTCCTACAGATAAGAGCCCTCCTTTTATAATTTATTTTTTTAATTGTGATTTTTAGCCAAAGTTTAGAAAATTATTGTGTTTTCATTCATTTACTGATGTACATTTTTCTCCCTTCCTTTCCTCCTCCCTCTCCCAGTTCACTTTGTAATGAACTTCTTGTTCCCATGTGTTAATTTTTCTACATACAATGCCAAATCACATATTGCTTTCAGACAGTCCATTCTGTCATACGTTTCATTGCAGTGTTCATTAAGAAAAACAGTTCTCTCCTAAAACTACATAAACTACAGAAACACTATATTAAACAGATGTTTATTAAATTAGATCACCTTTTGCTATATGATATCAAGTTGAAACTAAACCATAGGTTGATCCTTGAGTGAGTTTTCATAGTTCATAAATTGCATGAGAGGAGATTGCTCATCTTTTTCCCATGGACTAGCTGATGGACTTGAACCACCTGCCTTTGGGTTTATATTGCAATTCCTGACCCATTAAGATACCAGAGCTCTCAATGTTAACTTGATATTTACTAAATAGATAGATATGTGTCTATCTTGTTAGTGCTGTTGTAAGTTCGATGGATACACACATGCTTTTCTAGATAGATAAAATACATGGAGGAAAACACTAATATTAAAGCACTTTTAAAGTGTAAGGACCTTGGTAACACAGTGGCTAAAGTGCTCAGCTAGTGCTCCAAAAGATCATGATTTAAATCCAACCCCTGGTCGTCAGCCACTGTGTTGTATCTTTGCCATCTGCCATGGTTCTCTTCAGGTGACTAACTAGGTATTTGTCTTAAATATGTCTTAATTTGGTCTGCACTGTTCTCCAGCCTAGCACACTAGACCACTGGTCCACTGCCTGGAGGTCCCCAGCCTTTTTGCCTGGTGGCCCATGAACCTACCACCTGGAGGACCTGGTACAGCCCCTTGGATGCTTTCACTGGCTGCCTGAACACTGTGGCCCTGCAACCTGTGGGCCTTGGTGCCAAGTCTTACTACCTGGAAATTCCCTCCCACCACCTTGAAGTCCAGCCCTGCCATCTGGATAACAAGGCTCTGCTACCTGGATGCCCTGCTGCCTGGAGGATGACCTCCTGCTGCCCCTCAGAACTACTTTGAGGACACCAGTATTACAGGTGACACCATTCCTTTTCCCCTCGCAGAGCCTGAGTTGCCTTTAAACCTGGGTACCATGGATCCAACTAGGTTCCGCAGTTGCCAAATATTGGCAATTACCTGGTAATTCATAAGCCATATCTCTCCCCAGCTGAAGCAAGTCTTCCCTTTAGCCAAAAGTTCAGAAAGAAATTCAGGGAGGATAACTGCCCTGCCTTCCTCTGGAACAGTGACTTCCTAAGCTAAGGTTTTTAGACCAAGAGCCTAGTAAGGCCTTAGACATGGACAACCCTAGCACAGCAATGTTACAGACAAAGCAGACCTGACACTGTACACAAACCCAAAACAAGATGTCAGCCCCCAAAAGTGACACAGTATCAAAGGATCTCCTGAAGCCAGAAAGTCTGATAGAACTTTCTAACACAGAGTTGAATATTTTCAATGGGTGAATGACAAACTTGAAGAATTACAGGACTCTGCAAGAAAACACCAAGAGGAATTTATAAAAACAATCTAAGACAGTGTAGATAAAACAAACAAGGCATTTGAGGCTCTGAAAAAACAGGAAACCGCAAACCATAATATGAGGAACAATGTTTCAGATGCTGTCAAAATGTTGGAGAGACATATGAACAGAGTTGAAGAGATGGAACATAGAAGCAGTGAAATAGAAGATAGAATTACCACCTCTGATCTGCTAGAACTAAAAGCAGAATAAAAAAGAAAGAAAATTGGTGGTGGGGGGACCAACCCCAAGAATAATGTGGCACACCATCAAGAAGAATAACATGCACATAACTAACATCCCAGGACAGGAAGAAGAAGGTAAATACACCAAGAAAGTTGTGGAAGAATTACTAGAAGGAAACTTTCTAAGTACAATGAAGAATGAGAGAATATATATTCAAGAAGCTAAGCAAACACCATATATAATAGACCCCAAAATGAAAACTCCAAAGCATATCATAGTCAAATTTTCCAGGACCAAAGTTAAGGAGAGAATTCTGAAAGCAGCTAGGGAGAAACAAAGAGTAAACTAAAAGGGATAGCTATAAGATTAAAGGAGAAAGAACTATAATATTAAGTGCCAATTTCTCAGCAGAACCCATGCAAGCAAGAAGACATGTATCAAACATTCAAAGAATACACCTGTCAACCAAGAATACTGTATGCAGGATAACTGTCCATCAATATGAAGAAGGGATCAAGATAGTTTCAGAAAAGCAGAATCCAAGAATATTTGTAAAAACAAGATCAGTATTGCAGGAAACATTGAGAAATGTCCTTCTTACAGAGATGCCACATAAAACAGAATGGACCAAAGTAACCAGCAACAACACCAAAAAGAAATCAACAAAATGATAGGAATAAAATCTTGCTTCTTCATGTATGAATGGAAATCCAAGTTCTTTATAAACTTTCATTAAAATCTAGGTAAAAGTTATATGTATATTAGCTTTATGAACTTCGCATGTAAACTAGTATAAAATAGATTTTTAAAAAAGTTATATATGGGAAGAAAGAAAAACACAATATTAACAGTGTTTCTGGTGGGTGGTATCAAGAGTTCCATTCAGTTTTAAAAGCAGAAATTCTTATCCTCATGGCTTAAGCAGATTTTTCCCATGTCCTCTGAACTGTACTCACACATCTAGTGGCCCTATTATACTGCAGGTTGGGCCATGAATTTGATTCCCACCACCACAGGATGACCCTGCTGTCTTTTGTCCCAGTAAGAAGAAAAGGGAATGTATACAGTGAAAGTTTCTCTCCTCCAGGGATTCTGCTTGTCCTAGAAGGTGTGTCAGCCAACATCTGACTGAGCAGAACCTGCCATATGATCAGCAGAGATGAAGGAAATTTTAGGGAACTTGCAGGAACTATTACAGATGATGTGAACTTCCATCTCTAGGTTTTTGATGGTGCTGTTGTTATTCTTGAAATCAAACCAGATATTAAAATGAACTGCTCTGCACAGAAAAAAACAAAACAAAACAAATAAAAACCTTGCTCCTCAATAATTACACCAAATTGTAATGGTTTAAATGAACCACTGATGAGAAAAAGAGCACCATATTGGATAAAAAAACAAAACCTACCAATATTTTGTCTATAAGATGCACACCTGAAAAGTGAATACAACGACCAAAAATAAAAGGGATGGAAAAAAAATATACCAAGCAAATGGCAACCAGAAAAAAACAGGAGTAATGATATTAATTTTTGATAAAATAAATTTCAATGCAAAAACCATCACAAATGGCAAGAGAAGTCAGTATATAATGCTTAAATGGTCAATAGAACAAAAGAGCATAACAGCAATAAATATCTATGCACCAAATTATAGAGCTACAAAATATACAAAGCAAACATTAACAGAACTGAAAAAAGAAATAGACAATACCACTATAGTAGTAGGAAAGCTCAATAAACCACTCTCAAGAAAAGATAGAACTACCAAAAACTTGACAAAGATGATGAAAAATTAAACTACACAATAAACAAACTCAATTTCATAGATATAAACAGGCTATTGAGCATAGTATACCTTTTCTCCAGTGTGTATGGAATATTCTCCAAAATAGATAACATTTTAGGTCATAAGGCAAGCATCAATAAACTAAAAAACAAATAGAAATAATACAAAACATCTTCTTAAACCACAATGCTACAAAAATATAAATTAATAACAAGAGGATAAAGGAGAAGAAGCCATACATTTGGAAACTGACATCACCTTGCTTGAACATGAGTGGGTACTAGAAGAAATAAAAAATGAAATTAAAATGTTTCTTGAAACAAGCAACAATGAAAATACAACTTACCCAAACCTCGGGCAAACAGCCAAAGCAGTAATTAGAGGTCAATTTTTAGGTCAAACAAATCAAAAGGCAAGAAAAAAGAATAATAATTGACTCTCTAACCCAACATCTGAAAAAAAACAGCAATAAAACCTGACACCCTCTACAGAAACTGAAATCATAAAAATTAGGACAGAAATAAATTAAATAGAAAAGAGAAAAACAATTGAAATCATCATTAGTAGTTGGTTCTTTAAAAAGATCAATAAAATCAACAAATCACTAGCAAAACTAACAAAAGAAAGGACACAAGTAATCCAAATAAGAGCCGAAAGGGGCAATTTCACAATAGAGCCAACTAAAACAAAAAGGTAAATAATGAAATGTTTGAAAAACTATATTCAAACAAATAAGAAAACCTAGAGGAAATGAGCAAATACTTAGAAACTCACAACCTACCTAAACTGGCACAGACCAAAATTGAACATCTGAACAGGCCCATTACAAAAGAAGAGATTGAACAGATCATAAAACAACTTCAAGGAGTGCTGGTGGCCTGGTGACAAGAAGCTGTGCTGCAATCCCAAAGGAGCACAGTTTGAATACACCAGATGTTCTGCTGGAGCAGGAGGGGCAATCTCCTTCTGTGCCAGTCACATCTGACTCAATGATACACACAAAAGAAACAAAAAACAAAACAAAACAAAATTTCCAGAAAGAAAAAAAAATGAACTTTGCTCAGGTGGCTTTAAATTGAATTTTATCAAACATTCAGAGAAGAATTGTCACCAATCTACATGAAGTATTTCAGAAAATAGAAAAAGGTAAAATTGTCCCAGACTCATTCTATGAAGCAAATATATCCTTGATACCAAAGTTAGGCAAAGACACCTCCAAAATAGAAAACTATATGCTAATATCACTTATAAACATAGATGCACAAATCCTGAATAAAATCCTGGCCAATTGAATTCAACAGTACATCAAAATAATAATTCATCATGACCAAGTGGGATTAATAATAATTATGCACAGATGAATCAAATTAAGAAAAACAATCAGTATCATTTACCAAAGACAGAACAAGAACCACATGATCCTATCAATCGATGCAGAAAAGGCTTTGACAAAATCCAACACCATTTCCTGATTAAGACACTCAACAAAATAGGAATAGAGAGCAATTTCCTCAACAT
>NW_006399949.1:331587-338320 GCF_000299155.1 Elephantulus edwardii
TGGTTGTTGGTGCATATATCTGAATGATAGCGGTATTCACTGGGCTTCCTTGTAAGCGTATGGATATAATCCTGTCACTCACGGTGTTGTACTTCAAGATGGATCTAGAAATTACTTTTTTTACTATGAAGGCAACCCCATTTTTCCTTGTCTTTTCATCTCCAGAGTAATATATCATATGGTCACCTGATAGTATACTTAAAAAACCCTAAAAACTCAGTGAGAAAATTACTATAGTAGATCAATTCATCAAAGTAGCAGGATACAAGATCAACATGCAAAAATTAATTTGATGTCGCTATAGTGACAAAAGAATACAGAACTGGAGCTAAGAAAAATAATACCATTCATGATAGCTAAATCACAAGTTTAATACTTGGGAATAAATGTAACTAAAAACACAAAAGACCTATTCAAAGAAAATTACAAACATTACTACAAGAAACAAAAAGAGACCTGGAGAACTGGAAGAATACACCATGCTCTTGGATAAGAAGACTTAATATTATGAAAATGATAATTTTACCAAAGGCAATCTACAATTTCAGTACAAATACCAATTCTATTTTTTAACAAGATAGAAAAGGGAATTTCCAATTTCCAAAGCACTCCTGAAAAAGAGAAAAAAGGTAGGCGGCATCTCACCCCGTGATCTCAAATCCTACTACGCTGCCATGGTAGTCAAGACAGAGTGGTACTGGTACAGTGACAGACACATAGATCAATAGAATAGAATTAAGAACCCAGGAATTAGCTCATCTACCTAAGGTCAATTTTGATAAAGAGATTAAATTAGCCTGTTTTTCAAATGGTGTTGGAAATATCGGAAAACTATCTATAGAAATCTCAAGGAAGGCCCACACCTCACACTATATATGAGAAGCAACTCAGAATGGATCAAGGACTAGAAGTAAAACCAATGACCATAAACTTCATTAGAGAAAAGCTCGGAAGAACTTTGGAAGCCCTAACCCATATGAACAATTTACCAAACATCCTGGAAAACCTACAACCAGAAGAGAATAAAATAGATGAACGGAAACTTCTAAGAATCAAATTCCTATGCATATCAAGAAACTTCTCCAACAGGGTAAAGAGTAAAGCCACAGACTGGGGGGAAAAATGATAATGACATGTCTAATAAAGGACTTTTATCTTGAATTTATACAATACTTCAGCACCTCAACAAGCTAAATGTAAACAATCTAATCACAAAGTAGGCACAAGATATGAACAGACATTTCACCAAAGACACTCAGATGGTGAACAAACACATAAAGATATGTTCAAAATACCTAGCTCTAAGAGTGATGCAAACCAAAACAACTATGAGATACTACCTCACTCAGGCAACAATAGCAAAGTTTAACGGAGCAGCAAACAACAAATGTTGGTGAGGTTGTGGAGAAATTGGAACTCTTATTCACTGTTGATGGGAGTGTAAAATGGTGCAACTACTATGGAAGGAAGTATGATACTTTCTCAAAAAGTTAGGAATAGAAATACCATTTGACCCAGCAATTGCACTACTTGGATTATACCCTAAAGAAACGAGAACTGCCACCCAGATATATGTATGCCTATGTTTATTGCTGTGCTGTTCATAATAGTGAAGAAAAGGAAGCAACACGATTGTCCAAATGAATGGATAGAAAATTATGGCATATTCACATAATGAAATACTATGCAGCACTGAAAAACGAGAAACTCATAAAGTATTATAGAAAATGGGTGACCCAGGGGAACATTATGCTGAGTGAAATATCTCAGTTACAAAAGGACAAGTACTGCATAATGCCACTGTTATAAAACAAGACTGACATTGGGGTGGGGAGTAACTAGGAATGTTGTTGTTGTTGTTATGTGCCATTGAGTTGTTTGTGACTCATAGCAACCCAATGTACAACAGCCCTAAACTCTGCTCTGTCCAGTGCCAATCGCACTGTCTCCAATACACCCATCCCGATTACCCCAGTCACGGAATTAATCGACCTCATAGAGGGCCTTCCCCTCCTGCACTATCCCTCCACCCTACCAAGCATGATGTCCCTCTCCAAATACTGGTCCCTCCTTACAACATGTCCAAAGAATTCTAGATGAAGCCTCGGAATCTTTGCCTCCAAGGAGCCACCCAGTTTAACCCTTTCCAGGATGAATCTGTTTGTTTTCCTAGCACCCAATGGTACCCTCAACACTGTTCTCTAGCACCACAGTTCAAAGGCATCAATTCTCTTTCTATCCTCCCTAGTCATTGTCCAACTCTTTGATGCATAACAAGTGATTGCTGTACCAGCCCAAACAACTTGTTTTCTATTTTCTGTAGCATTCATGCTGGTACAGTAATGTGTAGAATTTTGAAGTTCTATGCTAGTGGTGAATTAGACCCCAAGATATGAGCCAGGTCACCTTTTCTGGTTTAGGGTGACACACCCGGCCTGAGGCAAAGTCTCTGAAGACCTCAAAAAAGCCTAGGCTAGATGATCTGGCCAGAGATGGTGTCTTTGCCAGTCTAGAGGATGGGTGCAGGTAGGGGACCCAGTCAGAAATCAATAGTGTAAATAGATAGTAACCGCCCATCTGAGATGTCCAAGGATGTCTCACTCTGGATAGCATACACTGTTTCAAGTGTAACCATGGAGGGTGTCCATTAAAGGTGTCCTGCAAGAAGAAAGGGCCTCTGGTAGAGGATAGTCCTATTAATCTGATGCTCATAATATGCCAGGAGCAGCATAGTATTCAATCTCTTGGAAGAACACTCTGAGAACCTCTTTATCCACATACAAGGTAATGTGAATATGGCCTGGTATGAGGTTGAATGGCAAACACTGCCAGGAGTATAAATTGTATACTTGAAATCTAGTTTCTCTTAACAATGTTTTATTAGTATTATCTTTCATCATCCTCAAGTTCATGGAGTTAATTTTCACTGCTTATATACTTTATTATCAATTGTTGGATGTTTTTCTATAAATGAAAGCTTCAAAAATGTCCCCTCTAACTCCACCAAGATATCCAAATCAGCCCCACTGTCATTAAATTCATTTGATTTGTTGAACAGAGTAGACCAGCCCTATTGAGTTTCCAATGCTGTAATTTTTCAAGAAAACAAACTGCCACATCTGTCTCCTTCAGAATAGCTAGCAGGCTTGAATTGATAACCTGGGGCTAAGCAGACAAATACCATAACCACAGCACCTCCAGAATTCCTTCTTAAACTAACAGTTACTTCAATTTGTGTTGTTGTTGAGTACTGTCGAGTCAAAACCAACCCATAGCTGACCCTCCAGCAGATTTTCAGATGCAGTTAATTACACGGGAGGAGATTGCCTATTCTTCTCCTGCAGAGCTGCTAGTGGGATTCGAACCATGTGCTTTCAGGATTGCAATGCAGTTGCTTGCCACTAAGCCACCAGATCTCTTTAATTTGCTATAGTAGCTATTATTTGTAGGTTGAACTTGGCTTTTAAGTAGATGCCTATTGTAAATCTTCCATTTTCTTGGCATTCAATTAACTTGAATTCAAACTAGTTTCTCAGCATAAGCTATTGATGTTTTTAAACTATCATGCTGACTGAATCAGTTATATGACAAAGGCTTATGCAAATACAGCTATTGTGTTTTTGCAGCCCTCCTGATTTAATAGCTAAGCTTGCCCCAAATATGTTTACACAAAATTTGTAATGATGCACAGAGTGAGAAAAATGTAAATGCATATTCTCAAATAGTTTGACTCTAGCTTCTTGCTTTAGAATATTTATAATATTGCAATAAAAGCTTTCCCTACTGAATAACTTTGAATATACTTTCTACTATACTTTACTGAATATATAGTGGACATGTTGCTGGGAGAGGTTACTCCTTGAGGAGGGGCATCATGCTTGACAGGTAGCAAAAAAAAGGAAGACCGTCTAATGGATGGATTGACACGGTGACTCTGGTAACCTGCTTGAGTGTGTCAGAGATTGTGAGGATGGCCAAGGACAGGACAACGTTCAGACCGATTGTTCAAAAGGTCTAAAAAGTCATATTCAACTAAATGGCACTAACTACTTCAACTACTGGAAAACTAAATAATGAGGTGTTTTGGGTTTGTCTTTTTTTTTTTTAGTTTCAATTTAAACTTTTTCCTAGAAAAGTGATGATTTTTTATTAAAATCTTAATGAGAACTGACAACAGATGTTTTTCTCTATTTTTTTAAAGAAAGAACTTTGCTGTAGGGAAAATGAACTCCTTATTTTTCATTCCTTCTTAACTAATCTAAAAAGAACCCATTTAAGCTGTGTTTTCCTTCTTATAATTGGAAAATAATTCTGCTGTATAATTGGGAGATCCCTCCAAATGTATATTATGACTTATTCACACCTTCCCATGTGTTCATTCAGAAGCCTAATTATAACTATATTGAGCACATTTATATTAATTCTGTCTATATGAATATACAATGAAATGCAATTCCTATTTCTGAGAATGTCATGATTCAGTAAAAATAATAAATTTTCACAGTAAATACTATAGAAAGACCTGTTACAAGAAGTTAGTGCAAATAACATGAGAATTGTTTCCACAGGGTGAATACAAAAGTCATTGTAGAAGAGGAGGAATTAATGTGGGCACTGAAAATAAAGTTAATTTTATAAAGCAAAATAGAGAAGAACATTCTCAGCCAACCAAGAGATATGTGGATGTCAAGGAATGGAGGTGAAGAATACAATACAAAGAGAAGAGTGAGTGGTTTGATGTGCTTTGGGCCTGAGTGTGTAACTGGAGCAAGGACATGGGTGATGTCAGAAGATGTAGTAAAGTGTAGTATGACATAATATTACAGATGTAAAAGGTGATCCATCAGAGTGTGGAAATTATTGAACTGATAGCACACACAAGCAAGATTCTGGTGAAGATTACCCATAAACAACTGGAAGAGACAAATTGCTAGATGTGCAAGCTGTGTTTAGAAGAAGCAATAGCATTAGGGATGTTGTTGTTGTTGTTTTGTGCCGTTTAGTCGCTTGCGACTCATACCGACCCTATGTACAACAGCCCTAAACCCTGCTCTGTCCTGTGCCAATCTCACTGCCTCCGATACACCCATCCCGATTACCCCAGTCACTGGATCAATCCACCTCATAGAGGGCCTTCCCCTCCTGCGCTGTCCCTCCACCCTACCAAGCCCGATGTCCCTCTCCAAGGATCAGTCCCTCCGTCCAACATGTCCAAAGTATGTTAGATGAAGCCTCAGAATCCTTGCCTCCAAGAAGCCGCCCTGCTTAACCCTTTCCAGAATGAATCTGTTTGTTTTCCTAGCAGTCCATGGTACCCTCAATACTCTTCTCCGGCACCACAGCTAAAGGTATCAACTCTCCTTCAATCCTCCTTAGTCACTGTCCAACTCTCTGATGTATAAAAATATCATAGGAAATATGGGTCTTGGCTGAAAGCAGAGTGTGCCTGAGAAATGTCTATTTGTGTTTTATTGACTATGCAAACACATTTGACTGTGTGGATCAAAACAAATTGTTGCTAACCCAAGATCTTCCTCTAGTGTGCTGTCCTTCTGCCCTTCCAAGCCTGATGGCTTTATCCAGAGACTGGCCCCTCCTGGCAACATGCCAAAAGTATGAGACAGTGCTTCAAAATCCTTGCCTCCAGGGAGCAACTTTGTTTCACTGTCTCGAGGGTAGACCTGTTTATTCTTTTGGCAGCCCATATGCAATACTCTTCTCCAGCATCACAACTAAAAAGCATCCATTCTTCTTCTGTCATCTTTAGTCATTGACGATGAAGATCCTAGATAAGATGGATTGATACTGTAAATGGAATAAGGGAATTAAGTGTGTTGAAGAAAATGAAATTGGCTCAAGATAGGGAAAGATTCAGAGCTGTTGTAGGCAGGGTTTCTATGAGTCGCAGGTGACTCAATGGCACATAACAACAATAATAGAGGATCTTAATTTTAATATCAATCTATCCAAGCCAGAATAGTGCCTGAGTTGGTAAAAAACATTTCTGCTGTATAAGACAGTTGGAAGAATTATTTAAATAATTGGAATGAATCTCATTTGATTTATCAATTGATTGATAAATGAGTAATCAGCATTACACATGGGATGAATGAGATATGTTGTTGTTGTTGTTTTTGTTGTTGTTGTTGTTGTTGTTGTTGTTAAGTGCTATCAAGTCGCCTGCAGCTCATAGCAGCCCTATGTACAACGGCCCTAAATTCTGCTCTGTCCTATGCCAAATGCACTGTCTCTGTCACTCCCATCCCAATTATCCCAGTCACTGAATCAATCCACCTCATAGAGGGCCTTCCCGTCCTGTGCTGTCCCTCCACCCTCCCAAGCATGATGTCCTTCTCCAAGGACTGGTCTCTTCTCACAACATGTCCAAAAGTATGTTAGATGGAGCTTCAGAATCCTTGCCTCCAAGGAGCCACCCGGTTTAACCCTTTCCAGGACAAATCTGTTTGTTTTCCTAGCAGTCCATAGTACTCTCAATACTCTACGCCAGCACCACAGCTCAAAGGTATCAATTCTCCTTCTATCCTCCTTAGTCACTGTCCAACTCTCTGATGCATAAGAAGTGATTAGGAAGACCACGGCCTGTATCAAACACACCTTAGTCTCCAGAGAGACACCATTGTTCTTCAGTACTTTGGAGAGGTCCCTAACAGCAGACTTTCCCATGGCAATGCACCTTTTAATTTCCTGGCTACTGGTGCCATGAGTGTTGACT
>NW_006399949.1:338920-346848 GCF_000299155.1 Elephantulus edwardii
GCTGTTGCAGTCGTTTTTGGATAATCTTCAGTAGAATCTTGCTTGCATGTGAAATCAATGAGATTGTTCTATAGTTTCCATACTCTGTTGGGTCACCTTTCTTTGGGATGGGAACAAATATAGATCTCTTCCAGTCCGTTGTTCAACACTCAAGTAGTTGTTCTCCAGATTTCTTGACACAACTTGGTGAGCACATCCAGGGAAGCATTTGTTACCTGAAATATGTCAATTGGTATACCTTATTTTTTCCATTTCCTTCAAAGCAGCCTGAACTTCTTCTCTCATCACCATAGGTTCTTGCTCATATGTTGTTTCATGAAATTCTTCTGTGTCTGCCATTTCCTTTTGATACAGTGATTCAGTATATTCTTTCCATCTTCTTTTAATATAGCTACTGCTTAAGCTTGGTTGCTAGCTGTAATTAACACTTTAATTGTTCAGATAGAGTTTGAGAACAGAAATTTATCTGAATATCATATAAGTTAGAAGATCATATAAGTTAAAAAACCATTTTAAACAAGGTAAATTTAATCTTTTGCCACATTTGTCTCATTTAAGCAATGTCTCTATACACTTAAACACATATATACATATATGTAGTTGCTGAAATTCTATTAATTTGATTGTATTTATAGAGACTATATTTGCTATCACTAGAAAAACAGTTGTGAAAAAAAAGATCTACTCAATTTATTAACAGATTGAAAATAGAAATCTTTTATCCTCATTGCCAGAAAAAATAATTAGGCAGCTAAATATACCTACTAGTTCTGTTTTTCAACAGGTTTGGTATGGCATGTTATTACACTGTAAATTTTTCTTAAGTGTTCTTCAGGGGTTAGATGAATTTATAACATTCCTTTTTTTGCAGTTTATAATTGACAATAAAGGATGTTAGTCTTAGTTTTTAAATTACACAGTGTGTGTTACTTACAAGCAATTTAAACACAGCATAAGTAAAGCCAGGATTAAACAAAGATCCCTTTACTGAAACATGTGACACAATGTTCATGTGTAGGTTGAAAGGGATGTTTGAGAGTACTGGTCAAGTTTTATTCAAGTGTTGAAGTTCATATAACCAAAGTGTGTGGGGAGTGAAATAAATTTTGTAGACATCTACACGTATCACTTTGTAGAATGACATACCTGGAGCTTTTTGCTTGGATCTTTGAATTACCTCAAATATTTGCGGCTCCAAGTTTTAGTTTTAAAGTATGTCATGTCATTCAAAATGCTGATAACATTGGATATCTAAATCAATTTCGCTGTATGCCCTGAACTAACCAACAGTCAGAGATTAAGATAAAAGGACTTCTTAATGTTGCATGAAAAACAGCCATAATTGTTTCCAAGAGTGTGTGATGTAAACAGTTGAGCATGTGATTACTTTAGCAGTGAATCAAAGGTGAATAATTCAAATCCATCCAGATCTACTGCAGAGAAAAGCTTAATAACCTGCTTTTGAAAGGCACAGACTTTAAGACCTTATGGGATATTGACATGATTTTGAGTTGATTTCCCAATCAACTTCCATTTTTTTAATAATTTCTCATTTTTTTGTATATTCTGAGTTAAAATTTCACAAGCATATTCAAATACTAGTGACTTAATACGAGTGAGATTTTTGCTCCTTTAACAGTTTAATGTTAGTTAGTGGTAAGGTGGGAAATCTCCATTATTTTATTCTTTAAACTACATTAAGTTCCATCTAATATTTATTTACCATTTTGTTAGGTCTTTGAAAGTTCCTTTAGCTTTTCATTCAGCCAGAGCTGAGGACAAGTATTCTTGTCTTTATTGTACACGCAGAACTCTTGAGAGTTGATTTATTAGTTTAGGTCAGACCTAGTAGTAGATATGTGTCTTCTGTACATAGTTCATCAGTGAGAACTGTCATATGCTATGCCAATTTGCAAAGGAAACGAAGAAATCTTTCTTGTTATGAGTCAAAGGGATAGAGGAAACATGATTTAGTGAACTCATTATATTGTCTCAAGTTAGATATGTTATTTTGTCTGGTGCCATATAGTCAATTATGACTCATAGCGACTCTATGATGAAATCTGTACCATCATCATGATCTCTGTCATATTCAAGTCTATTGTAGTTGTCATTTTGTCAATTTATCTTGTTGAGGATTTTCGTCTCTTTCTAAGGACTGGTTAAGAATATGTCAAAGTAAGTGAGATGAAATTTTACCATCCTTGCCTCTAAGGAGCATTCTGGTTGCACTGCCTTCAAACCATATTTTTGTTCTTTTGGCAGTCCATGGTACCATCAATGTCTTCAGTATTCTTTGTCAACACTACAATGTAAAGACACTAATTCTTCTATCATACTTATTCACTATCCAAATTTCAGATGCATAAGAAGTAATTACAAACACCATTGCTTGGATCACATGTAACTTAGTATTTAAACTGACAGTTTTGCTCTTTAGAATATTGTATAAGTCCTTCTCAGCAGATTTTACCGAAGTAACATGTCTTTTGATTTCTTGACTGCTACTACAACCATCGTTATTGATTGTGGATCCAAGTAAAATGAAATCCTTGACAATGTCAATCTTTTCTCCACATATAGTGATGTTGCTTATTTATTCAGTAGTGAAAATTGTTGTTTTCGTGATGCTCACGTGTAATCCACATTGAAAACTACAGTCTTTGATCTTTTGCACTAAGTATTTCAAGTCTTCTATATTTTATACAAGGAAGGGTGTGACCTGCTTAATGCAGATGGTTGATGGTCTTCCTCTAATCCTGATAGCACATTCTTCTTCACATAGTTCAGGTGCTCAAAAGATTTTCTCAGTATTCATAATGAAAAGTGTGGAGAAAGGATATAATGCTGACGCACAACTTTCTGGATTGTAAAACATGCTGTGATCCTTTGTTCTGTTCAAACAACTGCTTGTTAGTCTGTTTTGCATTAGAATCTTAATTAAGTGTTCTGAGATTCTCATTCTTCTCAATTTTAACCAGAGTTGATAATCATACACACAAACATCTTTGCGTAGTCAATGTAGCACAAGTAAACATCTCTAGTATGCTCTGTTTTCAGTCAAGATCCTCTAACATCAACAAATATATCCCTTGTAACGTGGCCTCTTCTGAATCCAACTTGATATTTGACAGTTCCCTATTATGAACTATTGATGTACTATTCAGTTTTGAATACTCTTCAGCAAGATTTTACTTGTGATACTAATGATATTGTTGAATCATTTCCACATTCTGGTGGATCATCTTTTTTTAATAAGAACAAATATGAATTTTTTCCATTCAGTTTTGTGAGGTTTTTTAAATGCTGCTCCAGAAGTGGAAGATGGACAACCTCTTTTTTTGCGATTACAGCTTTGGAAAACTAACAAAGGGCCAGATGTGAGTTAGTCCTAACTCAACAACAATTACTTGAGTATGAAAATTACTTTGAAATAGAATACAAATAATTGCATGCTCTTAGATATTATAACTGACATTACAAAAGATAGGAATTTCCTTCCTATAATGATAGGTGACTCAATGTTTCATTTAAGGATAAATTGATTTGTGCATTGGCTTTCATTCTTCTGCTGCTCAGTATTTACTGTCTACAGAAATATGAGAGAGCATAAAGGATTCATAAAGACCTGGCAACGTTCAGAGCTGACAAGTCATTTTAGTATAGCTGTCTTTACTCCAACAACTCCATCCAAAAAATATCTTTCCAGGAGTTTTCTTTCTCAAGGTTTGATTCCTTTTCTTAAAATCCTTTACTTTGGAAAGTTTCTGATAAACATGTTAATTTTTTTCTTACAAGATATTACATTTTCTTTGAGAAATTAAATATTGATCCCTTTCATTCAGATAATTTTGCAGTGTAACAATTCTGAGAGTTGTAACTTTGTTTAAAGACACAGCATACTCTTGGTACCAGCAGGCAGGAAATAAAAAGATAAATTTCATTGAAAAAGTCTGCTCTCAGGGACCTCTCAAGAGTACTGAAGAGCAACAATGTCAATCTGGAGACTAAGGTGAGCCTGATAAGGCCATAATATTTGGAATTTCTTGTCATGTGTCAGAAAGCTTGACAATGACTACAGATGATAGAAAGGGATTTGATGCCTTTGAGATGTGGTGCTGGAGAAGAGTATTGAATACACTATGTAATGCTAGTAGAACAAACAGGTTCATCCTAGAAAGGGTGAAACCAGGCTGCTCCTTTGAGGCAAGGACTCTGAGGCTTCATCTGACATACTTTGGACATGGTGCAAAGAAAGACCAGTTTTTGGAGAAAAACACCATGCTTGGGAGAGTAGAGAGACAGTGCAAAAGAGGAAGACCCTCGATGAGATATATTGATTCAGTGGGTAGGTGTATCAGAGACAATTAAATTTACATAGGCTAGAGTTCAGGACTGTTGTGGAAAAGGTCACTATGAGTTGCAAGTGATTTGATCACACATAACAAAAACAACGGACCATTCTATATATTATTTTTATGGATATTTTTTCTAGAGGTTTTGGTTTTCAGAAGCAATGTCATTTGAGAGAGGATAAGAACTTGAGCTTTCAGAAGCACCACTGATAGTGGAGTGTCCTGCTTCTAACCCTCTCACTTATGCCTCTAAGCAGAGGACTTTGGATTCAGAACATTCTCTGACAAGGAGGTTGGAAATTTATTTACTCACTTTCTTTCAGTCCTTTCTCCTTATTAGAGAAGGATTACTGCATGATTTGGTCACACAGTATCTTTTTCTGTATTTTACTCATATGCAAGTACCATATCCCACTCAATCAACCCTATTTGACCATTGCAGGGAAGGAATAATATTTCACTTTGATCCTGAGAGGGGTGTACGTGCAAAATTTACCCTTAACTGGTGTAAGGGAGAACACTCCGGCCACGATGGAAGATCCATTGCCACAATGGAAATTAGTCCTGATATGTTATGCATCAGAGAGTTGGACAATGACCAAGGAGGATAGAAGGAGAATTGATGCCTTTGAGCTGTGGTGCTGGAGAAGAGTATTGAGAATACCATGGACTACTAGGAAAACAAACAGATTGGTCCTGGAAAGGGTTAAACCGGGTGGCTCCTTGGAGGCAAGGATTCTGAGGCTCCATCTAACATACTTTGGACATGTTGTAAGGAGGGACCGGTCCCTGGAGAGGGACATCATGCTTGGGAGGGTGGAGGGACAGCGCAGGAGAGGAAGGCCCTATATGAGGTGGATTGATTCAGTGACTGGGGTAATCGGGATGGGAGTGTCAGAGACAGTGCAATTGGCATAGGACAGAGCAGAGTTTAGGGCTGCTGTACATAGGCTCGCTATGAGTCACAAGCGACTCGACGGCACATAACAACAACAACAACATGTTTTCTCTTGTAAGTAAAATATGTTCCTATACACTACCAGGTCTTGTGGTTCATGCTTTTGTTGGTTGTTGTCATGCCCTGGACTTTGGTATGAAAATTTCAAGTAAAGAAAATAAATAAAGCTAACATAGGACAAATGAATTTTTAGAAGGCAAATAGGGTTAACTTGGAATTTTTAACTTTGTTCAGACATTATAAATTCTTAGACTAACACAAAGCATTAAAATTAATATAAAACTCTCTTGTCTCTTCCAGGTGTTTTTGGATACTCTTGAGCAGAATTTTGCTTGCATGTGATATCAATGATGCTGTTAAATAATTTTTGCACCCTGTTGGGTCATCTTTCTTTGAAATGGGAACAAATATAGATCTCTTTCAGTCAGTTGGCCAGGTGGTTGTCCTCCAGATTTCTTGACACAACTTGATAAGCATATCCAAGGCAGCATCTGATTATTCAAAACATGACTGGAACAACACATGCTGGGTTTAGAAGAGGCTGTGATACGAGGGATATTACAGCTAATGTTAGCTGTATCTTGGTTGAAAGCAGGGAGGACCAGAGGGGTGTCTATTTGTGTTTCATTGATTATGCAAAGGCATTTGCTGGGTGGGTCACAAGAAACTATGGATGACTCTGAGGTGAATGGGAATCCTAGAACACTTGATCATACTTATGTGAAACCTATACTCAGAAAAAGAAGCAGTCGTCAGAACAGAGCAAGGAAATACTGCATGGCTCAAAATTGGAAAGGGTGTATGCCAGGGGTGTCTCCTATCTCCATAGCTTTTCAATCTATATGCAGAACAGATTATCCAGGAGGCTGGGCTCTATGAGGAGAAATATAGCATCAGGATTGGAGCAAGACTCATCAACAATCTGTGATATGCAGACGACACAATCCAGCTTGCTGAAACTGAGGAAGACCTGAAGCACTAACTGTCAAGGTCAAACCTTCAATACGGATTGAAGTTCAAGATAAAGAAAACAAAGACACTCACCATTGGGCCTATTGACAGGATCATGATAGATTGTGAAGAGACTGAGATTTTTAACAACTTTAGTTTGATTGGCTCCACAATCAACACTTTTTGGTACTAGTAGCCAGGAAATTAAAAGATTAATTTGATTGGGAAAGTCTGCTGTAAGAGACCTCTCCAAAGTACTGATGAGCAACAGTGTCAGTCTAGAGACTATGGTTCACCTGATCCAGGCCATAATCTTTGCAATTACTTGCTATGCATCAGAAAGCTGTACAATGTCTAGGGATGATAGAAGGAGAATTGATACCTTTGAGTTGTGGTGCTGGAGAAGAGTATTGAATATACTATGGACTGCTAGGAGAACAAACAGGTTCATCCTAGAAAGGTTGAAACCATACTGCTCCTTGGAGGTAAGGCTTCTGAAGCTTCGTCTGACATATTTTAGACATTTTATAAGGTAAGACCAGTCCTTGGAGAGGGACATCAGGTTTGGGAGGGTAGAATGACAGCACAAAAGAGGAAGACCCTCAATGAGATGGATGAATTCAGTGACTGGGGTAATGGGATAGGTGCATCAGAGTCAATAAAATCAACACAATATGTAGCAGGGTTTAGGGCTGCTGTACATTGAGTTGCTATGAGTTGCAGGCCATTCGAAGGCACATAGTAAAAAAACAACATTTTTTTCTGAGGATATTAAGTCCCCATACCTGAAGAAACAGCTGTCATGGAGTTTAAGATTTAACAAGCAGAATACAAAGAACAAACCTGGCAGGGGACCAGAGAAGAAGTGGCAAATTTCAAATGGGAATGCCAGTTCACTTATAATATTCTTCTTAATTTTGTACAACCATAGATTGGTTGGTCTGGAGGCATCTTGGAGGAAGGTCCTTATTATTCCTATTCTAGAAAGTACCCACACTCTGGAAAATCCTTTTCAAAGTATAAAATTATTCTAATGACAGCTTTTGTAATAGGAAGTATATCTCATCTGCTCTTCTGGATAAAAAGCTTGTCTTCCAGATGTTGCCTTAAGTTGAACATCTGAATTAAGGCAGACTGGGGAGAAGGATTGGCTATCTACTTCCAAATCAACAGGAAAAGGCTATGCACAGTACAGCACACTTTCATTATACTAGTATATGTGACACTGAGGCTGAGCCCTCTGGTTGACAAACACAAAAGAAGAGGAACAATTGCAAGCAGACCCTAGTTATTGGAAAATGGAATGTGAGAAATATGAATGCTAGTAAATTAGATACTCTTAAGAGAGAAATGGAAAACATAAATATTAACATAATAGTAATTGGCAAAATGAGACCGATTGGCATGGGACATTTTGAATCAGTTAATCATATGACCCATTATGCTGGAAATGAGAATGTGAGGAAAAAATAATACCTTTTCCAGATTCATCTTCAAATACAGTGCTGTAAATGACAGGATAATATCCATATGCATAAAAGGAACACTTGTCAATACCACCATCATGCAAATATATACATCAACAAGCAGACCCAAAAGAGGAGGAAATAGATGATTTCTACCAACATTTGCAATCAGGGATCAATCGAACATGAAACCAGGAT
>NW_006399949.1:355073-355966 GCF_000299155.1 Elephantulus edwardii
CAAACTAAAACTGTGTACAATCTCAATATCTTCACAGATACAATTACATTTTTAAAATGAAGGCAGTTATGTACATGACCTTAGCATCTTGTGGAGAAATGTAAATATATTACTGCTCCTCTTTTATGGCTACTAAAAAGACTGCCTTTAGTGGTAAGGAATTGCACTGGTAACCGATAAGTATGCAGTTTGAGTCCACTACCTATTTTATGAGAGAAAAATAAACAACCTCCTCCCTTGAAATTTGTTGCCTCTGAAAACCCACTGGAGGGTCAGCTATGGGTCTGTTTCAACTCCATGGTTTGCAACAACAACCACCACAAAATGAGACAGGAAAGTTCAGACACAGGCAAGTCCATGTGAACCAAAGGAACTTTAAAAATTGCTATTATTGTTATTGTGTTATTATGTGCCGTCGAGTCAGCTGCAACTTATAGCAACCCTGTGTACAATAGCCCTAAACCCTGCTCTATTCTATGCAAATCTCACTGACTCTCACACACCTACCTCCATTACCTCAGTCACTGAATCAATTCATCAATGTTATCAAGGGTCATCCTCTCCTGTACTGTCCCTCCACACTCTCAAGCTTGGCATTGCTCTCCAAGGACTGGTCCCTCCTTGCAACATGTCCAAAGCATATAAGATGAAGCTCCTGAAGCTCCAGATGTTCCTTGCCTCCAAGGAACAGCCTGGTTTCACCCTCTCTAGGATGAGCCTGTTTGTTCTCCTAGTAGTCCAGGTATATTCAATACTCTTTCTCCAACAACGCACCTCAAAGGCATCAATTTTCCTTCTATCATCCCTAGTCATTGTCCATCTCTCTGATTCATGACATGTGATTGCAAAGACTATGACCTGAATCAGGCGCACCTTAGTCTCTAGACTGACAT
>NW_006399949.1:356066-363721 GCF_000299155.1 Elephantulus edwardii
TTTCGGTGTTGGAGAATAGAACTGAACATGCCTTTTGATGGACTGCAAGATAACTAGCATTTCTGTTCTGGAAAGAGTGAAAACAAGCTGTTCCTCGGAGGCAAGGATTTTGAAGCTCTGTCTCACATACTATTGGCATGCAGCCAGGAGAGACCAGTCTTTGGAGAAGGAGATCATGCTTAGGGAGGGACAGTGCAGGGGAGAAAGATCCCATATGAGACAGTTTGACACAATACCTGGGGTAATAAGGTTGTGTGTGTCAGAGACAGTGAGATTCGTTCAGAATGGAGCAGGGTTCAGAGTTATTGTGAATAGGGTCGCTATGACTCATAGTCAATTCTATGGCTATATAACAATAACAAAACAATGACAGAAGTCTCACACTTTCTAGGCAATTTATTATTGTGCTAGACCATGAATGGCTTAGTAGGCTTGTCCTCATATTAAACATAATTCTCCCTGTAACTAATTCTATCCCCTAGGACTATGCAAGCCAATTTATAATTTTGTATTATACTAATAGGTTTTCAGAGACTGGATGAGTGTAATCAAAGTAGATTAATGCAATGTATTCAAAATAGTTAACTACATTATGAATTAATCACAGATTCCCTATTAGAAAGTTTTTTAAGAAAAACCTGAGCAGAAAAATAACTTGAAAACATCTTTGTAGCTGCACCCTGGAGTTGGCAGTGTCTGAAAGCTCTATAAGGATTTTCACAAATTAAATATCTGATATGACTCTACTATATATCTGTTGAACATTAAGTGCCAAAATTTGGATATAACTATCTATCCAATACTATGGTAATTTTTCTTTTCTTTTACTTTCCTTTCATTTACCTTTAAAAATTGCCACTTTAAGAGCTATGGATTTATTTATGTTTTTTGCTGTTCTATTTCTTTTCCTTCCTCCAACTTTATTTTTTCTATTCTTTCATAGCATCTGAAATCAGTATATAATTTGATTTTCTGTTTTTCTTCTTTTAATAGACATATTTAAACCTATAAAAAATCCTTGTTAGTTCCTGCTTTGTTACTGGTGCACTAGAAACCTGGGAATACCTTAGCTCCGTCAATGTGAACACTTTCCCAGTAGAAGATGTATAAATCTTTGTTTGATTATCAACAATCTATTCTGAATCTTCATTAAAAACAGTTTTTCAGTTACTCTACAAGCCATCCTTTGGGAAGATTTTGAGCAAAAATTAGACAAATTTCTATTTTCTCAACACTTGGCAGAGCCTAACTTCAATTCAAGAATTAGTTTTCATAGCTTACTATCTGCCTTCATGCCACCTAAAAACAAAGGTTTTGAGGTTTTAAATATTGCATTTGGTCTTTGCGGTGAAAATAATGTGTTTTTAGTTATATACTGTATGAGCCATATGAACTATATATCAGTTTCAAATATCTCTAATACTTTCGAGTCATAAAGTTTAAACAATAAATAAATAGTTAATGGGTTAGTATAGTAATGTTGTAGTACACCTTTCTATGAAAAAGAAGAACCTAAATTTATGGGGAAATTTCTCACATAAAATGTCTTAATTATAAACATTTTGTCTATATTTTTAAAGGAATATTTACCCCTCTGGCAGCATCAGTATGGATGGTGAAGAGATTGAGATAGTTAACAGCTTTTGTTTACTCGGTTCCACAGTCAACACTCTTGGTAACAGCAGCCAGGAAATCAGGAGATGAATTGCATTGGGAAAGTCAGCTGTCAGGGATGTCTCAAGAGTACTGAAGTGCAATGACATCAGGCTTGAGACTAAGGTGCACCTGATCCAGGCTATAGTCTTCACAATACATGCATCTGAGTTGGACAGTGAATAAGGATGATAGAAAGAGAATTGATGCCTTTGAGCTGTGGTGCTGCAGAAGAGAGTTGGATATACCATGGACTTCTAGGAGAATAAATAGGTTTGTCCTGCAGAGGGTGAAGCCAGAATGTTCCCTTCAGTCAAGGATTCTGAAGCTTCATCTGACATATTTTGGGCATGTTGCAAGGAGGGACTGGTCCTTGGAGAGTGACATCATGTTTGGGAGAGTGGAGGGACGGCGCAGGAGAGGAAAACCCTTGATGAGATGGATCAATTCTGTGAGTGGAGTGGTGGGAATGAATGTGTTTGAGACAGCCAGGTTGGCACAGGATAGAATGGCATTTAGGGGTCTTGTACATAGGGTCGCTTTGAGTCGCAAACGACTTGATGGCTCATAACAACAACAACAACAATAAACTTCAGCCAATAAACTTGATATTAATCCCAATTTGGAAATGTTTAGTCTGTCTTCATGTGATGACTAGAATTTCAGTGGTATATTCATATCAATTTCTGGCTATAAACTTGCGTAGTACACTACATAATAATAAAATTTTAGCTTTCCCCCTGGGAAATTCTCTCCCAAGATATTTTATATTTCCTGTCAATTTGGTTAAGTGCTGACATTTCATATTTATTGTAAAGAATGATTACTTCCACTTCTGTGTGTATTCCTTTATCTAAGAATTTATTACACCACATAAGGGAGGATTGACTATCATCAAACATCTTGCAAAAGAATTTATGTGAAAGGTAGAGAGAAGGACAGAGAAAAATAAAGATCAGTGTGACTGTGAAAGGGACATTTAGAAAACAACAACTGTCAAAGTTTCAACATCTTATCCAATAAAGAAGTTACAGACCAATAAATGTGTCTTCACTCTTTCGTTGTCCTTGCAAAAAGTAGTAGAACATTCAGACAAGATTTTATTAAAGATGTCATACCAGAATCCAATAGTGAGGCACCTTGAGTCATTAGTAGCTTAAGTTACCATTTTTGAGACTTTTAAAGGCTCTCAACAGTTAATATTAATAGCATATATTAACAATCCTTGTGAATATGGGCCTTAAGTAAAGGATATTTTCAACTTGTTCTTACAAGGATAAAGATCTGTTATAGATTATGATGATTACTGAAGTGAAAGAATTGGATACAGAACTGAATACCACATCTCCTAGTCTTTAATGTTTTGTTTATAAGAAATATTCTTTGTATTCTATCCGATCTCTCATGAATTAGTTGTTCTTTCACTGGATTCTATTAACAATTACTAAAGACATTTCTATAACATTTAAAATCAAATGCTTACATCATGCTTGTTTCAAGTTTCCAATTATCTTCATTTTCAGCAAGTAAGGTTTCAAGAAGACTTGAAATACTTGCTGCATAAGATCAAGGACTATAGTCTTTATATGGATTGCATCTCAACATCAAAAAAACAAAAAAATCTTCACCACTGGACCAATAGGCAACATCATGATAAGTGGCAAAAAGATGTAATTAGTCAACAACCAATACCCATGGTAGCAGCAGTCAAGAGATCAAAAGACATGTTACATTGAGAAAATCTACTCTCAAGGACCTTTCCAAACGCTAAAGAGCACAGATGACAGTTTTAAAACTAAGATGAGCCTGATACAAATTATGTTGTTGTTGTTTACCACCAAGTTGGAACCGACCCATAGCTGACTATCCAGCAGGTTTTCAGAGGCAGTTAATAGCATAGGAGGAGATTGCCCGTCCTTATCCACAGAGCAGCTGGTGGCCTCAACCCGCATGCCTTTAGGATTGCCATGGGGCCACAAGAACTCCCTGCTATAAAGTGATGGTCTTTTAGTTACTTCCTATAGAACTAAAAATTGCATAGTGAATAAGAGCTATAGAAAAGGAATCAATGCCTTTGAATTGTGGTGTTGACAAAGTACTCATTATCCTATGCACTGCCAAAAGAACAAATTTGCCTCAGAGGGAGTGCAACCAGGAGCTCATTAGAAGCAAAGATGGTGACACTTTGTCTCACATATTTTGGGACATTAAGAATGGTATTAGCATTACTATGTTGTAATAGTACATCTTTTGTTAATGTTGTTAAGTGCCATTGAGTCCTAGATGACTCATAGCAACCCTATGAAAGACAGACCTGAACAGTTGTATAGCTTTCATCATTTCCCCAAGTTCATACAGTTTCTGGAGGCAAGCTATTTCAGAAGTGGATATCATTCCTACTTGCAAACTTGTTTTAATCGGGGAGCTCTGCCAAACACTGTCCACCATGGGTAACCATCATCGCATTTAACACATCAGTGTCACAGTGTTCAACATCACAGAAACCAAGAGCAAATGGACAGAGCAGTGCAAACCTCTGTACAGCACACGGACAGTGCAAACCTCTGTACAGCAAATGGACAGAGCAGTGCAATATCATTTAGAAGATTGTTTGACCAAAACCAAAAGCAGACTGAGGGCCTCAAATTACCATCACCCACCTTTAGCTTGGTAGAATCACTTCCTATCCACAAGGCCCAAAGTGTTCTGTCTATGTTGGTCTTGTTGTTGTTAAGGGCTGTCGAGTTGTAGATGACTCATAACGACCCTATGAACGAAAGACCTGAATATTTCCTTAACTTTCATTGTTTCTCCAAGTTCATAGAATTTCCAGAGGCAAGCTATTTTGAATGTGGATGCCACTCCTGCTTCCAAACATCAACTCTGGATAAAACAAAAAGGAATAAAAATGAAAGATGCTAAGCATCATCAACAGAGCAGAAAGGGGAATTTCATCTGTCAGATTCATTAGGAGGCTTGAATGCTCTGCAAGGTAGGAGTGGAACACAAAGTATGATAGAGTGGGTGCATCTTTTTTGTTTGTTTTTATTTGCATTTTAAAATTTATGATTTTATGGGGAAAGTGCACAAAAGTCCCTAAAAATGGTCCACCTAATTAGCAGAAAATGAAGGAAGAAATAAAATGAACATGTGTCTCCCTGGTTTCTTGGAAGTAATTTTGTAGAACTCAACTCTGGCTCAATCTGTAGCGGGGATCTAAAGGGATCTGGAGCTTTGCAAGTTCTAAACACAGGGCTTTTACTAACTTGCTGTTTGACAGAGCACTGAACCTTGACCAGGAAATCAAAAGACAAAGGCATAGTGTCCACATTCTTCCATTTTCTCACCAAAAATCTCCCTAGGATTGTGATATTCGTGTTTACATATTTGTGAATAGTTGAAATGGATTAGGATGTTTCTGTTCTTAATAAGTTACATTATTTTTATAATTCACTGAGTACATACAATTTACTTTCATAATGACATTGAAAATAAGCAAGAACTTTACCTTTCTACCATCCTACTATTGGCCAAGGTAACTAAAGTAAAAAGATTATGCAAGACTTTAAGTGTTAACAGAGTAAGGAGAACATAGAGACAATGAATTTATGTCTTGCTCTGAGGTTTATATGTCACATAATTGTCTGTATTATAACTTAAGTCAGATGTATCTTGGCTGAAAGCAGACAGTATCAGAGGAATCTCTACCTGTGCTTCATTGATTATGCAAAGGCTTTTGACTGTGTGGACCACACAAAACGGTGGCTGTATCTGAGGTGAATGGGAATCCCAGAAATTTGATGATGCTTATGTGAAACCTATACTTGGACCAGGAGGCAGTCATCAGAACACAGCAATGAAACACTGCATTATTTAAAATTGGGAGGGGTCCTTTCTCCATACCTTTTCAATCTATATGCAGAACAGATCATCTGAGAAGCTGGGCTCTATGAGGAGGAGTGTGGCATCAAGATTACAGGAAGACTTATCAACAATCTGCAGTCTACAGATGACACAACCCTTCTTGCTGAAACTGAGGAGGACTTGAAACACTTGCTGCAGAAGGTTAAAAACTGCAGCATTAAGTATGGCTTGAAGCTAAACATCAAGACAAAAAAAGATTCTCACCACTGGGCCAACAGGCAGCATCCTGATAGACAGTGAAAAGATTGAGAACTGCTTTAATTTGCTTGGCTTCCCAATCAACATTCTTAGTACAAGTAGTTAGGGAATCAAAAGACAAACTGTATTGAGAAAGTCTACTGTCAGGAACCTCTGCAGAGTATTGAAGAGCAACGACATCAGTCTGGAGACTAAGATGAGCCTGATCTAGGCCATAATCTTTGCAATTACTTGCTATGTGTCAGAAAGTCGGACAGTGACTAGGGATCGTATAAGGATAATTGATACTTTTGAGCTGTGGTGCTGTAGAAGAGTACTGCCATGGACTGCCAGAAGGACAGGTTCATCCTAGAAAGCGTGAAACCAGGCTGTTCCTTAGAGGCAAGGTTTCTGAGGCTTGGTCTGACATAGTTTGGACATGTTGCAAGGAGGAGCCAGTCCTTGGAGAGGGAAGTCATGCTTGGGAGGGTGGAGGGACAGCGCAGGAGAGGAAGACCCTTGATGAGATGGTTTGATTCAATGACTTGGGGTAATGAGGGTAAGTATGTCAAAGACAATAAGGTTGGCACAGGATAGAGTAGGTTTCAGGCCTATTGTACATAGGGTCACTATGAATCATAAGCAAGTTGACAGAACATAACAACAACAATTGTCTCCACTAAGAAAAGATTGGGAAAAATATAGGCAAAGTTGATGCTTACTTCTGTTCCCTACTACTTCTGCTCAGTCCACTGAGGACTATATTGTTGCGTTTTGAAAAGTTTATAATATCAGCACCAGGGGCAAGGAGAATTGCTTCACCCAAAAAAGAAATTCTCCTTTAGTATTTACATACAGGGCTTTTGCAGGACAGCAACTGGACAGCAAAAGGAGGGGGCTGGGGGGAGAGGGACCAAACCAAACACTTCAGGACTAAAGTCAGTTTGGTAATTTAGGGTAGCATCAATGAAACACAGTGGAGTTCATTGAAAAGAGAGTGTGACTAGTCACTGAAGCATTTAATAGAAGAGAGAACCAAATTATTGAACCCAGCTAACTGATAAATCAGGATTTTTAAAGGGCATGGAATGTATCTGTAGCTGTTTGGGCTAGGGAGGGGGAAGAGAGATTTCCTAAAATGAAGTAAACAAAATTTACATCTATAAATGATGCCCAATTTTTCGTATGGAGGTTAAGGGTGAGAACTCTGCGGAGAAAATATGTAGTATATTGATTTCCCATTATATTCTGTCTCCCTTATCTTGCTGGGCTCAGCATTCATTAACACAGAAAAACATTCCCTCAGTCTTAAATGTGAAACAAAGGAACAAACCACAGCAATATTTAGGATAGAGGGAATTATTGACGAGAAAATATTAGCTTGAGAGTCATATTTTAGCCCTAGTTTCAGTCCTTCCTCTGCCTTCACTAATTGTGTGGCCTTAGGTCATTCAATTTAATTAATTACAATTTGTTAATATTCCAGATTTTTTTATTGTTTTTGTTGTTATGTGCCATTGATCCGCCCGTGATTCATAGCAATCCTACGAACAATAGTTCTGAACCCTGCCCTGTCCTGGGCAAGTCTCACTGTCTCCAACATACCTACCCCTATTACCCCAGTTACTGTGTCAATCCACCCCATCCAGAATCTTCCTCTCCTGCACTGACCCTCCATCCTTTCAAGCATGATGTCTTTCTCCATGGACTGGTCTCTCCTGGCAATATGTCCAAAGTGAGACAGAGCTTCAAAATCCTTGCCGCCAAGGAGCAAATTGGGTTTTTTTCTCTCTGGGATAGATCTATTTGTTCTTTTGACAGTCCATAGTATGTTCAATATTCTTCTCCAGAACAACTCTAAGGCATTTATTTTTCTTTTGTCATCTTTTGTCCAGCTCTCT
>NW_006399949.1:363821-364541 GCF_000299155.1 Elephantulus edwardii
TCAAAGAATAATTCATCACCAACAGACTGAACTATAGGAAATGTCAACAATATTAATAAATAAATTTAAGAAATGAAATAGTTAAAGGTAAAGGTTTTTATTCATACTTAAATAGTGGAGATCTCTATATGATATACAGGAATACATTTCACATTATTAAAGACTTGATGTGAAAACTAAGACTTGAATATATTAAAATAAATACTTAGTGGAATATTGCTAGAAGTGAATGACATAGAGCTCTTAAATGCAAGAAAAAAGTCTTAGACATGACTATAATCATATCACACGTTTCTCCATAGAAATGTAAGAATAAATCATATTGAAGTAAAGTGTTTTCATTGCATGCTATTAATAAAATATTAATGTTTAGAATATTTTAGTAATTCCATAAAACAAAATGAATAAAATAAGTTTATTTTCTGCTGTTATAAGGAATGAAGCATAATCTTTAAATTTTTTGTAAAATTTGCGTAACTAATTATATTGATCTTATAAAGTAAGCCTGCCAAGAAAATGATCATATTCTTCGTGCGTGCTTGAGAAAATATTGAGTCATATTCTAGCCCTTTATATATTACATATGTGTGATGTTTGTTGTTGTTATGTGCCCTCGAGTCGTTTGCGACTCATAGCGACCCTGTGTACAAGAGACCTAAATGCCATTCTATCCTGTGCCAACATTGCTGTCTCAAACACATTCATTTCCACCACTCCACT
>NW_006399949.1:365371-365862 GCF_000299155.1 Elephantulus edwardii
ACATCTGGCAGTTCTCTTTTGACATATAAAATTTATGTAGAAATTGTTTGGGTTTTTTTTTTTTTATGTGTGTGTGTGTGCCGTCAAGTTGGAACCGACCCATAGCTGACCATCCGGTGGGCTTTCAGAGGCAATTAATTGCATGGGAAGAGATAGTCCATCCTTCTCTCATGGAGAAGTTGGTGGATTCCAAGTATGTGCCTTCGGAATTGAAGTGCACCTTTTTGCCACTAGACCACCAGTGGTGTGTGTGTGTGTGTGTGTGTGTGTGTGTGTGTTTAACCTGGGGATGCTGTGATGCTTAACCTTGTGCCATTGGGGTGTCAAATGCCATAAAGGTTTCCCATGGTGGATAGTGTTTTGTGGAGCTTCCAGTTTAAGACAGGTTAGTAAGCACGAGTGACATACACTTCCTAAACAACTTGCCTCTGGAAACTCTATGACCTCTGAGAAACAATGATAGGCTTCAGGTATTTTGTCTATAGGGTTAC
>NW_006399949.1:365962-376181 GCF_000299155.1 Elephantulus edwardii
CCCAATTTGAACCATGCAGTGTTTCCTTGCTCTGTTCTGATGACTGTTTCTGGTCCAAGTATAGGTTTTGTAAAAGCATGATCAAGTGTCTGGGATTTCCATTGTCTCAGAGTTAGCCACAGTTTGTTGTCATCTGCACAGTCAAATGCCTTTATGTAGTCAATGAAACACAGATAGACATTCCTCTGGTACTCCCTGCTTTCAGCCAAGATCCATCTAACATTACCTACAATATCTCTAGTACCATGCCTCTTCTAAAACCAGCCTGCACTTCCGACTGTGCTCTGTTGATGTGCTCTTCCAGTCATTTTTAGATGATATAATCTTCAGCAGAATCTTGCTTGCATGTGATATTAATGATATTGTCTGATAATTTTCGCACTCTGTGGGATCACCTTTCTTTGGAAAGGGAACAAATACAGATCTCTTCTAGTCAGTTGGCCAGGTAGGTGTCCTCCAGATTTCTTGGCACAACTTAGTGAGCACATCAGGGCAGCATCTATTTGCTAAAATATATCAATTGGAATACCGTCAATTCCTGGGGCCTTCTTTTTTGGCCAATTCTTTCAGAGCAGCTTTAGTTTCTTTCTTCATCACCACAGGCTCTTCTTGCTCACACGTTGTTTCATGAAATTCTTCTGTATCAGCCAATTCATTTTGGTAAAATTACATACTCCTTCCATCTTCTTTTAATGCTTTCTGGATCTTTTAATATTCTACCCAAAGCATTGCAACTTGAGGTTTGAATTTGTTCTTCAGTTCCTTCAGTTTAAAAAATGCTGAGGGGAGCTCTGGTCGCCTAGTGGCAAGGAGCTGCAACTACAATCCCAGAGGTGAATGGTTCAAATACACCAGACGCTCTGCCGGGGAAGGAGGGACAATCTCCTCCTGTACCAGTCAGATCTGATTTGATGGTACACGCACACAAAAATAATAAAATAAAAAATTTTAAAAAAGTGCTGAGTGGTTTGGCCCTTTGATTTTCTGACTCCAGCACCTTGCACATTTCATTATAATACTTTACTTTGTCTTCCCCCACTGCCCTTTGAAATCTTCTTTTCAGCTCTTAATATCTTGATTTCTTCCCTTTTCTTTGGTGCTCTAGTGCAATATTTAGAGTCTCTTCTGACATTCTTCTTGGTCTTTTCTTCTTTCTTTGTCTTTGTAATGACCTTTTGCACTCTTATAGATGATATTCTTGATATTCTACCACAGTTCATTTGGTCTTGGCTCATTAATGTTCAAGATCAAGTATGTTCCTAAGATGGTTTTAGTAGACTTTAAATCTGAGTCATTAACCTAGATGATTCAAATTGATCCAATGGGATCACACGAACTCTTAAAAGCAATATTCATCCAGCTAAAATCAGAAGAGGATGGCAGAGAGATTTGAATTCTAAGAGGGACTTGATTCATCATTCCTATGAAAGGTCACATGGAAAGTGGGAATGGCACTTGGGAAGGCATGCAGGTGTGGTCTAGGAGCAGAGATAAGACCTGCATGGCAGATATCAAGGAAACGTAGACTCCACAGTGAATGAATGTCATCAACTAAGTAAGCTTGCCTGGAAATCGATTTATTCTCAGTATCTACAATAGAAGACACAAAAATAATGACACTTTTATTTTGACTTGTGAAACCTGAAACTTAGACTTCTGGCCAATCGAATCCTAGAATAATAATTCTGGTGTATTGGAACTCTGTATATATGTGGTGAGTTCTTATGGAAACATAGAAGAAACTAAGTAAAAAAAAAACAAAGATAAAGATTTTGAAATATGGTTGAAGTAACTGAAGGGAAAGACCTAGAGAAAGACACTCTAGGCAAAGTAGGTGAGAGGAGAGTAAAGGCAGGATAATTTAACCGTAGTGTGAAAAAAGTTTGGTTTGCCTCTGCCTGTCAAAGCTTCAGCGAGCTTATCTGCAAATGTGGTGTAGATATTGATTGAAGGCCTAGAAGTTTCATGGAAATGGAAGGAGGAGAGGGCTGTGAAAGACAAGTTGTTGATTGAACTCTGGATCAAAGTTTTCACTATAGAGACGTAAATAAGGACAGGCAAAAGTACAATGCTTTATCCAAAATGCTTTACTTTTTATTCATTCCATATACAAGACTCAACAGAGTGGCATTTGAAGAAAGAATTCTATTTAAAAAAATTCAGAAAAAATGAAGCTGGAAATTTCTTTCCAGATAAACAATTGTTATTGTTTCTCAACTGTATCAAGTAGATTAAATCAGATAATTGTGACATTTTATATCTTAACATCAGTGGCAATTTTCTTATGTGATGTACATTAAAAATAATGACAAGGCATTACCATTCAGGCTTTGTACTGTTAGTAGAGGTAAGCATATTATAAATCCACTGCTGTCGAGAGTATTCTGACTCATGATATCCTTCACCCAATTCCTCAAACTGCCAAACTTTACAACAGGAGACAACCCATGTTTCTTCTGTAAATCTCCAGGCGAATTTGAACCACTGATCTGTTAGTCAGTAGTCCAATATTACAAGACTACGTTTTACCTGAGATTTAATAATTTCCAGCACAATCAAAATTTCTTCCCCTTATAATTGTTCAAAGTGCTGTTCAAAGTCAAGAAAAAGAGGAAACTGTGCTGTACATGTTCATTCATCACCCAAATGAACTGAATTTTTGTCATCTTCATTATGTGACACTCAAGTTTTCTCAGATCATTATCATGGTCATTCCAAGCTAGCAAAAAGGGGAAAAGCATAAAGAAACACGGAAACTTGTAGTCTAGAATTTTCTTTCATGTGGTGTTTATTACTGATGTAATCTCTTTATTTATCAACGGTCAATTGATACCTGTCATTTCTTTTTTTAGTTTACTTTGGTAATTGATGTTTCTAGTGATTTGCCTATATCATTTCTTGTTTAGGTGCTTAGACTCAGGAACAACCCTATGCACAAGGTCTGAGCCTTGCCCTTGTGCTATCTTCAAGATCTCTATCTCATTTGTTGTCTAGTACCATGGAGTCATAACTGACCCATAGCTAAGCCTTCAGAGGCAGATAATCTCATGGGAGGAGATTTCCCATCTTTCTCCCATTGAGCAGCTGATGGATTCAAACTGTGTGCCCTTGGATTGGCAGCATAACTTCTTTCCACTAAACCACCAGAGCTCACTCTGTCACATCTAGATCATTTAATTTGGCAGTGTGCTATAATCATATTTATTTCTGATAATATTAATAATAATAATAATATACCCACTTTCATTTCTAATTTAAGATATTTGCTTCTCTGTTTTCATCTTTATTAGTCTATCCAATGTTTTGCCAAATTTGTTGACTTTTAAGAAGGATCCTTGTCCAACTGCTTCTGGCATCTCAGTCTATCAGTGTAGAAACACATAAATGTGACTTTAAAGAGGTAGCACTCTGTAGCTATTGCTGATGTTTTTTAGGAAGCATGCTAAGATGGGTTCTAGGACAGATGAGAGAAACCTACAAACTAGTATCAGCATTATACATTATAACTAGGATGAAAAATATTGCTGGAGAAATGCTGACACAACCGAAAGCAGTACAGGCTAGATGACATCTTCCAGCCTTCCTTCAGCACTTGTTAATAGCAGAACCTGTCAGGGAGTCAGTAGGTAAAATAATAGCATAGTTCCTAGCATCAGGGGGCAAAGAACAGAAGTTGAGTTTGTCACTAGGAGACAAATCATTATTAACCAGTGGATTTTTTTTAATATACATTCCCAGAGGGTCTTAATGTTCTTCTAAATCCCAAAGCATGTCATAATTGTGTCCATTTAATAATAATTTTGTGAAAAAAAGTTTTTATTTATAATATGCATATTTTTTATTATGTCTAACGCAGTGATTTTCTCCAGATGGAGCAGTTGTAACATTATACAGGACTAAAATAAAAGGTGATTGAAATAAGCATGTCAAAGGTTCAGAAATAGAAATAAAATGCACTTCTATTTTCTGTCATATTAGCTCCAGGAGATTATGTCAGAAAGAAATACAACATGCTTTTCCTAGAGTTAAGTATACCCTAGTTTTCCATGTTAACAGATTATAAGAGCATTTCAAAATCTTACCAGTTCTCGTATTTTTTTCTCTCCCTCTCTTCTTAGCCATCTGTCTGTATGTCTGTCTCTCTCTCTTCTTCCTAGCTCACTTTTCACAATGCTGTTGAATCAGAACCAACTTAAAGCTGACCCTTCAGGAGGCTTTCAGAGGCTGTAAATCACACGGGAAGTTTATGCATCTATCTCCCTCAGAGCAGGTAAGGAATTCGAACCACTTCTTTTTGGGTTGACTGTTCAAAGCCTGTCAAGGGGATTGAATTCTTACCTAGTCAGTCTCTCACTCTCTCTTCCACTTTCATAGGAGAGGGCTAAACACTGTTTCTCACAGGAAATAGGAAGGGAAGAAACAACCAGTTGCACCAAGGTGATAGTACCTCTGGCAGGAGCCAAAAATAAAGTTTTATCAGGAAAAAGCCCCATCCTCAGGAAAAAGGGGAGACAAACCCCGACTAATCCTACAGGTCTCTAGATGGGGCTAGCTTATGACCAGTTTCAGGAGACTGTGTTATGTGCCATCGAGTTTTTTGCAACTCATAGTGATCCTATGTACAACCACACTGAACCCTGCTCTATCCTGAGCCAATTTCATTGTCTCTGGCATAGCTATTCCCATTACCCCAGTCACTGAGTCACTCTTCCACAGTCTTCCTCCTTTGTACCGTCTCTCTACCTTTCCAAGCATGATGTCCCTCTCCAAGGACTGGTCCTTCCTGGTAACATGCCCAATGTATGTGACACAGAGCTTCAAAATCCTAGCCTCCAAGGAGCCGCCTGTTTTTACCTTCTCCAGGATGAACCTGTGCAGCACAACTCTTTTCCTAAGGCTTCAGAGATCCATCTATCACATTTAGGTCATTTAATTTGAGGTTGTAAACATCTATTGGGAAAGAATCATACATAAGTTGTTTACTTTTCAAGTGAATAATTCTATAAAAACATTATTATAGTAATAGCTGTGTTTATGATGCATAAAGTGCTCAGCTTCTATTTGCTGAATGAAAATGCATTTGAAGGACAAAATTTCTGTTTTACAGATCAAAGTACGAATTGTGAAGGAAAAGTTACCCAATTCTATTTTACTAGATTTTAGAAAAATAAACTAAAGCAAAAATCATTTTCTACCTCTGAAATGAAGCATTGCTGTGACTAAAATATATATAACATTCATGTTCACAGGAAGACAATTGAAAGAAAAAAAATATGCTGACCGTGAGTGAGTTAATTGTCTGCAAATAAGAGTAACAGGCTTCAAATGAAGAGTAACGACATGAGAAAATATATTTCTGAGGAAAAACAATCAGAGAACCACCATTTCTTATTTCTCACTTGATTATCACGAAGATGAGTCTGCTTACAAGAATGATATCATTCTATCTACAGAAAAAGAACAGTGATGAAAAATCAGCTTTTGTACACATTTTAAATATATTAGATTAACCTCAACAATGTCTCTTTTAAAAAATAATTTTTCTGAGTCACTGTTTTTCTTATCTTTGCTCAATTTATTTTTCTAATCTATGAGTATTGCTTCTCTAGTCCTGCTATAACAAGTCAGTGCGTTGAATAAGCAGACAAAAAAATCTAGAAATTCTGTGGTTTGGGTTTAATAGGTTGAAAAATGCCAGGGAAAGTTTTCTCTGTTTGCTCTGGAACAAGGTCCTTATCTTTTTAGCTTCTGCTTCCTGGTTCCCTGATGGTTTCCATGTATCTTGGCATCTATCTCACCCCATTTCTACTTTTTTCTTCCTTGTTTAAACTTTGAGTTGAACAAGAGATTGACTCAAAGCACACCCTACGTGTACTTTGGCTCATTAGCGTACATTAACAAAGACAATTCATTCCCGAAGAGGTTATATAGACACAAATAATACTTCATAACCAAGTCAACCCATTGCCAAAGAGACAGAAACCCCTCCTAGCTGATCCTACAGTGGGTTTTCAGAGGCTGTAAATCACGCAGGAGAAGCGTGCCCATTTCTTCTCCTTTGAAAGAGTGGGTAGATTAAAATTGTCTATTCAACAGCACAACTATTAGGCCACTGGAGCTCCAAACTGGTTGCCTCATAGATAAGAAGTTGTGCTTCCAAACCAAAAGTGATCAGTTCAAATCCATCAGCAGCTCTGAGGGAGAAGGAGGAACAATTTCCTCCTGTGTAATTTGTAGCCTCTAAAAACACACTTGAGGGTCAGCTATGAGATGGCTATAACTTTTAAAACACAGGCATAAAGGTTAAGATTTACAGCACAAATTTGGGGGAAACAGTTCAATCTACAACAAACATTATGTTTGTCAAACTCTTGTTTATGCATGTCATAAACAAATCTTAACCCTTTCATGAAAATATTGTCACCTGAAAGAGAAATAGTTCCTTTGAAAAATTATTGCATTTCAGCTTTAGCTTTTATAGAGCACCTCTTATTTTCTACCTTGCATTATAAACAAACTAACAACTGCAGTAAAAACCAAAACCAATAGAACTGAGATGATTCTAACTTGTGACAACCCTTCATTATTTTTCTCAGCTATTAGCCTTAATAAAAATAGACCATTTCACCTTTCTCCTGTGGAGTGGCTGGGAGATTCAAACTACTCACTTTTCAATTAACAGGCCAACTCATAATTCCCTGTGCTAGACCCTTGCTTTTGAAACTACCTTTAATTAGATTCAATTGCTGAATGGCTTAATCTGTAATTTTCATTCTGAAAATTACATAATAGCTTTTTCCTTTCAATTGTGATTTAGTGAAAGCTTAGAGAAAGGTTGGATTTTCACCGATTCTCTCCTCCTCCATATAACTTGCATATATTGTTGTTACGTGCCGTTGAATCAACTGTGACTTATAATAACCTATATACAAAAGCTCTGAACCCTACTCTATTCTGAGTCAGTTTCATCATCTTTGACACACGTACACTTATTACCTCAGTCACTGAGTCAATCCATCTCATCAAGGGTCTTCCTCTCCTGTGCAGTCCCTCCATGCTTCCAGTATGGTGTCACTCAGTTGGTTCCTCAGGTTGGTTCCTCTCAGTAACACGCCCAAAGTATGCAGATGAAGCTTAAAAATCCTTGCTTCAAAGGAGCATCCTGGTTTCACCCTCTCCAGGATAGACTTATTTGTTCTTTAAGCAGTCCATGAGTATATTCAATATTCTTCTTCGGCACTACAACTAAAAGGCATTAATTCTTTCATCATCTTTAGTCATTGTCCAGCTTTCTGATGCATAGCAAGTGATTGTGGAGACCAGGGTCTGGATTAGGCACACATTAGTCTCTTGACTGACGTCATTGCTCTTCTGTCATTTGGAAAGGTCCCTGAAAGTAGATTTTCCCAATGCAATTTTTCTTTTTATTTCCTGGGTGCTGGTACCAAGAATGTTGATTGTGGATCCAAGGAAATTGAAGCTATTATTAATCTAAATATCTTCACAATCTATTATGATCTGCCAATCAGCCTAGTGGTAAGAATCTTTTTTTCCTTAATGTTGACCTTCAATCTATACTGAAGGCTTCAGACCTTTACCTTCTACAGCAAACACTTTAGGTTCTCTTCAGTTTCAGCAAGTGAGGTTGTGTCATTTGTATGATGCAGGTCTTAATAATAATGGGAATCCCAAAACACTTGATTGTGCTTGTGTGAAACCTATACTTGGACCAAGAGGCAGTTGTCAGAACAGAGCAAGGAAACACTGAATGATTTAAAATTGAGAAGGGTGTATGTACACCAGGGATATGTCCTATATCCATACCTTTTCAACCTATATGCAGAACAGATCATCTGAGAGGCTGGGCAGTGTGTGGCATCATGATTGGAGGTAGACTGATCAACAATCTGCATTATGCAGATGACACGACCCTGCTTGCTGAAATTGAGGAGGACCTGAAGCACTTGCTGCAAAAGGTCAAGGACTGCAGCCTTCAATATGGATTGAGACTCAATAGCAAGGGGAAAAAAAGATTCTTACCATTGTGCCAACTGGCAGCATCATGATGGATGATAAAGAGATTGAGATTGTTAACAGTTTTTGTTTGCTTGGCTCCAATCAACACTCTTGGCACCAGCAGTCAGGAAATCAAAAGATGTATTGCATTGGGAAAGTTAGCTGTCAGGGACATTTCCAGAGTACTGAAGAACAATGATGTCAGTCTGAAGACTAAGGTGCGCTTGGTCCAGGCCACGGACTTCACAATTACATGCTGTGCATCAGAAAGCTGGACAATGACAAGTAATGACAAAAGGAGAATTGATGTCTTTGAGCTGTGGTGCTGGAAAGAGTATTGAAAATACCATCGACTGCTAAGAGAACAAACAGGTTCGTCCTAGAGAGAGTGTAACCAGGCTGTTCTTTGGAGGCAAGGATTCTGAAGCTTCATCTGACATACTTTGGGCATGTTGCAGGGAGAGACCAGTCCTTGGAGAGGGACATCATGCTTGGGAGTGTGGAGGGACAGCAAAAGAGGGGAAGACCCTCAAAGAGTGGGATTTACTCTGTGACTGGAGTAATGGGGGTAGGTGTGTCAGAGACAATAAAGTTGTCTCAAGATAAGCAGAGTTCAGAGCTGTTGTACTTAAGGTCTGTGTGAGTCACTCAACAGCACATAACAACAACAAGGCCATTGATAAGTCTTCCTCCAAACCTTTTACCACATTCCTCCTCATTGAGCCCAGCCTTCCAGATGATGTGTTTTGCATATATATTGAAAAAGTATAGAGATATAATACATCCCTGTCATACACCTTCCCTGACTTTGAACCACTCTCTGTTCTGACCACTGCCTCCTGGTCCAAGCATAGGTTTCACATAAGCACAATCAAATGCTAATTCCTAATCATCCTTTCCCTTTAGAAAGTCCTTCCCTTTACCTATCCCAGTACAGTGTTCATTATCTACCCACTCTTTTCATGTCCTCCCTCCACCCTTTGTCCATTTTATTTTTATAACAGTGTTCTTACGTAGTATTTTCCTTTTTTGTGACTAAGATACTCAGCATAATGTGTTCCAGACTCATTCATGTTGTATAGTGTTTTACAAGTTCATTGTTCATCACTATCACATAATTTTCAGTTGTGTGGATATATCACAGAATAATAGCTTTTGCATTTTCTTCCACAGTTGCTGGAATTCTATCTCCTTATAGACAAGAATGGTGAAACGTCCTATCATTTACTTTGCACATATTATGAGGAGGAAGCAGTACCTGGAGAGAGAGAAAGACATTATGCTGGTAAAAGTAGGGAGTCATGAAAGAGAGAAAAACCCTCAATGAGATGGGTTGACACAGGGACTCCCATGATGGGCTTGGATATGACAGAGATTGTGAGCATGGCATAGAATAGGGCTTGCTTCAGATCTATTTTTCATAGGGTCACTGTGAGTCATAAGTTACTTGAGAGTACCTAACAACAAATAACAGACAAGAACTAAACTGAATACCAAAGAGAAAAAAAAAACAGATGGTGGAAAAGGATTCACAAGAAATCTGGTATTGTTTTTATCAAAATTATATAGTTAACATTATTACTATATGATTCGTATTTGAGAGCTAGTGTAAGATAGTGATGTAATGGAAATAGAAAGTGTAAAGCATAAAAATTCAGAAATTGTAATTTTTTTGCTAAAATATGTTGTCATTAAAATGCTGCATAGAATGATTTCATATTGCTGGGCCCAGATCAAGAAAGAATTTGATTAAGTAAAAAATATCCCAGCTGAAGTGTGGAGAAAAATATAAAAATAGGAGGAAAGATAAGAAAACAAAATATGGAGAAATATCTAATATTTGTGTATTTGGCTAGAGAAAGAATAAATCATAAAGATTTTGGAAGATATATCTATTGAAAGATATAAATATTAGGCAAGATAAAAATAAGAAAACCACATCTATTTATATTCCTGTAAAAATCTTCATAAACAGACACACAAAAAAATTGAATATAACTAGACAGAACAGTAAAACGGCCATCAACAAAATAATATAAATTAATAAAAAATTTATTTAATGAAAAGAAAATAGAAGACAATGAAATGACATATTTAACAATGAAATGAAAATATATGTGAAACTGGGGAGCTCTGGTGGCCTAGTGGCAAGGACCTGAAACTACAATCCCAGAGGCGCACAGTTCAAATCCACCAGATGCTC
>NW_006399949.1:379576-396355 GCF_000299155.1 Elephantulus edwardii
CATGATGCTCAGAAAGGTAGAGAGTCAGCAAAGGAAAGGAAGACCCTAGACCAAATGGGTTGACAGGATGACTACTGCAATGAGCTCTAATGTATCAGGCAGTATGAGATCGGCACAGGATAGGACAGGGTTCAGATCTGTTGTTATGGGTTGTATTTGACTCATTGGTACTCAACAACAAAACCAAAATATTAATGAACATAAGCCCTGAACTATACAAACATGTACCATTAAACTAAGTTTTATTTCAGACTGGAAATGGTTTGCTTTTGACATGAATTTTAGTATAGAAAACCTTTTCTCATCTAAAATTTTAGTTAATCTTCACCATCAAATATGTTCATTTCAAATATTAAGAGTAGAACCAGAAGAATACACTCAATAATACTGATTTAAATCATGCCATCAAAACTTCATTTATTCTTTCTGTGTAAGTAAATTATTCTGAATTTATTACTAAAGATACATTCTTTGTAAGCAAACATATGCAATATTGGAAGCTTTCACATAGGTGATAAAGATATATCCCTTCATATATTAAATAAATAGATGTACTCTAGTATATAAATCTATTAAGAAGATAATAATTATCTATAAGATGCTTATTAGAAAGCAAACAAACACATGTCAGAATAGCCAAAAATTTCACATATATCATTATAAATAACTATGTCTGAGAAAGTATTTTTCAAAAAAATAAAGCTTCATACGATTTTAAAAATTATGATTATTTGTGTAAATTCCCTCCTCTCAAGCATCAGTAAATAGGACGTTTCACAGCATGATAGAAGTTTGCACATGTGAACACTGAAATTCAGGACTGCCAAGTTTCATCATCTTTGCAAACCTTCCTCTTTGTTTTCTAGGTTAAAGAAAATTATAAGCAAACTTTTTATCTGTAAGAGAAAATTAAAATATGGGTAATATTTTACTGCTACCGTTCTCCTGTTACTACATCATAATGTGATTCATTGCTTGTTGCCACGATACTGGAAGCTTTGCCAACGATGTTTCCAATGTCAGTGGGGTCATCCACATTGAGCAGGTTTCACTGGGTCTTCCAGAATAAGGTCTCATGATCTACTTCTGAAAATTATTTAATAAAAATATTTCCCAATTAAAGGATATTATTTTATTTGTTCACTTTGGATAAGTCATTAGGAAGAAGCAATAGTTGAAGAGGAATATAATGTTTCATGAAATAGACATCCAACTGGAGTGAGAGAAAGCCTCAGTAGGATGGAGTTGTTCAACTGCTAAACTGATGGACTAGAACAGGTTAACAAGTATGAGGATGACCCAGCACCAGTGTTTTCTACTGTTGTGCTCAACGTTGCTATAAGTCTGACTTGACTCAGTAGTATCTAGCTAGCTATTTGTCAATCTAATATGTTATGAATACAATTTTCTGCACAATTCATTGTGGAATTGAAATTATTGTTTCTTACCCTCCCCCCCTCCCCCCTTCCTACCTTGTCTCTTCCTCATCAGTACCCCTTCTCTCTCCTATCTATACATAATTGCACATGTATTTCATAATTGCAGTATGCAGAATAATGACCTCCAAAAATGTTAACATTTTTGTTCTAAGATGTGTGGTAATGTTAGATTGCATGCAAAGGAAAATGAAGGTTGCATGAAATTATAGCTGCTAATTATCTGATTTTGAGATGGAAGAATATTCTGTTGGGTATGCTTAATGCAATCACAAAGGTTCTTAACTATGTGGGAACAAAAGCTTCAGTGTCAGAGTGATGAAATAGCAGAAAGATTTAAATGTCTATTACTGGCTTTGAAGTTGGAAGGATGTCCAAGGCCAAGGAACATAGCCAGTTTCTTGTTTCTAGAAGAAATAAGAGACTAGGTTCTTCTCTGTTGCCTAGGGAAAGGAACTCAATCCCGTTTGATTTTTGACTTGGTGTCTAAAAGCACAAGTAAGACAATAAACATGGGGCTTTGAATGTCTCTCTGAAAGGGCCGGAAGGAGCAAGAATGGCACACCCCCTCACCACCCCAGAGCAGAGAGTATATAAAGAACCTTTAGCCCAACCCCTTGGTGCCTCTAGAGTCATATCAACACTAAGACGTTAGTTTATTCATTGTTGACTCACAGAGAATGGGGTTTATTAGGGAAGTAAGTTGGCAGAGGGAAAGATTATCTATCATCCAGTACAAGTCCAGATTTTAGCTCAAGTTCCAAGGCATAATTCCTCAATTAGGCCAGACTCTGGTTTTAGTTAAGCAGTCAAATATAAATCATCCTGCAAGGTTTGCCTCAGAGCAGTTATAAGTAATTTTCTCTTTCAAGCATCCAGCAAGAACAGCAAAAACCTTTACCTGTGACCAGAACAAATACAAGAAACCTCAGGTCACACCTTGTCACAGTTGCTGCACAGCAGTGCCACAGTGTCTCCACCACTATCACCTGGGTCTTGCTCTCACCAGGGTCTTATTTCAGTCTCCTTCACAAGTCTTGCCAACACAAGTCTTGCTTGCCTCAATTTTTGCTGCCAAGTGTGGGAAGCACTCTGTCTCTTATCCTAGACCAAGAAATGTTGATGATTTGCAAGACCATCCTGATTTGCAAATCCATTTGTATATGCAGTTAAGGTAGCTGGAGACCAAAGGTGACTAAAAGAAATGGCTATAAAAAGTCAAATTTTAGGCTAACATCACACTTAGTAACATTCATTTTAGACTTCTAATCTCTAGAATTGTACATAAAGTAAGAAATTTATGTTTCTTCAAGCATTAAATTTCAAGTCATTTGTTATAGCAGCAACAGGAAACAATTCAGTTATACAAAGAAATAAATTTTTATGAACTTTAAGAAAATTCCAGTTATCGTGATGTTATTAATTTTCTAATGCTATAAGCAAATCACTCTTGGATATTGTACAGCTAGAATGCTTAGAAGCAAGGGTAGCAGACTTCATCTCACATATTTTGAGTACATTGTAAAATATCATTCAAAAGCCCAAACTCACTTATGTCAAGTCAGTTCCAACAGATTGTAATGTTCCATCACATTTTCAAGGCTGTAAATCCCAAAGGAAGGAGAAAGTTCATCTTTCCTCCATATGTTTTTGTTTTTGTTGTTACGTACTATTGAGTCACCTGTGACTCATAGCAACCCTATGTACAACAGCCCTAAACCCTGCTCTATCCTGTGCCAATCTCACCATCTCCGACACACCTACTCCCATTACCCTAGTCACTGAATCAATCCATCTCATCGAGGGTCTTCCTCTCCTGCACTGTCCCTCCACCCTCCCAAGCATGATTTCACTCTCCAAGGACTGATCCCTCCTTGCAACATGTCCAAAGTATGTCAGATGAAGCTTCAGAATCCTTGGCTCCAAGGAGCAGCCTGACTTCCACCTCTCCAGGACAAACCTGTTCGTTTTCTTAGCTGCCCCTGGTATATTTAATACTATTCTCCAACACCATAGCTCAAAGGCACTATCATCCCTAGTCATTGTCCAGCTCTCTTATGCATAGCAAGTGCCACTGTGAATTTGAACTGCTGGAGAAACACAGTCTTTGGGTTAATAGCACAATCACTATGGACTACCATGGTTAAATATACAAGTGAAAAAATTAAAGCATCAGCAAAAGAACAAAATATTTTCAACTAGATAGATTGATAAAGTGGATGAAAATATTAACTCAAACACAGAAGAGATCTTGAGAATGGCACACTATTGAGCAGGTTTTCAATCTGTCATACACAATGCTAAAGTTAGAATTAGCACTGTAGGTCCTAACAAAAAAACATAGACATTTGTCACATATATAGAATCTTATATGAGTTTAATAGCTCACATTTGTATACCTAAAATTATGAATGGGTCCTCGATATAAATAGGAGTCAATGGTAGTAAAGGAGTAAGTTCAAGCTGCACTGAAAGCATTGGCAAAAGAAACTAATCAGAAACAAAAAGGCATGTTTCACATAACAGATGCAGCCCTGGACATGCTCACTAGTCTATGCCAGGAAATTTGGAGAACTACTGTCTGGATGAGATCCATATTTTTTCCTATTCCAAAGAAAGGTGATCCAAAAGAATGAGGAAATTATCAAGCAATATCATTGATCTCACATGCAAGCAAAATAATACTGAAGTTGATTAAAAGATGGCTAGAACAGTACAAAGATAGGAAAATGTCAGTGTTCAATCTAGATTTAGAAGAGGCTGTGGCATCAGGTATATCTTTGCTGATGTCAGATGGAACCGGACTAATAGCAAACACCAGAAGACTGTGCTTTATTGACTGTGCAAACGCGTTTGACTGTGTGAACCATATTATAATGAATTATGGCTAACATTGAGAAGAATGGGAGTTCCAGAACACCTAATTGTGCTCATGCAAAACATACACCTAGATCCAAATGTCATTGTATGAATGGATCAAGGGCTTAAAATTGAGAAATGTGTGCACCACTGTTGGATCTTTTCTCCATATTTATTTAATCTCTATGCTGAGCAAATTATTCAAGAGGACTGTGGAATCAATACTGAAGAAAAACTCATTAATAACCTTCATTATGCAAATGACACAACCATGTTTGCTAAAAGTGAGGAAGATTTGAAGTGCTTGATGCAGATCAAGGACTTCAACCTTCAATATTGATTGAATCATAACATCACAAACCAAAAATCCTTGCCAGTGGACCAATTTGCAGTATCCTGATAGATGGAGAAAAGATTGACACTGTCAAAGATTTCATCTTACTTAGATTCACAACCAATACTCTTGGTAGGAGCAATCAGGAGATTAGGAAACTTATTTCACTGGGAAAGATATCTCTAAATTATTGAGGAGCAATATTATCAGTTTGAGAACTAAGGTGCACCTGATTTAGGCCATGTTGTTGGGGTTTTTTGGTTTTGTTTTTCCCCAGTCACTTGCCAAGCATCTGTGACCTGGACAGAGGAATTGATGTCTTTGAATTGTGGTGTTAAATTAGACAACTGAATATCTTATGGACTGCCAAAAAACAAAAACAAAACCAGATATGTCTTGGAGAAATTGGAGCCAGAGTGCTTCTTTGAGGCAAATGTGATAAAACTTCACCTCATGTATTTTGGGCATGTTGTTGCTAGGAGAGGTTATTCCTGGGCATGCGAAAGAGAGGAAGACCCCCAACCAGTGCACTGACACAGAAACTGTCACTATGGATTTGAGTTTGTCAGAGATTGTGAGGATGGCATAGAATAGGACAGAGTTTAGATCTGGTGTTCTTGGGGTCACTGTGAGTTTTACTCAACTCAATGATATTTAACAACAACAACCACCTGGGTTTCTTGCTCAGAATCTCACATGCCTAAATCCAAGGTGTTTTCCAGCTTGGGCTCTTCTCTGGAAGTGCTGGTAAACAACTAAGTCATAGTTCCTTTAGATTGTTTACAGAATTCAGCTTCTTGAAATTGTAAATCTGGTATCTCTATTGCCTTGTTGGCTCTCACTTTGGGGCTTTACATGGCTTCCAAAGTCTAACTGCATTCTCATACTGCCCTCTTGAAGTAAGTAATAACATCTTGAATCCTCTTCACCTGACTTCTGCTATGAGCCAAGACAATTCTGTGTTTTTTAATATTTCCCCCCTTTTGTTGTGTACCATTGAATCAGATCTGACTGGCACAGGGGATGACTGCCCCTCCTTCTCCAACAGAACATCTGGTGGATTTGAACTGTGCACCTTCAGGATTGCAGCATAGCTTCTTGCCATTAGGCCACCAGAGCTCCCTAGCAATTCTCTGCTATTACGGTCTGTTTTTGTCAGGGGCTGTCCAGTCACCCCTGACTCATAGCATCTCCATATACAATAGCTGGGAGCCGTGACCATTCCCAACAATCTCTACTGTGCTAAAACCCATTGCTGCAATCATGTCACACCATTTCTTTGACGGTATTCCTTTCCTTGATTGACCCTCTACTTTTTCCAAACTTGATGTTCCTTTCTGAAGACTGGTCTTCATTGACAACCTGTCTAAAGTATGTGTGACAAAGTTTCACCATATCTACTCCTAATAAGCACTCTGGCTGCACTTTTTCCATGACAGATGTTTATTCTTTTGACAGTATATGGTATATTCAATACTTCTTGCCACTATCACAATTCAAAGGCATCATCTCTTTTATGGTCAGTTTTCCCATACATATGAAGCAGTTGGAACCAAAGCCTGGGCTAGGCATATCTTAATCTTTAAATGGATATCTTTGTTCTTTAGAAGCCCTTGTTTAGTATATCTTCTTTTTGCTCAACTGACATCCTTTTCATTAGAAAATGTCCTTTGATAGCAGATTTGTCTAATGAAATATTCCTTCTCATTTTTTGACTGATGTTTCCTTGAGCACTAATCATGGATATGGTAAAATTCTTTCCTTGACAACTTCATTTTTTTCCTTCATTTGTTTCTAGGAAGGGCTATTCCTTGGAGAGGGACATGATGCTTTGAAGGGAGGAGGGTTGGAAAAGGAGATGAAGACCTTCAACCGAATGGATTGACACAGTGATGGCCACAATGGGCTCTAGCTTGTCAGAAAGTGTGGAGGCAGCCAGGATAGGAAAGGGTTTAGATCTGTTGTTCATAGGGTCGCTATGAGTCATACTCAACTTGATGGTACCTAACAACAACAATAAAATGGGTTGTGTTTCAAATCAAACAATGTATTTGTTGTTTTAATTCAATACTATCAAGTCAGTTGCAGTTCATGGTACCATGGTATACAACAGAATGAAATACCACCTTGCCCCATGCTAACCTTGCAATTCTTGCTATATTTAGTTCCCAGTTCCAGTCACTGTACCAAGTTGTCTCCCTCAAAGTCCTCCTCTTTTGTGCTGACCTTCTGAATAATCCCCTTCTCCAGAGTATGATCCTTTGTGATAATGCTCCCAAACACTCTGAGGTAGTGTCAGCATCCTTTCTCCTATGATGCTTTCTGGCTTATACTTCTTCCAAGAAAGACTTGCTTATTATTAAAGCACTCCTTTCAATATTTCATATTCTTGACTAGCACTGTAATGTAAAACTATCTATTCTTCTTTGTTGTTTTTGTTCTTAGGTACTGCCAAGTTAGAACTGACTTATAGCTGACCAAACAGAGGGCTTTCAGAGGTGTAAATCACACAGGGGGAGACTGCCCATCTTTGTCTCATGGAGCAGCAGGTGAATCCTAAGCACTTGCTTTGGGGTTGGCAGTGCAGCTCCTAACCACTAAGTCATGAGAGTTCTCTACTCTATTTTAGTCTTGCTTCTCTTTTTCCCCGAGTTTTTACATGCATATGAGGTAACCAAAACTATCTCATATGCATGTTTGGATTTGTGATCTTTATTTGAAAGATAAACACTTTAAATAGGTATTTTGCAGTATGTCTGCCCAATGTTATGTATTATTAGATTCCTTGACTGCTGATTGCATGGACATTGATTGTGGTTCAAACAAAATTAAATCCTTGAAAACTTTTTGAGTATTTGTTCAGATGTGAGGATTTTTGTTTCCTTTAAAGTGCAATCGATATTGAAGTCTATAGACTTCAAGCCTCATCAGTAAGTACTTCACATCTTCTTAGCTTTAAGCAAGCAAGGTTATGCAAAATGCATATCAAAGAGTGCTAATAAGTCTTTTTCCAATCCTTAAGCTATGTGCTTCTTCACAAAGTCTAGCTTCTAAGATTATTTGATCAGCATAGTGATTGAATAAATGTGGTGGAAAGATACAATGCTGATGCACACTTTTCCTAATATTAAACCACAGCTGTTCAGGCTTCTGTTTTGTAGCCTATGCATGTTGTTGTTGTTATTGTTATTATTGTTAAGTGCCATCAAGTCACAGGCGACTCATAGTGACCCTATGAAGGAGAGTCCTTGATGCTTGGGTGCCTTTCATACTCTCTCCAGGTTCATTGGGTTTCCAGAGGCAAGCTATTATGCAAGTGGATACCAGCCCTCCTTCCAAGCTTGTTTTAATCTGGGAGCTCCACCCCACTCTCTGCACACAATGGGTAGCCAACCATTAACGCATTTGACACATCAGTGTCACAGAGCCTACGCATAGGTCTTACACAAACATAAATAAGCATTCAGGTATTCCATTCTTTGCACTATTAAAGTATTGAGTAACCTATGGGCTGCCAAAAGAACAAACAGGTATGTCTTGGAGAAGGTGCAGCCAGAGTGCTCCTTGGAAGTACAGATGATTAAATTTTGTCTCACAAACTTGGGGCATGTCACTAGGAGAGGCTTTTCATCGAAGAGGGACATGCTTGAGAAGGCGGAGGGATAGTGAAAGAGAAGACCCTCAACCGGGTGAATTGGCATAGTGACTCCAGTAATGGGCTAAAGTGTGTCAGCGATTTTAAGAATATCATAGACTAGGTCAATGTTCAGATCTGTTATTAAGTCACTATGAGTATTCAATTCCAAACACTTAACAGTAACAACAGAATGATTATAGTCAGAGTTGAATGTTTTTGTTTAGTCAGTAAAATACAGGCAAGAATCTTTATTGCTTTTAATAAAATCCATTGACATCAGCAATAGTATCCCTCAGTTTCTGTCTTCTTAATCATATCTTCTTAATATCTCTTGAATTTGAGACATTTCAATTTTAGTGTACTGTTGTAACCGTCTTTGAAGATCATACAGTGTGTTAAAATCATGGGGGTTAAATATTTTATTCATGTATTTTGTGGATTATGTTGGGACATAGTAATCATGTACATTGCAATTATTCAGTAGTATTTTTGTTCTTTTTAATGTATTAATTGACAGAGACATTGAGTGCTATTATTAGTTTCATTCAACAGAAAGTGAATCTTACAACAGATGTTCCATGAAACATTGACCATTGGCTTTAGGAATTAGTAAATATATGCACCATATTTCATTACTTTTCCCTATGAACATTTCTCTAGAAGATCAAGTAATTCTCTTTTCTTGCCTCTGTGTTCATCCATACCCCCCATTTGGCTGTTAGACTGTACAAACTTGTAGTTTTACACTCACTTAAATGCTTTCTGAAGCAGAAAGCCTTTATTGTAGGTGACGTGAATCAAGGCCAGGCAATTGTGGAGGATGCCAGTGCCACTGATGAGGAAAGGTGGAGCTTGCCAGAATCAACTAGAGAAGTTCCCTATAGCCACTAACTAATAAAACAGGAAAAACATTAAATTCTGCTGCAAAATCATCAGTGTTATTTAAGGGACCTACACAGGGCTTAAAAAATACCCGAGTTCTACTGTCCAACAAATTTATAAATGAAGTTCTAGGGAATGGCATCTGCCAGAGGCAGTCTTAATGGGAAAGCTCCAGATTTACTGGGTATAGGAGTTATTTCAGGTCTACATATTCCAGAGTTACTCTCAACATTGAAAATTTCAGGTTCAGTAAGGAGGAGTGAAGAAACCTGTTTCCACAGAAAGCGGAAAGTTGGCAACTGGAAACAATTTATACTTAAGTTTTCACTCATGTCATAACAAAAGATTTATTTTTCTAGGAGAAAAGACCTGGCAATCAGCTCCCATGAAGAACTCAGCTTAAGAATCCATGGGGTAGTTCTACTCTGTTGTGTAGGATGGCAATGAAGCCGACTCGCCAGGAGGACAGGTTACAAGTGTAAGTGAGGGGAAGACAAAGAGACGTAGGAACGTGTATATTTAAAAACAAAATAAATAATCCAGGGAATTATTTAATATAATAGAAAATAAAAACATCTTTCTACTTTATTCACATAATCAGTAACACTTTTCATTTTAAAAAAAAATTACAATTTGAGAACCAAGTCTTTGTAAGATGGTTTGGATATAAAAGCCAATTTATTATATGTTGTGTAATGGTGTTAAATGTGTCATTACATTTTCTATATCTAGAAACTCATCTATGAAATAAAGAACAACACTGTAATTGGTAGGAGTCAGCTGGGAATTAACATTTTAGTTACTTATCATTATAATTCTTCCCAAAACCTTTGTAAACTTGACCTTTTTTCCCATCCTTTTATTGTAAATTGGGTGGAAATCTACAGAGTGAAATGAGTTTTCATTCAATAATTCATAATAATTTATTTCGTGCTATTGATTACAGTCCTCACAAGGTGAAAACACTCTTCCCATATCCTCCCTGAGTCTACCATTTCTGCTCATTTACCTTTCCCATACCGCCATGCTTTCTGAACTTTATCCCTGTCTCAATCCTATCTTTAAATCTCATTTGGTTGATTGTTCTAAGAAGTTCATAGTACCTTCTTGGCACTACTGGTCACCTTGTAGACCTATCATTTGACTGAAGTTGGATCACAGAGGGGATTCAGGCCCAGGCTTGAAGAGTAAGTCACTGTCAGACTGAAGAAAATGGTCTTTTATATGGTTTTGTGCTTTGTCCCATATTATTTTCCTACTCTGTTTGGGAACTGCTATTTTATTATTTCTTTCAGAACAGATAGCAATCATAGCTGCTGAATTCTTCTTGCCTGGGGTCATAGATTGTTGTTCATTGCTGTAGTGTCGAGGAGCACTCATAGCAACCCTATGAACAAAAGGCTTGAAGCCTTTCTCTTTTTTCCTTGTTTATCTTTTTTTAAATTTTATTTTATTATTTTGATGTGTGTGTGTGTGTGTGTGTGTGTGTACTGTCAAATCGGATCTGACTGGCACAGGAGGAGATTTCCCTTACTTCTCCAGCAGAGCATTTAGTATATTTAAACCATGTACCTCTGGGATTACAGTGCAGCTTCTTGCCACTAGGCCACCAGAGCTCCCTCTGAAGACTTTCTGTAACCATTGCTGTTTCTCCAGGTTCATAGAGCTTCCAGAGGCATGTGGTTTAGGAAGTGGATGCCACTCCTGCTTCCAAGGAGTCATAGATACAGACCTGAAATTATTGAACCATCCTATCTGGGTAGGGATCCATGGTTGTACTTTAGATGGTCAATCACAGGTTTTTAATATTCCAGTCACTAGAGCATTGTCTTTGCAGACTACCTCATGTATTATGTATTAACTTGACCTCAGTGTCCACCTTTGGACTATTGTCCAAAGACTGCACAACAAGCAATTAATTTTCTTAAGGAGTTTGACTATGGCACAGGAGTTTTTGTAACATTAACTCCTGTTGTTGTTATTGTTGTATACCATACAGTCAGAACTGACCCACAGCTGACCCTCCAGTGGATTTTCAAAGGCAGTTAATTGCACTGGAAGGGACTTCCCATCCTTCTTCCATGGAGAAGCTGATGGCTTTGAACCACATACCTTTGGTATTGCAACACAGCTTTTGCCACGATTCTTGTGCTCTATTATATCCATAGATATCTTTCCAGCACATATGCTGTGATTTCCTCCGTCAAAGTTACATTTGTGGATACATTTTCCATTTGCCGTCTTCTTGTATATTGTTATCAGTGTTATTGTAGGATTGATTATGTAGTAAGATTTGACATTAATACCTTTAACTTTTGGGCTCTCCTCAGTGTCTACCTTTGCTTTGATAATTTTCTGCTGACCTCCTCTTTATTATGTATTAAATCTATCTTCATCCACAGTAAACCAACATTCTTCCCTCTAGACCAACAGAGCATGATATATGGAAGACCGACTGAAATTGGGAAAGGTTTCCTAGTCTTTAGATCCATATTCAATACCTAGTGAAGTATCAGGCAAGAAATCAAGGATATATCATTGCAGTGGGCAAAACTGCTCAAAAGACTTATTTCAAGTGCTTAAAACAGATTTAATTTTGAGTACTAATATTGCCTAACACAAGCTATGAGTGGTTTCAATGGCTTAATATGCATTCAAAATCTGGGCAAGGAAAATATGGCTGGGAAAAAAAAAAAGGATGCTATTGCATTAGCATGTTGGTGAAGAATACTGAATATAGCAAAGACAGAAGAATGAAAAAAAAAAAACAAAACCCAAAAACAAAAAAAACAACTGTCTTCAAAAAAAATACAACTAGAATGCTACACAGAAGCAAAAATGATGCTATTTTTGTCTCATATATTTTGGACATGCTTTGATGAGGAATCAGGCCATGGAGAAGGACATCATGATTGAAAAAGTAAACACAAACACGTACTTCATTGCTGTTGTGTTAGAACCAAGTCATAGCTGACTCTTCAGCTGGTTTCCAGAGATGGTAAATTATATGGAAGAGATTGCCCATCCCTCTCATGAGGAGCACCTCGTAGATCTGAAAGACAGAAAATAGAGAAGGATGGGCAATCTCCTGTGTGATTAACTGCCTCTGGAAACCTGCTGGAGGGTCAGCTATGGGTCGGCTTTGACTCTACAGTACACAACAACCACCACCTTCGGGTTGGCAGAACAGCCACTTATCCACTAGGCTATCAGACAGTCCATAAAGAGGAAGGTCCTCAGTGAGATGCAATAACACTGTGGCTAGAACATGTAAGCCGATGCTTTAAGGTTTCTGAAGATGGCACCATATCAGGCACAAAGTGTGAGAATGGCACTTGTTTCATTCTGTTATAAATAATGCCTCTATGAGTCAGAATTAACTCAAAGGCACTGTACAATAACAAAGTAGAGAAATAGAAAACTCTTGCTGGATCTCAATGATATACTGATGATAAAAACCACCTGTGCTTTGTAACAACATGTATCAGAGAAATGCACACTCATGTAAAGCACAATGCAATTATACAAAGATAAATTAAATCTTAGCTCTATGATGGGAATGTGGATCAATTATCAATTGTCGCCAATAGTATAAGTGATGATCCTGGGACAGGGATCTAGCTAGTTTCATAAATTAAGAAACCAGTAATATTTTCAGGACAAGAATCCATGCTTACTTAGAGATTCATTTCTTGAAGTAGGGGCAAGGAGAAAAAAAGAACCTGCAAATCTTAAATAGTCACAACATTTGCTAGAATTTTCCCCCAGAAAAGTATATTCATATCTGTATGGTACTTTTGTACCTTCCTTGACATATTTTTACATAATTTAGACAATTTTTATATGAAAATGAAAAACCATACAAAAATGAATCCTTAAAATATGACAGACGCATTTAGTCAGATGTGGTAATTTATAACATTTTAATCACTCACTCTGTGAGGTTTAACTTTTTAATGATCCTGCTGTGTTTCTCACAGAATGGGATGTCTAATGGAACAAAGATTGATTTTTCCATTGAGTGCATCAAAAATACCCAATCAACCCTCCAGTTGATATGGAATCTTTCTTATAAAAACTCTTGAGTGTGATAGAGTAGATCACCAGACTTTTCTTCCAAGGTCCCTCTGGGAGAGCTCTAACTTATTGTGTACAACCACCTCAATAACACCCCAAGTGTATTCTTCCAGGTGATATGAAGTTGACTTTTACATATTAGATAGATGATAGGTAGGTAGGTAGATAGATAGATAGATGATAGATAGATAGATAGATAGATAGATAGATAGATAGATAGATAGATAGACAGACACACATACACATGTATAGTTATTGTTGTCATGTACCATCAAGGTGTCTGCTACTCATAGTGACCCTAAGTAAAATGGCTGTAAAGCCTGCCTTGTCCTGAGCTAGTCTCACTGACTCCAAAACACCTACCCCCATTGCCTTACACTGTATCAAGCCATCTCATCTGGGGTCTTTCTCTCCTGCACTGTCCGTCCACCCTTCTGTCATGATGCCCTTCTCCAAGGATCCATCCTTCCTGGCCACATGTCCAAAGAATATAAGATGGAACTTCAAAATTCTAGCCTCCAAGGAGAAATTTGGTTTCACTCTCTCCAAGAGACCTATTTGTTGTCCTGGAGGTTGATGGTATGTTCAAGATTCTTCTACAGCACCACAACTCAAAGGTATCAATTCTTCTTCTGTCATCCTTACTCATTATCCAGCTCTCTGATGTATAGCAAGTAATTGTGAAGACCATGGACGATGTCAGGCAAACGTTAATCTCTAGATGGACATCATTGCTTCTCAGTGCTCTGAAAAAGTCTCTGACAGCAGATTCACCTAAGGCAATTCATCTTTTGATTTTCTGGTTGCTGGTGCCAAGAGTGTTTATTGTAGAGCTGAGCAAGCTATAACTATTAACAATCTCAATCTCTTCTCCATCCATCATGGTTCTGCCAATTGGCCTAGTGGTGAGTATCTTTGTTTTCTTGATGTTGAGCTTCAATTCATATTGAAAACTACAATCCTTAACCTTCTGCAGCAAGCACTTCAGGTCTGCCTCAGTTTCAGCAAGCAAGGTTGTGTCACCTGCATAACATAGTTTGTTGAGACTTCCTCCTGGTATATATACAGAAATGAGATCACTAGGATTTTCAGTGGCTGATTTTTTCAGAAAGAGTTCATTGAGCCTTTCAATACGACTCTGAGTTAATGTTTTCTAAACTTTTAGTTAGTGCATGGTAATTGTTTATACCATTGAGTAACTTCACCTCAAGCATGATAAAGGAATTATTATTTGTAATTGTTGGTATGGGCTGTCAAGTTGAGCATGACTCACAATGACCCATGAAATGTATGGATCTGAACTCTATTCAGTCCTGCACCATCCTCATCATCTCCAACACATGTGAGTCTATTGCCACAGACACTGCATCAACCCATCTCATGAAAGATCTTCTTCCCTGAATTTCTACCTTTCCAAGCAGATTGTCCTTTTCCAAAGATTAGCCTCTCCTAACAAGTCCAAAATATGAGAGGCAAAGCTTGATCACCTTTGGCTTTAATGAACATTCTGATTAAACTTTCTCCAACACATTGCTCTTCAGTACTTTGGAGAGGTCCCTAACAGCAGACTTTCCCATGGCAATGTGCCTTTTAATTTCCTGTTCTTTTGGCAGTTCATGGGATATCCAATACTCCAACATCACAACTCAAATGCATTGATTATTCTTTGAGTCATCCTTTCTCACTGTCCAGTTCTCAGATGCATATCACATTATTGAAAAGACTATGCCCTGAATCAGGCACACTTGTCTTTATATAAAAACATCATTGTCCTTCACGACTTAGGAGAGATCCCTGACAATAGACTTTCCTAATGCTATATGTCTCCTGATCTCCTGATTGCTGTTACCAAGGATGTTAACTATGGGTTCAAGGAAGATAAAATTGTTGAAGATTTCAATCCTTTCCTCATCTATCATGATGTTGTCTATTGGTCCAGTGGTGCGATTTTTATTTTCTTGATATTGAAATTTAATACATAATGAAGGCTGCAGTACTTTATCCTCCACAGCAAGCACTTCAGTGACTCCTTACTTTACACAAGCAAGTTTGTGTCGTTTGTGTAGTATCTATTGTTGATGAGGCTTCCTCCAGTGCTGATGCCATACTCTTCTTTATAAAGCACAGCTTCTTGAATGATTTGCTCAGCATCCAGTTGATTAGCTATGGAGAGAGGATAAAGCCTTGATGCACATCTTTCTGGATTTTAAACAAATAGCTTCTTGGTCTAGGTATAGATTTTGAATAAGTATAGAGATTTTTCCCTAATATTTTCTTCAGACTCCAACAGATCTTATATGCTTGATGCAACAAGATTTGTTGCCTTTTTCCAAGAGTTGCCTTTTCTAAGCTTTTTGTTTCATAGGGAAAGCAAATCTAAAGGGTTCTGACAGTTTCTTGCTTTTCCTAAAACAGCTACTGTGCCTTTTCTGAGAACTAGTCATCTGAGTGTTTTTTGTTATCTTCTTGCTCTGTCCTCCAATTGTGCCAGTGCATTTATACTGAAGTTTATAGAGACTAGCCAGTAAGTGAAGGAGAGTGTCTCTAAAGTCTCTGGCTCCTATTGATCATCTCATGCTAGATCACATTTATCAGCTTATGTAGTCATTTATTAAAATATTTATTAAAGTTCTGCTAAACAACTTTTATTAGAGTCCAACTCAGGTAAGTAAATGATTGTATCTCATAATTTCTTAGAAAATCCTGACTTTTTTCTAGTGGATTGCCTTGTAAGATTAGCTCTATTTCACATATGAGAAATTTTTATTCTGTGGGCTCTTGTGTGTCAGGAAATGTGAGATGGTACAGGAAAGAGCAAGGTTCAGATCTTTTGTTCATAGGGTCACTATGAGTCATACTCAACTCGACGACACTTAACAACAACAACAACAACAGACTTACTTTATTTGTTGTTGTAATAATTGAAGTAATACTTTTTATAACTTTCTACAAGTTATTCTGACTCTGTTTTTGTTGTTACTGTTTTATATCATTGAGTTGGAATCAACTCATAGCTGACCCTCTGGTGAGTTTTCAGAAGCAGTTACTCTCACAGAAAGAGATTGTCCATCCTTCTCATCTTGAGCAGTTGGTAGATTCAAACCATATTCTTTCAGGAGTGCAACACAGCTTCTTACCACTAGGCTACTTGACACGAGAATGCTTTCTATTTATATGATATGCATTTTCCCCCATTTAATGTATTACATACAATGTATATAGTATGTTAGAAGATAACATGTATGATTTACAAATATACTTTTATTAAGAAATATCTTCAGTTACTAACAAGAGCCAACATCACCACAATAAAGAGCATGGCATCACAGGAAAATTATTACAAAAGATTGAACAAGATAAACTAGGAAAAGATGTTAGTAAAAGGGTATTTTCTTTTTTAAAATATTGTATTTCATTCATGCACTTTGTTTGGCTTTGTGTGTGTGTGTTTTTATCATCTCACTTTGTGGTTGGCTATTGTAAATGGTATTATTTTTCCATTTCATTCTCTGAGTTTTCTTTAGAGCAGTCCCTCTGAATTTTGTATGTTGTTT